>NC_140382.1:15342500-15417500 GCF_054491055.1 Hypomesus nipponensis | reverse complement strand
GATGAATCTGTCCTGTCTGGTTGGGTGGGTGGGGAAGCAGAGACTCAGCTGCTGTGGGCAGGCTTGCAGGGTTTCAGAGCTGCAAGGTTTCAGAGCTGCAGGGTTTCAGGGCTGCAGGGTTTCAGAGCTGCAGGGTTTCAGAGCTGCAGGGTTTCAGGGCTGCAGGGTTTCAGAGCTGCAGGGTTTCAGAGCTGCAGGGTTTCAGGGCTGCAGGGTTTCAGAGCTGCAAGGCTGCAGGGTTTCAGAGCTGCAGGGCTGCAGGGCTGCAGGGTTTCAGAGCTGCAGGGTTTCAGGGCTGCAGGGTTTCAGGGCTGCAGGGTTTCAGAACTGCAGGGTTTCAGGGCTGCAGGGTTTCAGAGCTGCAAGGCTGCAGGGTTTCAGAGCTGCAGGGCTGCAGGGTTTCAGGGCTGCAGGGTTTCAGGGCTGCAGGGTTTCAGAGCTGCAGGGTTTCAGAGCTGCAGGGTTTCAGGGCTGCAGGGTTTCAGAGCTGCAAGGCTGCAGGGTTTCAGAGCTGCAGGGCTGCAGGGTTTCAGGGCTGCAGGCCTGCCAGCCGGGGGAGCTCTGCAGGCATGGTCAGCCTGTCCTTGCACCACTCTACTGGAGTGGTGCGCTTGTTAATGGAAATAATATTGTGTTTATTTAGCCGACGCTTTTATCCGAAGGGACTTACGAGGAGGGGAGGAGTTGGCAGGTTGAACCTGTGACCTCTCGATCTGCAGACAAATGCTCCAGCACTTACCAACACCCACCCATTACATGATGCCCTGTTCTGCTTGAGACGGGGGGTCTAACAAGCCCTCAGGTTCTGTAGAGTGGCTGGTTTCTAACACTCCACCCTTCAAAGGTGAGTTTGAATGGTTATACAAATATCATGGAATGCTGTTCTAGCTTTGACTTAGAGATGCAGGGAGGGAAGGATGGGAGAAAATGGGAGATAAAGAAGCGGAGGAATAAAGGGAGGAGTAGATAGAAAAGAGATAAAGAAAGAGAGAGATAGAGTGAATACAGGGCTGCCTGGAGGAATGTCTTCATTTTGAGGAAAGACAAAAGAAAGTAAATGTCACAGCAATTCACAGTGCCATAAAACAATGCCCTGTCAGCGTATCCACGACGATCAGCGTATCCACGGCGATCTTATCTCCATCCCCTGAGCTGATGGCTTCTGAATCTGCTTAGTTACGGTTTTACACAGTCCAACAGGGTGACGGGGATGTGTGTGTGTGTGTGAACAATTTACAGCCATTAGTAGAAGTATTAGAAAAATGTGCAAAACTGCATTTTGCTGTCTCCCTCCTCTCTCTCCTTCCTTTTCCTTCTCCGTCCCAATCTCTCTCCCTCTTTCTCTTTTCACCTCCCTCCCTCCCTCCAAGCTTAAGCGAAGAGAATATGATCAGTTATCTCTGTGCAGCATGTGTGCCATTTCACAGCCTGCGTTTACCTCTGCATCTACACAAGCTGCTTTCATCTAGCTGACTGTGTGTGTTTGTGTGTGTGTGTGCGCGCATGTGAGCTTGTGTGCATGTGTGTGAGTGCATATGTGTCTATGTATTTGTGCGTGTCTGTGTGTGTGTGTCTGTGTTCATGACAGCTCCCCATGTCATTCGCAGCCTATTTCCTCACTGATAAAAAGCTAGTTGCTTTAGCTAGTTGTATTACACATACACACACACAGACACACACATGCCATGTGTAATTACCGGCTAATCCCCTGTACCACGCTCGTCTTGATCACAGTACAGCGACAGGACGTGACCTCATTCATTAGCACCCCTGTCACCTCCTTAACGAGACATCGCTACGACAACACAGCAACACCCCTGGGTGTGTGTGTGTGTGTCTTTGTGTGTGTTAGTTGAGGGTCATAGTCCTATGGGCTTTGGTTTGGCAAACGTTCTGTCATGCTGAATCTCTTGCTCTCTCACACACACACACACACACACACACGCACAGCCCCACAAACTAAATGGCCTCAGCAGTCATGTAACTATATGGCCCGTCTTTCCCCAGCTCTGAAAGGCTGCTCATTGGTCCATTAGGCTGGAGTTAGGGGTCAGGGGAGGAGAGCCGGTCAGTTGAGAAGTTCTGACAGCAGATCCTGTTGAACTTCTGGAAACAGCTTCTCTCCTGTAGATTCTCCACTGGTGGTTCTCGACTGGTGCAGCAATCATTACTACAGCAACAGAACAGGGGGAACAGTGTGAGACCAAAAAGTGATTTTGAAAAAAATAATAAAAATGATTGTATGTACGTGAGGACACTACTGAAATACATCTCTCTCTGCTGACCTCTATTAGTCCCAGTTCTGTCTCTCTCTCTCCCTTTCTGTCGCTCTCTCTTTTTCTCCCTATCTCTCCCTTTACTCTCTCTCCCTCTCTTTCTCTCTCCCCCCCTTCCTCCCCCTCTCTCTCAGCTGACCTCTATTAGTCCCAGTTCTGTCTCTTTCTCTTGCTTTCTCTCATGCTCTCTCTTCCTCCCTGTCTCTCTCTCTCCCCCTTCACTCTCAGCTGACCTCTATTAGTCCCAGTTCTGTCTCTTTCTCTTGCTTTCTCTCATGCTCTCTCTTCCTCCCTGTCTCTCTCTCTCCCCCTTCACTCTCAGCTGACCTCTGTTAGTCCCGCCCTAGTTGTGTCGCTCTCTCTCTCTCCTCCTGTTGTGTGTGTTAAACACCTGCCGTGTGCTGACGCGTTACCTGAGCTAACGCAGGTGCGAGCGGCGTGTTTAGTTATGCTCTGATAAGCTTTTAGTGAGGAGAGGCAGTCTGTGATAAAATAACAAAGGCTGAGCGTGTGTGTGTGTGTGTGTGCACAGTCCCAGTGGACCCGGTGCATTAGTGAGAACAGAGCAGTCCTAACTACAAGCGCGAGATGTTTATGTGGTACCTACACCAGCCAGTCACACACACACACACACACACACGCACGCACACGCGCAGTAATGAGAGAGTGGATAATGCAACAGGCGTGTTGCTGCTCTCAACATTACAGGACTGTGATTTCTATGCCACGCATCAGTAATAATCTGGTTGGAGTGTGGTTGCCAGGGATGTCAGTCTAAGTGCTCTCTCCCTCTGTAACAGGAAGCATAGAGTGGTCAAAACATCTACTTTGTGTGTGTGTGTTCGAATGTGAGTATGTGACATGGTGACTCCTTCGCACACCATCATGATGACTAGCTTTGTAATAGATTAACCTCAGCTCGTTAGAGACTAGACACACACACAGTTTCAGACAGTCACGCTATTGTACCAGGGGAGATTAAATGATATGCAGAAGCTTTGTAGCTGGCTCTAACAGACTGGCAACACACAAACACTTTCACTCACACTCTGACACATGCACTAACCCTTCTTCCACACATGCGCGCACACGCAGCACCGTTGAGGACATTAAAGATGTATTCCTCTGCAGGCAGACTGACACCTGGTGAGCCAGAGGTCAGAGGTCGTCGGATGAATATTTGATAGTCCTGCTGCTTCTCCCCCCAGCAGCCCCACTCTCCGTACGGCGATTATCATGGAGCAGCACACACCTCTCCACTGGCCCCTCTGACACCCAGCACCTGTCACAGGGGAACAGGGGAACACACTGTCTTGTTGACACTGACCAGTCCAAAAACTGACACTTTCTTCAGCTCTCTCTGCGACACACACACTTTCTGTCACGCACGCAAACACCACAAGCGGAGAAAGACAAGGACTTTTTTTTTTTGGGAGCAGAGGTCGAGAGAAAGTGTCTTAGAGCCATCTGTGTTTTCTTCTCTGTCTCTCTCCTCTGCTACCCCCCCCCTCCAAGACCCCCCCCCCTCCCTTCCAGAGACAGCTGATACACAGGAACCTTCTTCACTCATCTTCATTCCTTTTGGGATTCAACTGAAATAGAATCCTTCTGTGTGTGATCTCTACCCTGCATCCTTCTCTCTCTGACGACTGGCGGACTTACAGGCTTGAGGACTCAATCGCACGACTCAGAGAGGGAATCTTGAAAACAAACAAAGTCTTTACTTGCAAAAGTTTGGTACACAGGAAGTCAGTGGGAACAATCCAGGCAAACAAATCCAGCAGGGACAAGACAAAAGGAAGGTTTGGGTAAACAAAGCAGGGATCAAAATGCCAGGAGAACTAGACACAAGAAAAACTGATAGAATGCCTAATGCATGATTCAAAGACGCCCTGGCACAGACGATCAGGAAGACGAGGGTTAAAGACACCGGGGAGGGAGGGATAACGAGAGGTATGGGGAAATGAATCAGAGCTGGGAAGACAGTCCCACAGACAGGGCAGGTGGAGACTGACACAAGAGGTGAGGAGAGGACATGAGAAACAAATGACATGAAAGGAAAACATGACCTTGGGACCAGGGAGCTCTTTCTTTCTCTATGTCTCTTTATCTTCCCACTCCTTTCCTTTTCACTTCCTCTCTCTAGCTTATTTCATATGATCAAATCAGAATCAATATAGGAAAGTTGTTACATTACAAATACAACCTAACTTGTCCAGTGGTAATGGTCACGTCACAAACACACACTCTCACACACACCAGGTTAGAATTCCACTAACGCAGTCATCACTTTACCGGCTGCTGATATCTTAAGGATATGAATGATACATTATTCACCTCACACTAACAAGCATTTACATACATACATATATACACTCACTCACAGACACACACACTCACAGACAAACCCACACTCACAGACACAAACCCACACACCTCTGCAGCCAGACTAGCAGGATAATTCACTTTGAAGAAGCATGGAAACAAATGTCATTATGTGGGGGTTACTTTCTCTGGAGAGGAAGTGGAGGGAGGATCTGTTCTTCTTTCCCCAAAAGAGAAAGAGAGGGGGGAAGAGAGAGAGAACTAGGAAAGAGAAAGAGAAAGGGTTGAAGGACAGCAGTTGCCTGAACAGACCTTCCATACTTGTCCTCCTTTCATTCCTCTTTCACCCATCCTATCCATTCTCCTCCCTCTTCCCTTCTACACTCACCTCCTCCTCCCCCCTTCTCCTCCTGTCCTCCGTCTCCTCGTACTCCTCCTCTTCCTCAGCTCTTTCTACTTCTCCTCCCCTGTTCTGAGCTCTTCCTGTTCTCCTCCCTCCCTTCTCCCTCCACCTCCAGACAGACAGCACCCTGGGGGTTGCTAGCACTGTTGTGTGTCTGAGAAATACAGAACCTGGATGTAATCTCGGCTCTCAGACGCGCAATGTGAAACCTCGCACTGGAGCGAGGCTTCCTTCTCATCTCCCTCATCTTCCTCCCCGGTCTTCTACTCTTCCTCTCTCTCCCCTCTTCCTCTTCCAGGTTGTTATTTCCTGCTCTCTCATTGGCTGGTATTTCCTTCGCCAGTGTCAGTCTGGCTTCTGTCTCTCGGTCGTGAATCCCTCCTGTTTATCTCTCCAGTTCCCAGCGGTCCTCTCCTCCTCCCATCCACCCTCGCCTTGCACAGCTAATCAATACAGCTTCAGCGGCCTGGGCTTTGTTCCCTTGGTAACGATCACCATGTATCAAAAGATGCGTCTCGCTAAACCAGCAACTGCCACCCTCAACATGTCAGCTGGACACACCCTTGTCCATACATCACACACACACACACACACACACACACACACACACACACACACGTACACTTCCACAGGATCTTGTCAGTTGCTGCTGTTGCTCCAGATCAACTGCAGGCCAATTAACAGCTCAGAGTTGCTGTGCGTGTCTGTCAGTGTGTATCGTGTGTATCCTATATCTCACTATGCGGTTTACCCTGTTAAAAAATGTTCTCTTTTCTGTTGACCTCACACAGCCTACCCTTGAGACAATAGCAGGGGTCTCACACACACTCACACGCACACACCCACACCCACACACCCACACAGACAGACACCTGCACACTCTTACCAACACACAGAGCAGCAGGTTGCTTTGCAGCACGAGGGGTTTGAAGTGAGCCTGGTAATTGGCTGGAGGGCCACATGTTGCTTAGATGTGGCGCTGATTAAAGAATAGCTATGGAGAGGATGTCCTCGGGCCGTCCTCATGACACCCGCCCCATCTCCTTCAATCCTCTCATCTTGCCTGTCGGCCGTCATCACCCTCTACTCTTCTTCCAACCTGGACAAACACGGATGGCTATTCATCATTTTATGAGTGTGTATGTGTGTGTCGTTTGTTTTCTGAGCTGTTTAAACTGTTTGAACTTGTGACAGACAGATGAGGTCAGCATTGTTTGAACTTCCTGCATTCTAAATTCTCTCAACATTCTCTACCTGAATGTGGAGGAGAGGAAGGGAGGGAAGGGGAGAGTAAGAGAGAGAGACAGAGAGACAGACAGAGAAAGAGAGAGTGTAAAGTAGAGAAATTTAAAAGTACAGAATGCAGTTTGGTAAACATCAAAGCATAACTGGTCTGTCAGCTTCCTCCCCCAAACTCCCTCTTCTCACCCCTTCTCTCTCCTCCACTCTCTCCCCTCCTTCCCCTACTCCCTCCCCCAGGGATCTCTTAACTTCCTACTTCCTCCTTCCTTCCTGAATAGTTTATTTGTCACTTCCTCCCTCTGGTTGCCGCGGCAGGCCCACATCACAGCATTGATTTATGACCTTGTTTAATCAAGCAGGGAAAGGACAGAGTGATCGATAGCTCAATGCTGGACAACACTCTCTCTCTCCCTCTCTCTCTCTCTCTCTCTCTCTCTCTCTCTCTCTCTCCCAATTGCTCCAGTTCCTACAGACACACATGACACAGACACACATACACACACCCTCTCGCTCACACTCTCTCTCTCATTCTCTCTCTTTTACTATCTCTCTCTCTCAATTGCTCCAGTTCTTACAGACACACATAACACACACACACACTGTTGGATGTGTGTGTAATCAGGGACAAACAGCAGAACACCCTGCTAGTCCCTGATAGGGCAAGAGGAGCAGGTATTAACGCTTGGATTAGAATAATGCTGGAACTTTGACGCTGTACGCCTGTGTGTATGTAGTTGTGTGTGTGTGTGTGAGAGAGAGTGAGTGTAATCACATTAACTCTGGTCTGTAAGTGAACAGGGAAATAGCATGATGTAGGTTAGCGAGGAAGTAAAACTGAAAGAGGGGATGAAAAAGAAAAAAAGTATCAACACAATAGCGTCTACTCTCCCCCCCCCCTTCCCCTCCCCCTCCCTGTCTCCCTCTGTCTGTGTGTCCCTCACACTAAATGAATCAGTGTGGTACCAGTTCACCTTGCTGTTCTCTGTCTCTCCATGCAGAGCACCTGCAGACCCGTCTAGAAGACTACATGTCCCAGTTCCCTAAAGTGCGCATTGTCAGAACCAGGAAGAGGGAGGGGCTAATCAGGACACGCCTCCTGGGGGCGTCCGTGGCAAGGGGAGAGGTGCTTACTTTCTTAGACTCCCACTGTGAGACCAACATAAACTGGCTGCCTCCACTACTGGGTAAGACACACACACACTCATACACTACCACGCACACACACACTCATACACTACCACGCACACACACACTCATACACTACCACGCACACACACTCATTCACTACCATGCACACAGACTCATACACTACCATGCACACACACACTCATACACTACCACGCACACACACACTCATACACTACCACACGCACACACTCATACACTACCACGCACACACACACTCATACACTACCACACGCACACACTCATACACTACCACGCACACACACACTCATACACTACCACACACACACACTCATACACTACCACGCACACACACACTCATACACTACCACACACACACATACTCTAAAGACAGAGATAAAGACCTCATATCCGAAAAACCTTGAGAGAGGGAGAAGCAGGAGAGGAGGAGAAGGACAGAAATTGATAGGCCTCATCTCTTCCACCCATTTATTCTACCTCCTACCCCCTCTCTTCATCACCTCCTCTCCTCCTCCTCCCTCATATCCTCCTCCCCTAATCCCCCCCCCTCCTGCCATCCTCCTCCCCCCTCTCCCCCTACCCTCATCTCCTCTTTCTCCTCCCCTCTCTCCTCACCCCCTCCTCTACTCCTCTCTCCTTCTCCCCTCCCTTCTCTCCTCATCCCCTCATCTCCTCCTCCTTCCCCCTTTCATCACCCCCCTCCCCTCTCTCCTCCCCCGTTCCTGTCCTTTCCGCGGACAGTGCTGATCCGTCCCAGCAGGGCATCCTCTGAGAGGACATCAGCTCTCCCTGCTCCACTGGCTCTGTCCTACAGATCTGGGACACACTCACACACACACACACACACACACAATGACAGGCGGTCACACGCACACGGGCAGGCAGGATGACAGTGACAGCAGGGTAGGTAGGCCTGGGGGAGCAGACCCAGTTTGAAGCTGTAATTGTTTCTAATCGTCTGGTGACCAAAAGCTGCCCTGAGTACAAAAAGGCGGGACCAAAAAACTGAAATCATTATTCTCATTATTTTAAATCTCTTCTATTCTCCTTTTCTCCTCCTTTCCTCGACAGACCAGATAGCCCAGAACTCCAGGACCATAGTGTGTCCCATGATAGATGTGATAGACCATAACCACTTTGGCTACGAGGCACAGGCTGGAGACGCCATGAGGGGAGCTTTTGACTGGGAGTTGTACTACAAGCGCATCCCTATACCCCCTGAGCTGCAGGGCTCAGACCCCAGCCAGCCCTACCCGTGAGTACACACACACACACAAGCCCTACCCATGAGTACACACACATATACACACAAGCCCTACCTGTGAGTTTGGCTTGCTTGCCTAGCCATACACACATACAGTAAGACATACACATGCTCACGTAGTCACACACACACACACAAAGACATACACACATACATGTTGACGTACATACACACGTTGACACACACACATTGTGGTCAGTCTTCATGCATTATTAATTAGGCAAGTCAGTAGCGGCTTCTCTCAAGGGCAATGACATCACCAAGACCTCACTGACTAAATGCTGAGCAAAGGCAAATCTGTGTGTGTGTGTGTGCGTGTGTGTGTTTAGTGAGAGATTAAGTCTAAATGTGTCCTAAAGGACCTGCATGTGCATTACTGTTCCCGGTGTGTGTGTCTGTGTCTGTGTGTGTGTCTGTGTGTGTGTCTGTGTGTGTGTTTGTGTAGCAGCTGTGACTGTCTCCATTATCAATGTCTCACACATGTCCTCACCAGCTGGAAGCACCAGGGACAGACCACACACACTTACACACTTACACACACAGCCACTCCCACAGTCACTCACATAAGATTAATTTGGAAGGACCATGGAAATTAGCTGTGTCATCATCTGGCAGCACCTCTGGGAGCAGAGGAAATGATCTGAGGGAGAGAGATGGGGGGGTGAGAGAGATGGAGAGAGAGAGATGGAGAGAGAGAAAAAGAGAGAGCAAGATGGAGAGAGCAATAGAGAGAGAGAGAGAGAGAGAGAGAGAGAGAGAGGAAACTGCTACCTACCTCTCTCTGTTCAAAACAAAGTCAGCAAGCACTTGTTTCATCCTCAGTATCACACCTACACACACACACACACACACACACATACACAGTTTCTCGGTGTCATTCTTCTCACGTTGTGTGTGAGCTAGCATTACTGTCCATACAGCTTTGTTGAGACAAAGAAGAAAGCAGAAGAAGAACACTTTAATAAATCTATAAAGTAGCAGCTCTCTCTCTCTTTCTTTTATGCTCTCTTATTTATTTCTCTGACTCTTTCTTTCTCAGTCTTTTTGTACGCCTGGGAGTGAGTTAGTGAGTGATCGAGTGAGTGGTGTGTGTGTGAGAGTGTATCTCTGAGGTGTTGTCTCCCCCTGCAGGCGAGGCAGAGTAACAGCACCAGAGCAGCACCACACACACACACACACCACATTATAAGCTGAGCTCTGTTTGAATGTGAAAACACAGTGATTATATGGCTGGGGCTCCATAAACACTCCGGATGGTAGTGATGTGTTTCATGTCAGAGGTGTGTTTGTCTTTGATATGTATGTGATAGGCGTGATGTGTGTGTGTATGGGGGGTCAGGTGGCTGAGCGGTTAGGGAATCGGGCTAGTAATCAGAAGGTTGCCAGATCGATTCCTGGCCGCGTGAAATGATGTTGTGTCCTTGAGCAAGGCACTTCACCCTGCTTGCCTCGGGGGAATGTCCCTGTACTTACTGTAAGTCGCTCTGGATAATCTGGACTCAATGTAAATGTGTGTTTCTGACCTCTGACCCCAGGTCTCCAGTGATGGCCGGGGGTCTGTTTGCAGTGAACCGCCAGTGGTTCTGGGAGCTGGGAGGATACGACACAGGCCTGGAGATCTGGGGGGGAGAGCAGTACGAGATCTCGTTCAAGGTTAGACACCCCACAGACACACTCATACATGTCATACGGATATTTTTAGAGAGCCATTGCTCCCAGTTTTTCTCTCATAATAAAGTGTTTACATAGGGACTTTTTTTTTTTTGTGAAACAAACATGAAAATCAAACAAAGGTCCTTCTCTCCCTCTCTCTGTCTCCCTCTGTGTCGTTCTCCCTCTCTCTCTGTCTCCCTCTGTGTCGTTCTCCCTCTCTTTCTCTTTTTCAGTTTATTCTGTAATTGGAATGTAGCCCTTTCTTCCCTGACAGGAAACCATGGTAACAACAAAAATAGTTATGAGGTGAAGTGGCAGTAAAGCGTGTTCTCCTGGGAAGGGTGGAGGAGAGAAGGGGAGGGACATGGGGGGAGAGAGGAGGGACAGGGGGGGACAAAGGAGGAAGAGTCCACCCCCACACCAGATGAGAAGAACTCACATCTCTCTTTCTTTCCTTCTTTCTTCCCGCCACCTCTCTCCTCCCCTTCAGCCTTTCAGATAGGCACAGTGTGGAGCTGAGACTGAGGGCTGTGAAGGCATGGACACATACACACATACCATGTCTGAAAGTAACTCATGTATGTGTGTGCGCCTGCATCTGTGTGTGTGCACCTGCAGGTCTGGATGTGCGGAGGCAGCATGTACGACGTCCCCTGCTCCAGAGTGGGACACATCTACAGGAAGTACGTTCCATATAAGGTCCCAACAGGAACCAGCCTGGCCAGAGTGAGCTCACTTACCTAACACAACTACTAACTAACCAACCAACCAACCAACTAACTATTGACTCATTAAGTTTTATTTAACCGTCTCCCTCCTTTCACCCCTCTCTCTCTCCTCCGTCTCTCTCTTCTCTCTCTCTCTCCTCCGTCTCTCTCTTCTCCCTCTCTCTCCTCCGTTTCTCTCTCCTCCCTCTCTCTCCTCACTCTCCGCCATTTCACCCCTCTCTCCTCTCTCTCTCCCCACTCTCTCATCCCCCCTCTCTCTCCTCACTCTCCCTCCTTTCACCCTTCTCTCCTCTCTCTCTCCCCCCTCTCTCCTCCCTCTCACTCTCCCTCCTTTCACCCCTCTCTCCTCTCTCTCTCCCCCCTCTCTCCTCCCTCTCACTCTCCCTCCTTTCACCCCTCTCTCCTTTCTCTCCTCTCTCTCTCTCCTCCCCCTCTCCTTCCAGAACCTGAAACGTGTCGCAGAGACGTGGATGGACGAGTACACAGAGTTCATCTACCAGCGGCGTCCCGAGTACCGCCACCTGTCCACTGGGGATCTGACCAATCAGAAGGCCAGGAGGAAGCAGCTTGGCTGTAAGGGCTTTAGGTGGTACATGAACACGGTGGCCTGGGACCTGCCTCGGTACTACCCCCCTGTAGAACCAGCTGCTGCTGCCTGGGGAGAGGTACACACACACACACACACACACACACTCTCTAACACTCACAGTCACACACTCATTCACACACACACTCTCTCTATCAGACACTCACTCCCACACACACACACGTGCTCACATACTCACACATACTCTCACCCTCTCTCTCACACACAGTCATCTTCTCTAGTAGACATGGACGTTTCTGTGAAAATTATCGGAGATTGTCAGTGCGGGGGGGGGGGGGGGGCAGTACACATTCTACACATACATATCCCACACACACCTCTCATTCCTGACTCCTCTGTCTCTGTGTGTGTAGATACGCAGTGCAGCATCTGGCCTGTGTGTAGACGCTAAGCATGGCTCTACAGGAGCTGAAGTGAGACTGGACACCTGTCTGAAGGAGGGGGAGGAGCGCACCTGGGCCCACGAGCAGGTAGGACCCAACCTGACACACCTGGATATACCTGAACGCACCTGGACACAAGTGAACATGACACGGCCTGGCATTAACCCTTTGCTCACCTTGTGTGTCTGCGTCTCAGATCTTCACATTTGGCTGGAGGGAGGACGTCCGTCCGGGAGACCCTCTCCACAGCAGGAAACTGTGTCTGGACGCGGTGTCTCAGACCAGCCCTGTCACTCTGTATGACTGCCACGGCATGAAGGGCAACCAGCACTGGAGCTACAGACAGGTACACACACACACACACACACACAGGTAAACAACCGCTCACACCATCATACACACTCTCACACAGGTACACACACAGACTCCTGTTCTGTTCCTGTGTGTGTAGGACCTGTCCCTGTTCCATAGAGTGAGCAGTGGCTGTATGGACAGCTCTCCAGCAGACAGGAGGATTTTCCTCAGGCCCTGTGACCCCTCCTCCCAGACCCAGAAGTGGCTGTTCCAGAGAGTCAACACCACCGTGCTCTACAAACTCAACATCATGGACCCGCCAACCTCCTAGGACAGCCAACCAGCTGCCTCCCTGGACCCTCTAAGGGATGGTCCAGCCAATCAGAGGCCTGCTAACAGAAGGAGGGGGAGGTCTGTCTGTTCTGCCCTAGACTACTCCCCCTGGGGTCTGATCTAAAGTAAAGGAGACAGGTCTACCTGTCCTTCAGCCTGCTGGGATATGTAGTTCTCAGAAGAGTAGGAGCAGGGTAGCTAGGAGGGTGTACCTGGCTCAGGAACTCAGAATCTTCAAGAAGGTTATATCCTGTTTCACTAGGGGTTAAAGGTAAAAAGGTAATGAGGTCTTGTAGACTCTGGATCAGAGATCTCTCTATACCTCTCCTTTCTCTCTCTCTCTCCACAGCATGGGTTGCCCCTACTGGAACCAGGGATAAAGGGTTATCTTTTTATATGACTATTTATGTATGTATATATTTATTATTTGATCTGTTTATGTATTTATTTGGTCTTTTTAGGAAAGTAACTTATCTCAGTGTGTTTGAAGGTGATTTAGTGATGGTTGAAATGGTCTAATGACCGAATACACTTGAACTGATGAACTTTGCACAGCAGCTCTGTATTCTGTTCTGTTGAAACATTTTTTTTTTAAATAAAGATCATCTTAGGCTCAATAAAAGACTGAGCAGGATAGATGGAGATGATTTAAGTATTTTACCATCATACAATCATGTTTCCAGAAACCACACATACAATTTGTTGGTGTTATATGTATTCAAATACATACCCTATCGGGTGTATGCAGGGATGGGAAGTAACAAAATAGGCCTACAAATACTTTTTTTGAAAGTTTGAAAAAAAAAGTTTTTTATGGTTTATTTTCCATAGAATGTTTTTTTTGAGGGGGGGGGGGGGGGTTAAAGGTTGAACCCTCTGTAACTTTTGCTAGAAAAGAGCAGATATCTCCATATTATCTCAGGTTGTTCATTGTGACACAGAAAAAAACACACATGATGGCAGGACAGACCCTTTGCATGTTAGGGGAAGGGATCAGGGGCGTAGCCACGGGTAGGCACAGACTTACCCAATTTGTTCTAAGGCATACCCAGAAACGAAAAGATCTCAGAAAAATTATGCACCGGGTGCAAATCGTAAAGTAAATAAGAAAAAAAAATGAAAAGGATGCCTATCTATATTTTTCTAGGCCTACCCAAAAATATTATTCTGGCTACGCCCCTGGAGGGGATACACATTATATCAGGTGAAAATACGGCCTGATATAATGTGTATCCCCTCTGTAACTTTTGCTAGAAAAGAGCAGACATCTCCATATTATCTCAGTTTGTTCATTGTGACCAAACAAACACAGAAAATAACACACATGATGGCAGGGCAGACCCTTTGCATGTTAGGGGAGAGGATACACATAATATAAGGTGAATAAACCGGGATAAGTGGCAAGACACGACACCAGCACTGGCATCATTGAAAAATACTTGATGAGGACTCGACTATACCATACTGTCCTGTATTCTGATCTGCTTTCATCTAATCTGTTTTAGGCTTCTCTGTTCTCCTCCCCTCTTCTTTCACTTTGTGAAAAATAATTTCGAAAAAAAAGTACTTTAGGGATAAGATAAAGGGAGTTAGCGATGTCGACATGACTGAGAATGGGACATTCCTGATCACCCATGGCCATATCTGAGGGAGATTGTCTGTGTCAAACTGGATTCCTGGCTTATGCGCTGCGTGTCTATAATGTATTTTTGTATTCATATGATGAGAGGTCCAACAGGTAGTAGTAATGGTTACTTTTTTACTTAAGTAGCCTATATGTCAGAACCCATACTTTTTTACTTCAACTTGAGTGGAAAAAGTGCAGTCAACACTT
The DNA here is from genome assembly GCF_054491055.1 of Hypomesus nipponensis. Classification (NCBI taxonomy): domain Eukaryota; kingdom Metazoa; phylum Chordata; class Actinopteri; order Osmeriformes; family Osmeridae; genus Hypomesus; species Hypomesus nipponensis. Next base: position 15,402,991 of record NC_140382.1, on the reverse strand, counting down.
CAATATTTTTTGTCTTTTTAAACATGAGTATATTTTGCCTACTTCTACTTGAGGGAAGGACGTGTGTACTTTTGCCATATCTGGTTTCGTATGTCATCATTACCATCTTTTAATTGTCCACAATATGAACTGCATTTAACTTGCCATCTTACGCCATTTAATGGGTGCTTTGAGTAAGTGGCGTCCTTTCTTGTCGTTCCTACAGATATCGACAGGAGACGAGCTCTCATAATTGATCTTATTTATGTGGTAAACACCACAGAACCGGTTAGTGTGACGAAGGCTGTGTCCATCCATCTTTTCTTCTGTCGTACAGGAGTTGTTCATGTGCACTTGCTTTGCCTCATTGAGGGTAGAGGGAGGCAGAGTCATGTCTGGGGTGCACATATCGTATAATTATTAGGGCTGTCAAGCGATTAAAATATGTAATCCCGATTAATCGCATTATTTCATGTGATTTATCGCAATTAATCGCAAAATTATTCAATCCATTTAATCTGTTAAAATTGTACCCCAATAAATGATGTTATTGTTGAAATAACATAAAAAGGGTGTACTTAACTTCAAATAAGCCTAACTGGATGATAATGTCCATATAACAAGTTCAGATGGAACACAATTTAAATCGTGAGGGATTTTTATTCACTCACAAACTATACTGCTGTATAATAAACAATTAGACTTGTTCTGGAATATAAAATACATTTAAGACATATTGTCTCATAGCCTACTACGATATACTGCTCCATAATATAAGAATACTTAAGCCCGTGTTTCCCTGCTCCAACAGACCTGATTCAAATGAATGGGTTATCAAGCTCTGCAGAAGCCTGCTTATGACCATTATTTGAATCGGGTGTGTTGGAGCAGGGAAACATCTAAAACATGCGGGACAGGGGTGCCTTGAGGATCAAGGTTGGGAACCACTGACTTAAGCAAGATTGACCTTAAAATTGAACAATACCGTTTCTATTTTGTTGAACCCAGTCAGCTGCTCGCTTCTTTTGCGAATGTTGTCTGCTATATTACCGGAGCAAACGCTCCTGCTGCTACAGCTAACGCTGCTGCTAGCTGTGTGCTTTGCTTGCATGATGTGATAGTTTAGGCTGGAAGTACTTCGGTGATAACTAAACTCAGCCTGATAATTAGTATATACAGGCTTAGTTTTGTCAACCGAGCCGTCTCGCAACTTTTTGAAATGGAACTTCCCATCTAAAAGCTCTCTCTCCATCATTCAGCTACCGTTGGCAGTCGAAGTCATGTGATATCAAGTGATTCCCAGGGTCAAAAAGAAACGTGTGTTAACGGCACTATTTGTTTTTTTTGTCACGTTAAAGTAAGATTGCGTTAACGCATTATTAACGCGTTAATTTTGACAACCCTATTAATTATATAATAGCTATACATTACATAACAATGTACAACCATTTAATGTTTTGTACTTTCTACTAGTGTTAGTGTGTGCATGGCTTCCCATGACCAAGTCTTGAGTTTTATGTAGACCTGCTATCATAAACTTTCACGCTCTGTACCACGTATTTTAGAATTAATCATGTATTGGGCAGATAGCACAGGCACAGCAGTCAGTTCAGCTAACCGGACCACCCTCGAAAGTCAACAAACACCTAGCTGTGCTTTGCATACATAAATAGCGGAAGCTGCCCTTTTTTCACATTGCATAGCATTTTTGGACATTTTTTAAGTTTTACTCCACACATGAAATACCACATCACACATTTGACTCCTGAATGCAATTCCAAGATAAATCCTACATTTAGTCCGTCACTTACACTTTACTAAATCAATGCTGTCTTCAGCAGCTTACGGATGTCTGTTTCTTTGTCAGTGGTTGTGATAATGGGGGTCAATGTCTACAGTACACAAACAGTATAGCTATAATACAGCGGTTTATCTAACTGCGCCGCTAATCAAACACACCTGCGGCGTCCTGTTGTTTGAGCTAACATCCGTGTGTATTTAGCAAACCCAGTGCAGCAGCTTCGCTGTAATGCACTCCCATTCTAGCAAAAGGGAGGGTCAGTTTGCGTTGCACTTACTAGGTGCCTGTAAAAATAAATTGAATAAACATAAGGACGCGGTGGAGTGGTAAAGGGTTAGGGAGGAAGGAATAAGCAACTACAGTACTAGCTAGGCACAGATCTAGAACTGTCGAGAGGGGTCGATCAGGGGAGCCGCACGATACAACCGGGGCGACAGACACGGACTTTAACGAGAGAGAGCAGGGGTGCCACAGAGCAAGGGGGTTGGTTGACAGCTAGCTCGCTCGCTAGCATATTTGTAGCTAACTGGTCTTGTTTCAACAATGAGGCTGAAAGTAGGATTCATCCTTCGTAGTTTGATAGTCATCGGGACGTTCCTGGGGCTTGTGGTGCTTTGGTCGTCCCTCTCACCGAAAGCAAATGACGAAAACCCATTTGTAAAACGGGTAAGTTAATGTTAGCTCTCTACAGTACAGTACACCGAGTCTCGCTAGAAAACGTCAGCTAGCTCAGTAAGGGTCACCAGTAGTAGCAGCTAGCTAGTGCTAAACTGCAGGGAATATTAGCATATAGTCAGGTTTTCTAGCAGAGATACAAATCACTTTAGCCTCTAACTACCAGTTAAGTACTACTATTACTAACATTACTAGCTAACCCCGTCTTTCGTTGTCATGGAGATGACTAGCTCGAGCTGTTGGATGCAGTTTTTGTGACCGATTTGAACTGACCATTCATTAACCTGAAGCTGAAAGCCATTCATACCAACGAATTAATAAATAACATGCATACGTAGGTTCATTATCAACGTAGCCATTGAATTAAACCGCTAAATTAGTTTGCTTGCAAGACTAGCTAATCAGGTAAGTCTCTCAATGTCCACTCATGTCATCATAATATTATTAGAATTGTATCTACAGTATTGCCAGCGAAATCAGTAAAACCCGGAAGCAGATACTAGTAGTATTACAGCAGCTATAGACTAGCAGTTTGTGCAAACGGCTAAATAAAATACGGAATTAAACTTCTTATAAGTTGTTCTTATGTTCTTAAACATATGTCCTTCTAACATATTTTCTTATATTATTTTAAATGTGGCACTAAATGAGAGTGTATGAGTGTGTGTACCATTCTAACTTCAGTGTTGCCCTCCAGGAGGGGAATGTTGGCGCCAAGCTTCTGCCCAAAGCAGAGGCAGTGGATGGAGATCAGTTCAGACCGGTGGTGCCCTGGCCACACGTGGAGGGGGTGGAGGTGGACCTCGACTCCATCAGACATAAGAATGGAGCTGACCGACATGACGCCCAGCCTCAACAGAACAAGAACCAGAACCAGGTGAAGGTGCATGTGAAAGTGACAAACACTACTATGTGTGAACGAACAATTATGAGTTGTATGTAACAGTGACACCTCCTCCTCCAGGTCATCCAGCAGCAGTACGTGACCTTCAAGCCCCACACCAACGCCTACTCGGCCCCCGTGCTGAAGAAGGGCACGCTGGGGAACTTTGAGCCACGGGAGCCGGAGCCCCAGGGGATCCCCGGGGGGCCAGGAGAGGGGGCCAAGGCCTTCGTCCTGGGCCCAGAGTACAAGGATGCCGTGCAGGACAGCATTAAAGAATTTGGCTTCAACATGGTGGCTAGCGACATGATCTCCCTGGACAGGACCATCAGCGACATCCGGCACGACGAGTAAGTATTCCTCCTCCAAAGGAGGTAGAAGGGCCCCCCCCCCCCCAAAAAAAAAAAAGTAGACCCAGGTGTACATCCCTCCGCCACCAGAGCTGGTTTGGTGTGGCAGATCTAAAGCTGGTAGATAGAACACCTGTAGGGTAAGTTGAGTGTGGGGATCAGGGCTGAACCAGCTGCAGGTCATCTACCAGGAACCAGGCAGTGGCAGACTCCCCAGGTCTGTTCAATGGCCCATGTACGTCAAGCATAAGGATAGTCTTGAGTGGGGGTCAGATGGCTCAGCGGTTAGGGAGTAGGGCTATTAATCAGAAGGTTGTTGGTTTGATTCCCCCCGTGCAAAATGACATTGTGTTCTTGGGCAAGGCACTTCACCCTACTTGCCTCGGGGAGAATGTCCCTGTATTTACTGTAAATCGCTCTGGATAAGAGCGTCTGCTAAATGACTAAATGTAATGTAAATGAGTGCGCGCCTAAGAGACGCCACTCACAGGGACTGGACCACTGGTTTGCAATGGCAGTGGGTGAGTCAAATTAGGAACACCCTGGTTGTTGACAGGGTGTGACGCAGTAGTGGCTAGTATGGCTTTGGAGCACAGGTCAGACTAAGGAATCCCACTGAGGACACACCTTGCCTAGCCCACACCTGCTGACGTGTGTGTGTGACGCTGCTGTTAATCATGCTGTGGAATGAAGTATTCTATCATGATAATTTGTTGGGGATGTGGTTATTCCAGGTCTAGATTACCAGCAAGATTAGCTGGTTTGAAACTTAGTGTGTACCTCCATGTTAACATACGGTTACTTCTATGCTGGGCCTGGGTGTGTGGGCCTGTATCCACTACCAGGTTAATCTGTATTCAGGTCTGTGTGTGTGTACCTGGGTTAGTGTTGGTGTCTGTGGGTCTGATAATGAAGCTGTGTTCTGCAAAGACGCTTGTGTTCTTTCAGGCCCGGTTTTAGGAAGGAGAGAATGCCAGTACACACACACACGCGCGTTGAAACAACGAACAAAACCAGACTGTACCGGTGTGTGAGTTTAAGGGAGCCTTTCATTGGGCCCTGAGCCAATGTGTGGTTGACAAAGAACACCTTTGTTAAAGCTCCTCTCTGAACAAGCAGGAAGTATGGGCTGTGTGTGTGTTTACTGTTTACAATGTAAGTTTAATTGATAAGCTAACAATGTAGCCATCACATATCATTATAATTTGTCTGTCTGTCAGCCTGTCTGTCAGGCTGTCTGTCTGTCTGTCTGTCTGTCTGTCTGTCTGTCTGTCTGTCTGTCTGTCTGTCTGTCAGCCTGTCTGTCTGTCTGTCTGTCTGTCTGTCTGTCAGCCTGTCTGTCAGTCAGCTTGGATCTGTCTGTCTGTCAGCCTGTCTGTCTGTCTGTCAGCCTGTCAGTCAGCTTGGATCTGTCTGTCTGTCTGTCAGGCTGTCTGTCTGTCTGTCAGCTTGTCTGTCAGTCAGCTTGTTTCAGTCTGTCAGCCTGTCTGTCTATCCATCAGGATCTGGACCCTCATGTCAAGGAGCTGCCCTGCGTCACACCACTAGGTGTCACTGTAACAGTATTATAATGTGTATGAGGCTCCGGCAAAGAGCCCTTCTGCTGTTGTTTACAACGTCTGTGGTTAGAAGCTAGGTTAGAGCGGTATGCAGAGGAGGAGAGCGGGAGGGGGCAGAAGTGAAGAAAGAAGCCAGTCTAACCACATCTTGTGTGATTAGCAGCGAGTCTGTTGTGATTATACAGGCAGGCAGACAGACAGACCCGAGGCATGAAGGTTGTTTGACTGGTTAATACACAGCATCTGGTCTGTTGTTAGATCTGTTTCTCTCTCTGTAGAGAAACTGTCATACTTCAAGTAGGGCTGGGTATGTACCTAACTGGGGAGCAGGGGGCCAAAATGGAGGCTAGCGCACTCATACTGTTGAAGTCTGGAAACAACAAGTGTGTATAAGACAAGGAGGAAATATGTTTTTTCTCCCTGTAATGTGGGTGTCAGGTGTAAATACTGGAACTATGACGAGAACCTGCTGACGTCCAGCGTGATCATCGTGTTCCACAACGAGGGCTGGTCCACGCTGATGAGGACTGTCCACAGTGTCATCAAGAGGACGCCGCCCAGGTACCTGGCTGAGATCGTCCTCATAGACGACTACAGCAACAAGGGTAGGGACTCGGTGTCACATGCTCGCTTTCTCTGTCACACACACCATCTTACACACCATCTTACACACCTCTCACACACACACACACACACACACACACTCTCTTGCTGTCTCACACATTCACTCCAACACACACACACACGTACACACTCCCTCCCACACAGACTCACTCCTTCTCCTTCTCAACCCCCCCAGCCCACCTGAAGGAGCGTCTGGAGGACTACATCAAGCAGTGGAATGGTCTGGTGAAGCTTCACAGGAATGAGAAGAGGGAGGGGCTCATCCAGGCCAGGAGCATCGGGGCCCGTGTGGCCACTCTGGGACAGGTAGCACCCCAACACTAGTACACACACACTTAGACAGGTAGCACCCCAACACTAGTACACACACACTTAGACAGGTAGCACCCCAACACTAGTACACACACACTTAGACAGGTAGCACCCCAACACTAGTACACACACACTTAGACAGGTAGCACCCCAACACTAGTACACACACACTTAGACAGGTAGCACCCCAACACTAGTACACACACACTTAGACAGGTAGCACCCCAACACTAGTACACACACACTTAGACAGGTAGCACCCCAACACTACTACGCACGCACTTAGACAGGTAGCACCCCAACACTAGTACACACACACTTAGACAGGTAGCACCCCAACACTAGTACACACACACTTAGACAGGTAGCACCCCAACACTAGTACACACACACTTAGACAGGTAGCACCCCAACACTAGTACACACACACTTAGACAGGTAGCACCCCAACACTAGTACACACACACTTAGACAGGTAGCACCCCAACACTAGTACACACACACTTAGACAGGTAGCACCCCAACACTAGTACACACACACTTAGACAGGTAGCACCCCAACACTACTACGCACGCACTTAGACAGGTAGCACCCCAACACTAGTACACACACACTTAGACAGGTAGCACCCCAACACTAGTACACACACACTTAGACAGGTAGCACCCCAACACTACTACGCACATTCTCCACACCTACACAAGAACCAGCATACCCTACACACACATGCACAGTCTCTATTGTGGTAATCAGGATCTCTCTGTGTGTGTGTGTGTGTTTCGCCTCCAGGTGCTGATCTACCTGGATGCCCACTGTGAGGTGGGGGTGAACTGGTATGCCCCCCTGGTGGCCCCCATTTCCCTGGACAGGTAGCAAAGACTACATACATCAGTGTTTCCTCTAGGATTTCTTTTAGCAGTGGGGGGCAGGTCTATCCAAACCCCCCCCCCCCCCAATTTAATATTGCACATATTTTCGTCCTACTTCCCCTAAAGCAGTAAGGTTGGGCTACCTAAAGACACCTTCCACTCATAAAGTATGTTCTAAATGGTATGAATGCTGCCAATTTATTATTGACGTAACAACTTATTGAAAATGGTCAGTAGTCTAGCCTATAGATTAAGGTACTCGAAAGCATGTACACTGTCTGCTTCATTTGATCTTGATAGGCAAAGCATTCTGTAGCAAATAATAACAGTAAACCCAATATTTATTAATTAAAACTACTTAAGCATGATAATGCACCTAAAATACAAACTTGAGCAAGGGCAGCAATCGCTATAAAATCAACAGACTCAGATCAATTTAGCTAGCAGGTCGGTGAAGAATACAAACAACAAAAATCACCAGTTAACTTAATTTTAATTGCAAGAACTATAGACTAATACAACAACAGGCTTAAATGAACTGACAGCATAAATTATACAACTTACAGTTCTCAAAGACGCACACACGCAATCTCAACTGCGCTGTGAAGCGCGTGTCCGTGCATTTCTCCGACATGCACTCTAACAATCACTGCTGATAGACGGCCTTTTGTACAGCCCTACTTCTATAGACGGCCTTTTGTACAGCCCTACTTCTATAGACGGCCTTTTGTACAGCCCTACTTCTATAGACGGCCTTTTGTACAGCCCTACTTCTATAGACGGCCTTTTGTACAGCCCTACTTCTATAGACGGCCTTTTGTACAGCCCTACTTCTATAGACGGCCTTTTGTACAGCCCTACTTCTATAGACGGCCTTTTGTACAGCCCTACTTCTATAGACGGCCTTTTGTACAGCCCTACTTCTATAGACGGCCTTTTGTACAGCCCTACTTCTATAGACGGCCTTTTGTACAGCCCTACTTCTGAAACCGTGGCAGGCCGCCACGCCAATCAACATAGAGGAAACACTGTACTTTACATCTGTGTTAGCTTCTGTTATTGCAGAGCTACAGCTAGCAGGCACTTTGTCAATCATTTATAACAAACTATTGTAGTGCTGAGCACCCTGCAGGAGCTGGGGAACAGCACTGTCTAGTATAAACACTGTTCTGTTCGGACTGTAATCGCGTCCATCCCTAAACCAACTGTGTTGTTTTAGGGATGGATCCTGCTTGTTCACTGCTATTTTCAAGCTGAGCAAAACTTGGAACACCGGTACACTCTACTGTAGAATAATGATTGTGTCTCCACCCACCCACCCTGCTGTGTGTTTGTGTGCACGAGTGTGTGCGTATGAGATCTTAATCCATGTGTGTTGTATGTTTACACGTGTGTGGCATGTTGACGTGTGTGTGTGTGTGTGTAGAACGATGTGCACGGTGCCTCTCATAGACTACATAGACGGTAGTGAGTACACTCTGGAGCCCCAGCAGGGGGGCGATGAGGACGGGCTGGCCCGAGGGGCGTGGGACTGGAGCCTGCTCTGGAAGCGGGTCCCCCTCAGCTCCAGAGAGAAGAGCACCATGCAGCACAAGACCCAGCCCTACCGGTACACTGCTGCCTGAACGCTGCTAACACACACCCCTCTCCTCTGTTCCCGTCCCTCCTCTGTGTGTGTGTGTGTGTGTGTGTGTGTGTGTACACTTGTCTGTGCATGCGGGCATGCTTGCATGCTTTGTGTGTGTGTGTGTGTGCCGTTGTGTGCCCCCCCCCCCCTTCCCTTCCTCCAGAACGGTGTCCACTGTGCCCCTGATAGACTCCATCCACGGCCAGACCTATGTGATCGAGGCCCAGGGGGGCGGTGATGAGGATGGGTTTGCCCGGGGGGCATGGGACTGGAGCATGTTGTGGAAGAGGGTCCCTCTGGGCAGCAGAGAGAAACAGAACAGAGCCACTAGAACCGAGCCCTATCGGTAATGATATATATATATATCTACCCCGAAGCTGCTCTGGGTGTGTTGGCTGGTTATACTGGCTGGTTGGTTATACTGACTGGCTGGTTATATTGGCTGGGTGGTTCTAACATGACTTCTGGCAGCTGCTGTGTCGGGTCTACTGTACTACTTCTCTTGCACTCTCCTGCTCTGTGATTGGCTTCTAACCTTAACCGTCTCTGTGATTGGCTTCTAACCTCAACCTTCTGCTATGTGATTGGCTACTAAGAAACTATTGAGAATGTTAGTGAGACTTGCGATTCTACCAACAGCTCTTCCGTAGTCTTTTTGGCTGCAGTGTTTGTCACTACAATCTTATTGGCTGGCCTGTTAGAATGTGTTTTGTTGAGGTCTGACTGAAATATCAACCCAATTATCAAACAGGACTGGATAACTTATTGCCAATGTGATCATGATTCTCACACAGCTAACTAGTACAGTGGGACTAGTTCCACAGCTAGCTATCAGACTTGCTAGTCTTTCTTCTCCCTGTTACTTAGATAACTAGTTTCCTAGCCCGCTAGCCTAGTCTCCTGGCCTCGTCTTAATAAGTAAAAATGAACTAGCTAGTGTAGGTTAGTAAATATGGGTTAGTGTAGGTTAGTGAAAGGACTCTCTGGGGCAACGTTCACCTCCTTCATTCATGTTTCACCCTGTCACCATCATTTACCTTCACCTTCTCTGGTCAATGTGCACTTACTTCCTGTTCTCACTGTGGAATCATAGGATGTGTCGTTTTTGGCCTGGTCTGACTGCTGTGTGTGTGTATATATACGTGCGTGTGGTCAGGTCCCCTGCCATGGCCGGAGGTCTGTTTGCCATAGAAAGAGACTTCTTCTTTGAGCTGGGCCTCTACGACCCTGGACTACAGATCTGGGGAGGAGAGAACTTTGAGATCTCATACAAGGTAAACACACACACTTATGCACACTCACTCATAAACTCTCTCACACACACGCACACGCATATAAAGACAAACGTTCTTACACTCGTGCAATAAGGGGTTTTGTGTGTGTAGATTTGGCAGTGTGGAGGCAAGCTGCTCTTCGTGCCCTGCTCTCGTGTCGGACACATATACCGCCTGCAGGGTTGGCAAGGCAACCCTCCACCAGCCCACGTGGGCTCGTCCCCCACCCTCAAGGTCAGTCTGAACCCCAGATACTGGAGAGCTGCTGTGTGCATGCACGTGCACAGGAGAAGTAAAAGACAACCTGAGGATGAACACAAACGAGAGTCGTGTGTGCGTGTGTGTGTGTGTGTGTGTGTGTGTGTGTGTGTGTGTGTGTGTGTGTGGTGACACTTCCACTGTGTGTGCGCACTCCCAGAACTATGTGCGTGTGGTGGAGGTGTGGTGGGATGAGTACAAGGACTACTTCTACGCCAGCCGCCCAGAGACGCTGACGCTGGCCTACGGTGACATCAGCCAGCTGAGGAAGTTCAGGGAAGAGCATCGATGCAAGAGCTTCAAGTGGTTCATGGAGGAGATTGCCTACGACATTCCTCAACACTACCCCCTGCCCCCGAAGAACGTGGAGTGGGGAGAAGTACGTCTGACAGACAGACAGACAGACAGAGAGAGAGAGAGAGAGAGAGAGAGAGAGAGAGAGAGAGAGAGGGAGAGAGGGGGGAGAGAGGGGGAGAGATGGGGGGAGAGATGGGGGGAGGGAGAGAGAGAGATGGGGGAGAGGGAGAGGGAGAGGGAGAGGGAGACCTAGAGAGGGAGACCTAGAGACAGAGAGAGACAGACAGAGACAGACAGAGACAGAGAAAATCAGTCTGCCAGTCTATCTGACTGATTGACTGAAGGTAGGTAGGCAGGGAGGAAGCTATTATATATGACATCAGTGTTACAGCGACTGGATCTGATCGGTCTGTGACAGAGCAGCATCACCAATGAAAAATCCAAGCAGAAGTATCGGCCCAATCCTGCCCCCTTCCTATGTCTAACTCCTGCTCATGTTGTGGTTTTTAGATCCGTGGCTATGAGACCAGCTATTGTATAGACAGTATGGGCCACACCAATGGAGGCAACGTAGAGATAGGACCCTGCCACAGGATGGGGGGTAACCAGGTAACACACACACACACACACTGCTAGGCACATCCACACATATAGCCACTTACGGGGACACACACTTATGCATACCCACATACAGACACACACAGATATGGAGATGCACATACACACAGAGGATTGGTGGAGTAGTGGTTCTTGCATAATTGTCGTGTGTGTTCGTTTTATACATAACAGTTGTTCAGGATCAATGAAGCTAACCAGCTGATGCAGTATGACCAGTGTATGACCAGAGGCCCTGGCAGCTCTGCTGTCATAGTAACACACTGCAATATGAACGAATACACCGAGTGGAGATATTTTAAGGTAGGTTGACCCCTGACATCATATACTGCAGAGTGGAGCCCGGATCACAATTCAGTCACAGAGAGGTACTTGTGTTGTTGAGATGATCTCTAGCCTGACGTGGTTTCTCCCATCTCCTGTTCCCTCTGTCTCCTCCTGTCCTCTCTCCTCCTATCCTCTCTCCTCCTGTCCTCTCTCCTCCCTGTCCTCTCTCCTCCTGTCCTCTCTTCTCCTGTCCTCTCTCCTCCTGTCCTCTCTCCTCCTGTCCTCTTTCCTCCTGTCCTCTCTCCTCCTGTCCTCTCTCCTCCTGTCCTCTCTTCTCCTGTCCTCTCTCCTCCCTGTCCTCTCCTCCTGTCCTCTCTCCTCCTGTCCTCTCTTCTCCTGTCCTCTCTCCTCCCTGTCCTTTCTTCTCCTGTCCTCCTGTCCTCTCTTCTCCTGTCCTCTCTCCTCCTGTCCTCTCTTCTCCTGTCCTCTCTCCTCCCTGTCCTCTCTTCTCCTGTCCTCCTGTCCTCTCTTCTCCTGTCCTCCTGTCCTCTCTCCTCCTGTCCTCTCTCCTCCTGTCCTCTCTCCTCCTGTCCTCTGTCCTCTGTCCTCACCCCTCCCTCCAGGACCTCCACAGGTTCACCTACGTCCCCACCGGTCAGTGTCTGGATCGGTCAGATGTCCTCCACAAGGTGTTCATCTCCGACTGTGACACAAGCAAGACCACCCAGCGCTGGGAGATGAACAACATTGTAGCCGTCTAGACCTGCGGACCCACAGTGCTGCGCACCCAGAATACTGCATACCCAGATGACTACTGCCTGCAGATCTAAAACTGTAGCATGCAGCTCTACTACTGCAGTAAGCACTTTAATGCAGGCTCCAGACCACAAAGATAGACTGTCCCAGCTGCAGAGACAGACTGCAGACAGGCTACTGCAGACACCCTGTTGCAGAGCTGTAGAACCCCACGGCTGCAGTTCCTTCAAGGCTTCAGTCTGCAGCTACCTTCTGGAACGCTCTACAGGCACTCCCACTCCTCGTCTGGCTGCATCTGCTACTGACACTGTACATAACCTAAAACGGTCTCTTCCCAATCAAACTAGCCGCACACATACAGCCGCTGCCCCAGTGTAGGTGATGTTTACATACTCTGCTCTCCATCCTGTGGTTCTCTGAGGTTCTGCTCAGGGCTCATGTGTTTTTAGTTTGTCTTTTGTTTTTCTTCTTCTAACTTATCCAATCATGTTCTTAATGGTGGAGGATTTGGTGATCATCATGCAATGTGAGAGCTGATCAGTGAATTGTCAGTCAGAAGTGAACACTGCTAGTATGGACGGAGCCAGGGCGATGGAGTCTCCTCTCCTCCTCTTTCGTCTCTCCTGTCCGATCTGGTGTCGAACTCCTGTCTTCTGGGTGATGTTCAAGAGTCACAGAGCTGCCTGGGACTGCAGCCCATCAGTAGGCCCCCCTTGACTCCTTTACCTCTGACTGTGACACTGGGGGGGGAAAGATATGAGGAGGGAAGAATATGTTTTTTATTTGTTTCCAGGTGCACATTTCACACTGGGTGTGTGGGTTGAAGATGATGATTGTGGTGGCGGTGATAGTGATGATGCTTGTGATTGATGAATGATAATTTGATGATGGTGAAATAAAACAGAAACTGTGTCCAATGTAGATGACAGTGAAAGAGGGACATCCCTTTGTTCACAGGAACAAGTGATGTTCTTCCTCTTGTGGTGTTTTGTAAATGTTTCTACTGGGTAAAGAGGCGACGAGCAGTTCTTTACCTGAAAGGAGTTAAAGATACAAACATGCACGTCTGGGCTCCAGCTGGTCTCCATGAAAAAATAAAATAGACCTCATCAATAGACCCCCCTCGTTGTCAGAAGGGATGAATCACGTGATCTGATATGTAGTCTGCCTGTCTTTGCATCTGTCAGGCTGTGAATCTCTACTTGAGTAGTATGGATTGCTACTACTAAAAAATTAAATAAAGAAATGCCCCAGGATTTTACAGAAATAGATGAAACATGGCACCCACACTTCATATTCAGTAGGTGTTTATATATTTTTTTTTGTGTGGTATCTCACATTGAACATCAATCTTGTCCTATTTCATCAGGCTGTCTAGCATAGTTCAAGCATTGGTGTTTATTAGTCCTTACCTTTACAGCCCCCCCACACACACATTCCTGCTCCATTTGTGCCTTTACTCACTAATATGCACTAGTTGGGTCCAAAAACCACTAATTTGACCAAGAGGGACTTGAAAGGAAGCCCCATCAAAACTCAGAAGCAGATGTTACAGGTCCTCATGGTGGCCCTATACTTCCTCTGTACACAGAACCATCTCCAGCTAATTTAACTGACACCGAGTCATTTATGAAGCAAGTCATTTATGAAGCAAGTATCAGGTGATCCAAATTGTGGTCAACATCTATTCAAGTTAGATAACGCAAAAGGCATGTATTTTAAGCTACTACATAAATGATTGCATGGTCACCATTGTCAGCACTTTAAACTAGGATCCAACCAATGAAGAGTGAGTTGAAGTCAGCAAAACAGACATTTTAATCATAATATACAAAATTTTATTATAAAAAAAAAAAAACAGAAAAAAATTCATTCTACACTGAAACAGTTTTAAAGCTCCACGTTAAAAATGGTTTCAAAAACGTTTTAACTACTGGTTGTTCCTTGTATTTGTAAAATGGCAGTGGAAACGATATAGGGAGTTGAACACAAACACCACCACTAATCAAGACAAAATAAGCAGTGCTTTGAGGGGGAAAAACAGCCAATAAAATTTACAAAACAGCACAAGACCCTCAGTGTGTGTATGTGTCTGCAACACAGTGGGCCACACCATCTATCCACTTGCTATAAACGTGTTAGCATGTCGATACCAAGGCTTCAACACCCACGCATGTACAAGAATGTGGATTTAGACATGCTACCGACATTGCACCCCGGGGTTCACATTGTTTTGTAAAACGCTCCAGTTCCCAGGCTGTCTAGTCATCATCCTCATCATCATCGTCATCATCATCCTCATCTTCCTCCTCGTCGTCGTCATCATCGTCATCGTCCATAGGCTCCACCTTCTTAGTTGGCCGGCCTGGTCCGCTCTTCTTCCCTGCGTCACTCTTGCCGCCGCCGGCGCCACTCTTCGCACGGTATGCCGCCACATCCTGAAATAGATGTGAGGTATCGTTAATGTATTATATTGTGTGCGTGTGCGAGATACAGTGAGGGTCTACAAAAGCGGTCCTCAAACGCATGTTTTAGATGTTTCCCTGCTCCAACACACCTGTTTCAAATGCAAGTTCGTTACCAGGCTTCAACAGAACTAGATAACGACCCATTCATTTGAATCAGGTGTGTTGGAGCAGGGAAACATCTAAAACATGCAGGACAGGTGGTCCCTGAGGACAGGTTTGAGAACCACTGGTCTACAACATCCAAAGACGTCAGCATCATACCTTCTCGTATTTCTCCTTGAGCTTGCCAGCCTTGGCCTCGTAGGGCACCTTGTCCTTGGGTGTCTGTTTAGACCACAGCTCACCCAGCTTCTTGGCAATGTCTCCTATAGAAATGCCGGGGTGCTCACCCTTGATCCTGGCACGGTGGTCAGCGCAGAACACAAAGAAGGCAGATCTGGAGACAGGGGGGGGGGGGGGGGTTTAGGAAGAGTTGTTTTTCTCCTTTCCAGGCCCTTGGAAGGACATTTCTTATAAAGATGACTAGAACTGTAGTCCCATACTTGGCCACTGGAGGGCAGTGTGGTGTGAGGTGTAGTACTTACGGTGGCCTCTTGGGGGCATTGGGGTCCTTCTTTCTTTTGCCTACTTTGGTTCCTTTAGGAGGAACATAACCCTTCATCTCCCTGTCGAAACGGACTTTGTCACCCTTGGCCAAGTCCTCAAACTTCACCTTCTCCTTGGCTGACATGGTCTACAGAAAGGGACTCAGTTAATGTCTATGATTGTATAAAAACTCATGTACATCAGTTCATACCAATTACAAAATGAGTGCTTATTTTCATTACTCTCCCCCCCCCCACACACACACAATAATACGTTTTATCAATTTAATCCATCAAAGCAGGTCAGTTTCAAAACGCCAACCAGTTCTATTGTACAATAACCCATGTGGCCCCGCCCCCACCCGCTTCCCTGACCTGCCTCAGCTGTTGTTGTAAACCAGTCCTCCGTTTCCCTCCCCCCCCACACCTCCCCCGTTCCTAACCCCCTCAGACCGGCCTCCGGGAAAACAACCCTGCGTGCCTCTCACCTTCCATCTCTCGCTGCACTTCTTGGAGAACTCTGAGAAGTTCACGGAAGTCCCCGGGTGCTTTTTCTTGTGCTCCTCGCGGCATGTCTGCACGAAGAAGGCGTAAGAGGAGGTCTTTCCTCTGGGCTTGTTAGGATCTTTACCCGGCATGGCTGCTTTGGTCTGGAAATCAACGGACAAAAAGTTAGGTTAAGTTAGTTAGGCGGTCAAGTCAAATTCATCGATTCGAAGTAAACGAAGTCAAAGCCATATAGCCATCTGTTAGGCACTCCCTACAGCCGAGGACGATAAACCGCCCTAATCCGATCAAGTTCCTGCTTCTCCGTAGACATACCAGACAATGAGCTTGCCTCCATCTTGTTTCCCGCCTAAACACACTCCCGTGCCAACTTTTCACCCGTAACACAAATTTAGTGGATAACTTTCATAAATATTATAAGTGTGTAATGCTGTGCCTTGACGGTAAAAGAAAATACGTTTGAAATACTTAAACATAACTCAAATCATTTGGACAAAAATGGCTGTTAGCTTGTAAGCTAAGCTAGCTGAGAATGGAGTCTGGACTGCATCGTGCGTAGTAGCATGCTAGTACTGTGCTAAGTAGTTTTCTGTGAAAGCAGATTAAAGTACATCCAAGTAGTGTAAAACATCTCAAACTAAACAGGAATACTATCACACTTAAACGCTCACTTGATCACATGAGTTATAGTAGTACAAATGCCTATTGCACAACCGAAATTAGATCAAAGGTAATTGTTTCTTGTAAGCAAACTAGATATCCAACTGCGTGTAAGCTAGCTAATGTAAGCTAGCTCGTCAGCCCCAAAAGCTAGCATTGCAAATGAATTTTGTTGAAATATAGAATAGCCACCAAGTCGATTAATCATGCGAGTGTATGACTACCTTAGAAGCCTTATATAACATGTTTTAAAGACAAATATAAAACATTACATTTCTGTGAAGAGCCATTCTCCGTTTACTCACCTATATTCAGCCAAACAAGTTGCGATGAGTGCAGATCCAAACTTCTTCACAGTGTTTTGTCAGTGAGTGTCGGACCGTACAAACATGCTACAATGCTCCGCCTTCTCGGCGTTTGATTGGCTGAAAGCAAACATTTAAATTTAAATGCGGGGCACAACGCAAAACTCGCTTTATTATTGGTTGTTTCCAACAGTTCTCATGGCATCATGGTCGTATGTCACATCTTATGGTGGCGCTGCAATGATTGGCCAAACAGGGGATTTAAACTGGATGGCGCGAAAACGCGTTTTGATGGGGGATGTGTCCTCCACAAACCTGCACAATTGACGACAATGAAGGTTCAAGTTTAGCGTTGTAAGGAAAAATAATTCACATAGCTGAGTCACATTTTCTCAATCTGACAATATAATTATATAAAACTACAGACACGTAGCTATAACTTTTGTAAATTGCTGCTGGACAGATACTAAAATAGATTCAGTTTATTTTACTAGTGTTGTGTATGATTTATTATTATTATTATTATATACTATAAATAAAACTGTACGCAAAAACACTTTCAAATTAGCTGTAATAAAGCTTGATAGCATGACTGAGTGACCGGAGTTAGAGGCTCGCCTCGCCGCCATTATCAGCGAGCATAACGACAGCGCTACAAAAGCACAGTGGGGCGACAGCTGTTGGGTGAGTACCCGTGCGCCCCCAACAAGCTTCCACCGCGCCATGTGTTTCGGGTCAGCAGCGGTATACTGTGTATGTGTGGGTGTGTGCTCAAGTTTGACCTGCATAAGGCCACGCCACGCGACTTTTTGTTTACAGTTCAGTTTATTTGGTTTAAAGATTGGACCTCGGAGCCAAAACTAGCAATATGTAGCTGTTTTATTAGACTCTCAGGTCTTTTTCCATAATTAGGCTAATTGTAGATAACAAAACATATCGGTTTTGGGAGTGTAGATCGATGTTGGTGTGGGGATTAAGATAAGCGTAACCATAAACCTTCAAAATATACCAAGCCTATTAACTTCTCCAAGCAGGGCTAGTCTCAGATCAGCAGAGATATACCATGATTTGACTTACATAATTCATCTGTGTTTAACACCGTCTTGTACAGACAAAAACTGTTACTGTTTTCTTTGGAAGACTATGACCAACACCCTCCTCCCCCCATCCCCCATCTCTATTAGACAACCAGAGCAGTGTCCCCCACCCTCTCCCTCCCCTTCCAATCTCTGTGAACCAGACCAGATCTGCTCAGACCGGTTTGAGGAAGCTGCTCTCCTGCAGGAGCTTGGCTGGCAGGCTTGTATGCCAAGATGTTATTGTCTCTGCTGTCCTCAGCCCTATGGCTGCTACAGCTGTCTCTCTCTCTCTCTGTGGTGTGTGTGTCCGTTTAAGGGCCTCCATACTGCCACAGGGAATGTCACTACGGCAGCTGAAATGAGAGCAAGAAAGAGAAAAGAGAGGGATGGGAAGGGGGTGGGTGGGGGTTAGCACTAAAGTTTCTATACGGCAGAGAGTTCCCATAGCTACACAGTGTGTTGTTAAAACCTTGCAGGCAAGCTAGGGATGGAATTATAATCTGTGAATTCTATAGATGAATATGTAATTGATGATTGATAATATATATATATATATATATATATATGGATAAGTTACATCAGATGTGCATGTGTCAACGTTTTATTTATTTGCATTTGTACTACAGAGTATCAAGACCGCCTGTAGAATATAACCGTAACGACACAGACCAATGAGTACTCACCTACAGTGAAATAAACAGCATTTACACTATATGGGCCCCAGATTGTAATGCAGAGATAATGACCCCCCCCCCCCGCGGCAGTCAGTACAGCCTCAGTATGGCCCATAGATCCAAGGGGAACCAAAATACGAAGCCCCTTTCCCCCCTCCCCTTATGGCCCATAGGAGCAGTGTTAGCCGTTCCAAAGCTACCAGCATTAACAACACACTGATGTAGGTCACCCTGCAGCTGTGAAGAGACAATATGGCCCTTGCACACACGTCCAAACCCACGCACTCACACTTCAGAGGCCCCATGCAGACAGTGAATAGTGATGGTGAGAAGTTGATGTCTCAACCACAGGGAGTCTCCCTTGGAGCTGAAGGCTTGAAGTGTCAGTCTATTGCTGTGTGTGTGTGTGTGTGTGTGTGTGTGTGTGTGTGTGTGTGTGTGTGTGTGTGTGTGTGTGTGTGTGTGTGTGTGTGTGTGTGTGTGTGTGTGTGTGTGTGTGTGTGTGTGTGTGTTTTTAGCATACTTGCAATTTACTCTCTTGAGGTGGGTAGAGGAGAGATACAAAGGAGAATTCACTCACAGGATGCATGCTAACAGGAAGTGAGGCTCATGCTGCAGCAGGGGATGGCTGCAGTCACACCATTGTTTATTATAGTTCTATTCATTCATGAAGACAGAGCTGTATTCTAGGATGGAGTCACACTCAGAAACACCCAATTTGGACCCCTCCATATTTTCAGTCCATATACAGAATTGGGTGAAAAATGTTTTTTCCTTTAATCAGGTTTTCACCTTCTTTTCAATTCAGTTCAATTCAATTCATTGATCACAACAAAAACAAATTCATTTTTGCATGTGTATCAAGGCTCAAAAAAAGGCAAGTTGTAAACAATAAGAAATATTTCTACTAAAGATAAGCACATCTTTTGTTGCAGAGTTGGCTGTATCTCTGCATCAGTAGCTATGTTTCTTTATATAGTTACGTCATGGGCTGCAACTGTCTTTATGCTGCAGCCATCAGGAACACAGACACTGTATATCTAAGTCACAGTAGGAGAATCAGAGTCTGGCAAGATTATGTCTAAATACTGTTAAATGTTCCTTCCTTCTTTCACTCAAACCTTCACACATCTTAGATTAGCTAGATTAGCCAGCTACTGCTGATCACCTTAAGAGGAGGGAGGGAAAGAAGGAAGGCATTTCATCAAGCATCACATTGGCCTAGGGCTGGTCTCTGACCCCTGCTGTCACTGCCTTGCTGATTATCCAATCCGAACGCAGAGATCAGAAGGTTCTGCAGGGGATCACGAAGGAAATCTTAGGTCCGAAGAACACGTCCCTGGATCGAGACAGAAACAACCACGAGGTCCAGAATCAGTCAGACAGGCAGGCACATGGATAGACAGACAGGTAGTTACTTTTATGGGATAGGAAGGACGCTCTTCCCCAGCCTACCCCCTACCATCACATGCTCTATCGGTCTGCAGTGCCCTGCATCTTTGGCGCCACCTGGTGGCAGAGCCTGGAGTTACCTGGGGCAGCACAGCAGTTCACTGAAGTTGCAGTAGCACACCATGTCACACTTGTTGCCCTGCCAGAAATGGTTTTGCAAGGAGTCGATGGGCCGAATGTGGTCGACGCCGTTAGCGACACTGTGACAGTCCCGGTCAATGAGAACCTTCTTGTAGCACGACCAGCGGTTCGACGGCATCGCGTTGACGCTCAAATGCGCAAGCAGCAAGGTAACCGCGAGCAGTAGAGCCTTCATTCTGGCAGGTTTGTGGATAAGGATGGAGATAAGGATGTGGGAGTTTACAAAGTGGACATTTTTCCACGTGCGACCGCACACTGGATCAGTGACAAACTATTTAATTATAGCCTACATCTTTGTCAAGTGGTGCAGTTTATTTTGAAATGGTGGGCTTACTGTCCATTTACCAAAACTCGTACCATTTCCTACCCATGTATTACTGCTCATTTTGGACATACATGGAAATGTGTATTCATGTGTACATTGCATAACCTTTCTACTATTTCAGTCAACTCAAACTGTAATTCTGATGAGCAGTTTCAGAAATCAATAAACTCAACTCAATTTAAACATTTGCCATTTTAGCAAATCTACTCACTGATTTGATCATGCGTTGGTTCTAATCACAAGCATCAGCAAGCCTAAAGTGATTAGCAGTGCTGTTTTGTCATTATAATGAGAAGCGTCCTACCTTAAACTGGTTCTGTTTCTCTCTCTCTGCAGCAACGTCTGAGCTTCCTTCTCAGGGAACGTGAGGGCTTACTAACCCACACAGAGACCACTTTGTCCCCCTTCCTTCCCTCCCTCTCTACCCCACGGGTAGACCGGGTGTCTCTTCTCCTCTCTCCTCCACCCCTTTCTAACCCTCCATAACCAGGGCCATTGATAAGTCAGCTGCACCATGAAAACAGAATCCTCCTTTGCCCCCTCATCTCCTCCACTGCTCTTCCCCCTCTTCTCTTTTCCTTTCCTCTCCCCCTTCCCCCCTCGTTGCTTTCTCCTCTCCTTCCCCCTCCTCTCTTTCACCCTCCTCTCCTGCCCCCTCCTTTCTTACCCCCTCCTCTCCTGCCCCCTCCTCTCCTGCACCTTCCTCTCCTGCACCCTCCTCTCCTGCACCCTCCTCTCCTGCCCCCTCCTCTCCTTCCCCCTCCTCTCCTCTCCTTCCCCCTCCTCTCCTTCAATCTCCTCTCCTGCCCCCTCCTCTCCTTCCCCCTCCTCTCCTGCCCCCTTCTCTCCTTCCCCCTCCTCTCCTCTCCTTCCCTCTCCTGCCCCTCCTCTCCTGCCCCCTCCTCCTCTTATAGTATGACCGGGACCATTGACCCTCTTTAAATAGTCTGAGGTGGTGGGGCCAGGGAAGGTTTTGCTGCTAGCAGTTAGTCACTAAGCAGGGTACACACACACACCAAGAAAGCTACACACTCACACACGCCAAACAGGCTACACACTCACATTCAACAGTACTACACGTATGCACACTCACAAGATGTGTGTCGGCCTTATACGTCTGTATTAGGGCTGGGTACCCAACTCTGCACTTTAAAGGATGCCGACTGAATAACATTAATACTAGAGCCAGATTAGGTTTCATGAGAACATCTCTGGGTGAGCAGTAGAGAGAAAGAGAGAGACAGACTACACAAGCCAGATTATGTAACCCTTGCCCTTTTACGTAACCCTTTTGCTACCGTATATGTGATACAAAAGTGTATAAGATGTCCTAAATAAATGTGCTCAATCCTAGTCTTTATGACTGTTATTCTGATCCCTTGTTATTATATACTTTGTACCCAGAGACTATTCTACAGGAACCCCCATCTCTGAATCAGACACAATCACCCCCACCCCAAACTCCCTGACCCTTCCCCCCCTCTCCAGTGAGGAGCAAAGATAGAGCCTTCCTGTCACACTAGCAGTAGGAGATGAATGTTGTTGTGTTTCTAAGGGACTAGAGGTCACTGTCACCACTCAGAACACAGTTGATTCACTCAAACTGCCAGGACTCAGTCACTATGTGTGTGCGTGTGTGTGTGTGTGTGAGAGCACATGTGGGTGTGTGTGTGTGCATGTGTGTCTCTGCATAATGAACTAATGACCAGTGACTAATGTGAGTCTAATGAGAATTGTCTTGAGCCCCGGGTGAATCTGCAGGCTCTTTACGGTGTTCCAGAGTGACAGTTCCAAGAGGATCAAACACACACACACACACTGGGCATGTTTACAACTCTAATGGAGTAGCTGGACAGAAACACTGTTTCCAGTGAGCTAACCTCTGGTTTGACTTGGATCCGTGCCTTGTTTACACACACGCGCGCACACACACACACACGTTCAAGTCTCTTTACAGCCAGACTAATTTTCTACTTAGAGCTACTCATACAGCTACTTTCTCTATGTGTGTGGCTGCGCTGTCTTTCTATTTTTTCTCTTATTTTTCTCTCTCTGTCTTTCCTCCCTGTCCTACTTTGCACTCCTTTGCACTCTCGTGAGGTGAACTGAGATTCATATGTTACAGTGTCTGTTGGCTTTCTTACAAAATAATCTCCTTCATTACGGATTGATCACCTGGACATCACTGATCCACTGACCCCTCCTCCCCCCCCCCCCCCCCCCAGTTTGAGTCCCATCCATTGGGCGTAAAAGAGCAGGAAGGCTGGTGGGGGCTGTATGCATGTATTAACTGCAGGTCACCACCTGGTGGCAGTATTGAACTTTGATGGCTTCCTCATCCAGACCTGAGTCCTGGAAAATCAACCCTGGCAAAGGGGGGGAAATAGAGCTGCCATACAGTGATTAGACTTCAAGTCATTTCCTAGAATCATTTTCCAAATAGCCCCTCTCTTTCCTTCCTTCTTTCTCTCTCCTTCCTTCCCTCCATCTTTCTCTCACCCTCCCTTTCTCTCCTCACAGATCCTGGTCATCATCCTTGGGTTACCCCAGGTGAGTTTGTACCTTCCGTCGATCCGTCCGTCGAGGGGGGGGGGGGCAGGGCGTCAGGTGATAAACACTGTCCAGCAGGGACCAGTCTCATCACAGCCCCCTCCCTCTGGGCCTCCTTGTGAACAGGTTTCTATTTCAAGTTCCTGTGGGGACAGGAAGTGGTCCTTGAGTGGCTGGAGAGGATTAGATTTGATGTTCTACTGTAGATCTGCTGTTCTAAAGGGCCGAGTCAGCTGCGTGTGTGTGTGTGCATTATGAAAGTGATGTCATCACTGATAGCCGTCGTGTGTTTAGAAGGATGAGAGGGTCCAGGCTGGACTCATGATGCTCCTCTGGTGTGTCTTCTATTGTAACTTTACTTACTCTCTCTCTCTCTCTCTCTCTCTCTCTCTCTCTCTCTCTCTCTCTCTCTCTCTCTTTCTTCCGTCTCTCTTTTTCTCATGATTCTTTCCTATTTCTCTCTCCTGCCATGTCTCCGTATTTCTCTCACCCAATTTAGTCTCCCCCATCTCTCTCTCCCCTCCATCTCTCTTCCATCTATCTATTCCACCTTCTCCACAACCACCTCTTAGAGTAGAGCTGAGTATCTGTTAGGTGACATGTATTCTCTCCAGGAGCAATCTGCTTTCCGCACCTACCGATCAGTGTCACACACACACATGCATTTACTCAAGCTCAAACACAATCACACATACACACACAGGAATACATTCTCATGGCTCTGGAATCTTAAGATGGCGGTTATGAAGTTGTGTGTGTGCGTGTAGTTGGGGGAGGTGGAGCTTATGAATGGGTTGGGGTTTATGTTTATGTCTCCATTTCATTGAAGGAGTACACCTCAACAGTCTGGTATGTGTGTGTTTGTGTGTTTGTGTATAACAGTGATCTATAGTTCCATCTGTGATAGTGCAGCGGAATAGTGAGCTACTGTTGCATCCAAGGAAGTTGATTTTATAGATTATCCTTGTGACAATGTTTAATTGTTTTAAAAAAGCTGAACATTTTGTTTTGGATTTGAGACTTTGTTTTAAGCATTCTGGCTCAATAAATGCATTCAAAACCAGACGTTTTTGGTATGTTAGAGGTTTCTGGCCTCTGGTGTGTGTTTGTGTGTGTGTGAGGGGTGGGGGGAGTTGTTTATGTGTGTGTGTGTTTCCTCTTCTCCCAGTCTTGTTCAGTTTCTAATTGCCCAAAGGGCGCCACACAGTACCTGGAGGTTTATGTATGGGCGCAAACATGATCAAAACCATCCCGTGACAAGTCATGAAAGCGGCGGGGTGTCGTGGACGGGACCGGGCACCTGGAGCCGCCGGCCACCCGGGAGACGGACGGTGGTCTTGAGCCCCCAGCCCCGCGGACACGGCGACCAATAAACGTGAGGCCACACCGTTAGAGATCAGTCCGTGTGCCACTCATTAAATCAATACTCGAGAGCGGGTAGGAAACGAGGAATGTTGGAACGACCTGGGCGGGAGAGAGTGAGGTCTCGTTACAACACAGAGGTCACACACGAATCACCACTTCCATAACAAAACACTGACTCATTATTAGCCCCCTAAATTTTGCAAAATGTTTCTCGCAAAATGTTTCTCAGCAGTCGAAGCAAAACACTGAGATGGTTTCTAACCAATTGAGCATGCATAGAACAATATATCTCATATTATTTAAATATTGTCAGTTTGGGGAGTGTTTGTCCTCTACCTTTTATTAAGGCTCCATTTTCCACTAACAGTAGCCTATACTGTCTAGTTTGTTTGCCCTAAAGACATAAAATGAATGCAGGGTTATTTGCTAATTTGTTTCATATGCGCATCTGGTTTTTCAGATTGATATATCTTGTTACAGTAGATTTGTTCATAAAACGTCAAAACCATGTATTTAATTTCCCTGATTTGATTAATCAGTTATAGAGACAAACGACCCAAAATAACACACAATGTTAAACTGTAACCGGCTGTGTTCTCAGGCCTATCAATAACTAAGCGCGGGGTGCGCAGACCATGACATCTAAACTAGCGTTGAACGAAAGGAAATGAGACTTTTTGCCCGTGTGGATTAATCACATGATGTCATGGTCTGAAACGGCACAGTTGGAACTGCTTCCCAGAGACAGAGAACGTTCAGGAGCTCTAAACACCTGCCTGTGCATCTCAACAAGTCTCATCATAGGCGCATATCCTCTTTCTAGACAAACAAAGTTAGGTATCTTTATAAAAGAAAATACAAGCATTACAATTTGGACAGAGCTGGAATATCCCATGACTACACTACCCTCTGCCCTATTGGCTAGTCAGGGAAAGTCTATTGGAGGTCCATGGTCTGTGATTGGAGGAGGGAGAAACCTGACACTCATGAGAGTGGTGATTGGCGGAGGTTTGGGGAGCGTCCAATTTTTGTTCTTTGATGTGGGTCAGACAGGAGTGTGTGTAACTGGGCAGCTTTGGAGAGGCTTAGCTCGGAGGCGCATAGAGCTCTGCACCTCTGAGTAGGACAAATACCTGGTAGCCATGGATTACAGCGGGGTCAAGGGTCAGGGGTTGGGGGAGGTGGGGGGGGGGGGAGGGGGTATCGTAGTTCACAGGTCAGGGTGGGGCTGTGATGATATTTACCACATCAGTCATCATTCAAACCAACTCCACATCCACCATCAGCTGTCACAAACACACCAAAAATATCTCAATTATAGATATTTGATCCTGGTGTTATATATCCTAGTGTGTGTGTGTGTGTGTGTGTGTGTGTGTGTGTGTGTGTGTGTGTGTGTGTGTGTGTGTGTGTGTGAGAGAGAATGTGGTTATACCTGAGTGTATCTGAGTGCATGTGTGTGTATGTTTGAATGTGTGTGTAGGGAGAGAGTTGAGAAAGAGAAAAAATCTGTTGGTCTCTCAGGCTCATCTATCAATGGTGGTGGTGGAGGATTCTGTGGGTGATGGCCTCCACCACAAACCATCCCTCCATCCACCACTTCACTTCACCTCTCTCTTACTTCTCTGTTTCTCCTCTCTTCTTTCTCTGTTGCTATAGTTTTCTCTCATCTTTCTCAGTGGATTGTTCTTTTCTGAGATTTTTTTTCTGGAAAATAAAAAGTTTAACTGAATTTTACATTTACATTCAGCAGACGCTCTGATCCAGAGCGACTTACAGTAAGTACAGGGACATTCCCCACAGGCAAGTAGGGTGAAGTGCCTTGCCCAAGGACACAACGTCATTTGGCAAGGCCAGGAATCGATCTGGCAACCTTCAGATTACTTGTCCGATTCCCTAACCGCTCAGCCATCTGACTCTCCATCTGAATTTTACACCTGTGTGTAAAGAGAGAAAGATTGAGAGATGTTTTTCTCAGGAGCCAGTCCTGTGGTATCGCCTCTCTCTGGATGTAAATATGTGGAGGATGACATCATCCCAATCCAGCTCACCGCGCGATACCCTCCTCGTTATCCAGACACTTCCACCTAAGAGATAACGGAATAACTCCTGGTCAGCCGCGCGCCCTGCATGGGAAAGGGTCAGCGAGGGACAGCCCGTGACGTCTGAGTCGACATGATACCATCGTGTAGTAGCGTTTCCCACCAAGCTAACCTGCCGTGCACTTCCAACAGTTAGATAAGTGCGGAAAGAACAATATTTTCGTGTGATAATATTGATAGTAAACATGTAGCTTATTCCTTCGGCTGATTGGCATTTTAGGGAATTCAGATTGGCTATTCAGAATTGTTTTTAAGGGACATTATATTTTAGTTATTTTAATCATAGATAGGCCTATATGAAAGTAGGTAGTAAGATATACCATGACCCCGTTTCGAGAAGAACTAATGCAACGCATCGTTTTGGGAATGGCCCGTGGTCCGTTTGTTCGTTTTAAATAATTGTATTATTGTAGGCTTTGAAATTATAGGTGCTATTGATGCAGGTCAATCTACAGAAATATGTCTCAACACGGGGTTTGGAGAATTGTTGATGGGGAGATGTAGCCTATGCTTTAAATTAATTTGTCAATCAACTAAAATTGTAAAGGCTAATGGATCATTCTTTATTCAATTTAGTCTATAGAGCCCGTTTTCCGAAGCACTTCTTGCGTCGTAGCCTGCGATCATCGTTAGTGCCACGTAAACTTAAATAGGTGTTTCACAAAAGCATCGTTAGTAAGTGACACGTTAAATTTGTTGTAAAAGAACGACGGTTTCGAACCAGTCGTTAGTCCAAATGTTCGTTGCAGCTTATGCACCTATAAGCTAACCGCTTCATTTAGCTGGCGAGAGAGGACCGCAATCAAAACAATGCACATCAGCGAATAATTTTGTCTTTCTCTTGAAAAAAAAAGAGAATAGTAATATAGCCTAAACAATAAGCCTATAATGTTTTTATATTAGTCTAATTTGCGAGATGAAATCAATGTGAAGTTGCCTAGAAAATCAAATGAAATTGTTGGGGGAAACAAAAGAAAGCTAAGTCTAACGGATGACCAATGTGCTGTTGACACATGGACACTTTTCTTCCACATTAGAACAAACGTTGCCCGCCACACTCCTACTCCTCATTGACCAACCAGCTGTCGATTTCCCTTAAACAATAGCCAATTATTTAATTATACTGGAGGAAGTGAGGTGTCTCATTTTTCGTGAAAATCAACTCGGAGAAGTATTTCTCTTTGTTGACGTGAATATTTGTAGCTACATTTTGATTGGCAAGCTGATTCTGACCGACATACATTCAACTATGGCAATGGCTTATAGACTATTTGAAGATGCATGCAAATCCGGTATTGGGCTATAGATGGCTGAATAAGATTACATTGAGCACATTGAACCCCCCCCCCCCCCAGTTGATGCGTGAGCTTAGATCGATATTTTGTTTTAAGCAAAGTAATTTTTCATTACGAATATGGAACTAATTCGGACTTTACATCCATTGTCACCAGAATGATCATTTTTCCTTGAGACTTCCCTGTCAAGGATGACAACATAGGAGATGGAGAGGTGCCATGGACACGCGCTCTCTCTCTCTGGCTCTCGCCATATGGAACTGACATCCAAGACATCCAGGCTAATCCAACACTGACACACGATGACCCGATGGTTGAATTTATATGGATCTAGCCTATGATGCTTAGACGTTTTAATTTAGGCAAGGATAGTTTTCTGAACGTTGGCCGTTATGGTTGATTAGCCTTTTTATTTATAAAAAAAAACCATTTTGATTATTAGGCTGTGATAGGTTAAATAGCCTATGTTAATGTATTGAGTTTTATGTGACCATCACATTTCTTAACCGCTTTTTTGCTCCACACCATTTTAAATCTCCGCTGGAGTCCACTGGAACCATTTGCCTATTTAAGACTGAAATTAGGCGTTTTCAATTTAAATATTAATAGGCGCAGGTTAATGATCTCTGACCCGTTTTGCTTCGTTCATCACTGGTCCCTCATTCCTGTTAAATTGTTTAAGCAACAAGACGGCTTGATTAAATCAGTGCAAACCTATCCTATTGTGTTTAGCCTATTGCAAACTGAAGTTGTCGTTGACGGTCTACAAAGAAATATTTATTGATAGCCTATCAAAAAGCAAACGATTTATAAACCCTATCTTCGGGAACACAGAATGTAGGGTCGTACTCCTGAATACATAGGCTATAATTTGCACTTTTGCCATATGAAGGTAGCCTATAAACACTTTCATGTTTTGTCTTTTTCTTATTATAAAACAAAATGCTCATTGTGATTTGTAGAAGTAGCCTAACTAGGCCAAGACACACACAGACACACAAAGTCGTATTCCCCTTTCTTTTTACTCCGCGTGTTTAATAGATTGGTCTAAAAGGTTAATCGCGCGAGTGTAGGATGTCTGTGATGACCAAGCTCTGTTTATTTCTCACCGAAGACAAAGTATACCAACGCCACCGTTCATTTGACCGCTTCAGCGCGTGATCTACACCGGGTGAATGGCGTAGAACGAGCTGCGTCCCCGGCAGGGTCAGTGTGTGTCAATCCCGAGCGTTTAGCTAGAAAAACATCTCTATTAGTCCTAATAGAGTCTAATGTGGGATCTAGAGCGATCCGCTTGACGCTGCTGGATGGGGGGCTGCCGGGCGGGGCAGAGCTGCACGTTTTTTCTTTTTTTTTTAATGGTTATTATTATCCCTGACTGTTACGTTCACACCCTTATTTGACCATACTAAACAGGTACAGGGGATACACAGTGTCAATAGTTGTGCATTTGACTTCTAATCACGAGGTCCCAAGTTAAAATCCCCATTTAGGTCGATTTGGATAACATTGCATATAGCCTATACATAGTCTGTACACACGTAAAGGAAGAATATCCACGCCATTACGCACGTAAACACTCAGACACACACACATACGCACAGGCATTGCAATGCAATATAGGCTAATGGTTTCTCTTTAGTCACCCATCAGCAAACTTTACCCAACCAGGTATAAAGCACGCAACCCGTGACAGCGTGACCTCCAGTGAATATGCGCTGTCATGAAGGTGGCTCTTAAATAACTTTATCACGCATAATGTTGTTCTCTGTATCAAGGCATTAGAGCCAACCAGGGCGGATATTGAGGTATTTTGTTGCCGCCCTAACAACTAAATAGGCCTATAACAGAGCTGACCCGCATGTGTTGCAGGGCGTGCAAGCAGACGTTTTCCGGTGAGTGTTTTTGCGTGCAGCTGGATTTACGCTCGGTGGTAAAGGTTTTAAATGTTTATCACCGGCAGAACAGAGCAGTGGCCCCGCGTTCGCCACGATGAATGGAGTGTGAGAGGAGTCCCCTAAAATGACACGCATGCCCCTCTCGCCACGTGGGAGGTCCGCGAGCCAAACCTCTCCTTGTGCACTTGAACTAGGCAATCCGAGCTGAGTACGCAGTAGGCTATATTAAGGCCTTGATTTCTCATTTTAGGACATGTTATAAGATTATGTATCAGCCTAACAATAGGCTATATAGTCCTATAATAATGTCAGGGTTGCATGGAATATTTATTCCATCCTAAATTATTTTGATTTTGAATATTTTGTTGTAACCTTTTTTTCTTTAATATCCCGATAATGTTTTGATTATCACAATAACATTGAAAGTTAATGTTAAAATCCAAAGAAAACTGTAGGCCTACAATGTCTTTATATTTTGACCTCAAGAAATAAAACTTTCGACTTATATTATAGCCTATTCATTGAAAATTTAACAACTGTAGCACATATCAAAAGACAAACTCGACCACAACGGAAATGTTATGTTGTCAATATTTAGCCTTATAGGCTATTTTAATTCAACCTTGGCCTAAATTAACGCAAACATATCATACAAATATCAACCTATGTAGTTTGTCAGTAATACAAGGAAAATTAGTAACAGTGGCTGTAGACTATTTGCCTTTTAGGGTATGCTGTAGGCCTACTTACTGAGCAAACAAATGAACAGAAGTTACCAGTCTATAACTATACTATAACTTAAACAATATCAAACGTAAAGGTGTACAGTAATTGCACATGACGTGACTTCTAAACGTAAGATATAAATCATCTTACCAAGATGTGGTTCTTTATATGCTTGTGACCTCCAATGAGATAGATCATCTGCGTTCCAATGGGCCGTGTTGTTTCCGCATCTCCGGTTAACGGCTTCCACTTCGGTCATGCACCGAGGTAGCTCCTCTCATCTCTCATATAGGCTAGTCGTGCTGATCCGCACGCTTCACCACTGTCCAGGATGCAGAGCGCGGGAGCACCTAGAGAAGGTTTTGAGGACGGTTTGGTCGGAGAGGGAGTTTTCTTTGTTGAGAAACTCAATCTCACATACAGTAGCGCCGTCTGGGAACTGTCACAACTGACAGCAATGCAGGGCACGGGCCCGGTCTTCCGCACAACATCGCGCACTTATGCAGTCCCCCAAAAACGTACAATCATACACTGTCCTCTCGCGCGTGTATATTCATACCACGCAGCAAGCTGTACAATTGAGGTCACACAATTGTGATGTATAGCTTAAACACAGACCTAAAAGCCTGCTGAAAATATTACGCTACATGGAAATCTGGAACCATTTTTAATAGGCTACTCCACATAGCATATGAATTATTGCATTGAGTGTATTATTGTGCCCAAATGTGGACGTTCAACTCAGAAAACCCACTTTCAGTTTAAATAATATAGGATAGCCTACCTACTGCAAACTGTTGATTTCATACAATGTGTCTTGTTAATAGGCCACACGTTATTTGCTTGCTTGCAAATAGGCTATCCTGGATGTGTTAATTTGTAAGCATTTAATTTGTATATTATTTAGTTTTTAATTTACACATTATAGACTGCATCTCGACCATTGTTTGTTGGCTAATAAAGGGATCAATAGTTTGGCAATTCAATAAACGTTCAGAATATTCAGAATCAGATGCGGAGTGCGTTTTACTTCATGAGCGTCTTTTTTCTGTTTCGGGTTTGAATCTAGGCCGTAGGCCGAGGCTATGACTCCACATTATTAAGCTTAAATTGTCATAAAACCTAAACCCGGGAAGTATAGACTTAAGCTTTGTCTCTTAGAATGATAATATAACACAGAGTGTACCCGGGTGTAGGCCTATTTCCAGGGTTGGTGATTTCCATTTTGGAATCGTTTATGAGCAAAGAGGGGGAGTGCAGGGTGGAATATGCTGATCATTGAGAAGGAATCTTGCCCGTGCTTTTATGTGCGCGACCTTGAAACCGGGGCCCACGGTAACGGAAAGATCTTGACCCCGGTGGGCCATGAATGGTGCACGGCTGCTTTTAACGTTCTAAATGAAAGCACACACCACCGCACGTGTGTGTGCGCACCATAATTTATTGTCATGATAAGTTGTGTTTGATTACTTGGAAATATCTTGGCTATTCCTAGTTTTTAATTAACCAGCGAATAGCAGACTCGTCTTTAATTGATTAATCCTGTGGCTAAAATTTGTATTTGGCTTGGCGGATGAAATAAATAAAAACGTTATGATGATACTCCCACCAGATTTTAACGGATAACGGGAGTTGAACGTCATGACGTTAAAGCAGGATGTCTACCTAGAGCTTGATCCAACGTCAGCATGTCTACCGACCGGCGCGTGAGACAGGGAGAGAACAGGCCGTGGGAGGAGGGTCTTATATGAACTAATGGTTGGCAGATGTTTGTAATACCAGAAAAAAATCGTACTCCACGCTTCGTCATTTATCATGTTCTAAATACGCCGCTCTTAACGGTGGGCAGACACAGAAAACGAATAATATTAAACCTGCACACTCTCTGCATTCAACACAGTAATTGTTAATTTGATGAGGTGAAAATCCGCGTTATTTTGGGTATTAGCCTAATAGAGATGTGTTCAGGAAAGCTGTTTTGGAGTGTGACTTGTTTGAGAGGCCGGCCAGCTTGAACAGACTTTCACAGTGCCGATTCCGTGCAGGTCCACTACGAGGCCATGGGGCCTACCTGCTACCGACGCACCAGCGCGAATGCACGCGATACACATAGGTTATAGCATCAGAGACAACGATGATAAGGTCAGCTATGAGTGGCCCGCGGGGTTTTCTGACAAGCCGCCGCCTACCTACCCCGCACAGCTCCGTCCTTAGCTGCTTGCGGGTTGGTCACGGGTCAATCTGGTTATCTGGAAGAACAGACTGACTGATAATGTATCTGACGCCATCTCCTCACAGAGACACGCTATCTGCAGTCTATATCGCAATATGTCTCCTAGGAGCTGTGGAACTGGAGAATTAATGGCACAGCTGATTATCTGCTGTAATCGGAAGGAGTGTAAATCTCGCGTGTCCTCCTCTCTGTGATTTACTCGTCAGCAGAATGTCAGGGTAATAGCGCGGCCGCGCGTGAAACATCCCTCCTGTTCCTCATCCCCCCGTGTTCTGACTAATACACCAGATAGGTCTGTCATCTCAAGTCGAAGCAATTGTGTAAAATGGAACAAAACACTGTCATTAACTGGGAGAATTACACCCCATAGGCTATTAGATTGTCTTATTATCAGGTGACAGGCTACATTTAAGATATAGGTTATTTCAATCTATCGATTAAATCGTATTTTTTGTCTGATTTTATCAACTGTTTCCTGATAACTAGCCAACACACTTTTATGTGTAGGCTACGAGGTCAAATGTTGGTCATTACCGTTACAACGGTTTTGAAGAGGCCTCCCGCGCGCCCTCCGCCCCAACATTTTGATAGGCACGCTATCAATCACATGAGCATCCGATAGCCGACCCTCTCTCGTGCCTTGACTATCTACCTTCCCCGCGACCGACCGCTTTTAACGTCAAAATCCACATTTTTTCAGGCTCCGGTCTGTCTAGTGCTGCAGTGATTTGGGTGAGAAGAGTGGATTGCCATAATTAACCAAAGGAATTTCAGGCCTGGGCCTATTTCTGTGGTGTTTACATCTGAGTGGAGTGTTCACTTATAGAAGGAGTCTGTTACTACGGACTCAGCCTAACAACCGCTATTATAGGCCTACTGCTTCAACAAATGACTACTAGACAGGCTAATCACTTCAAATAAAGAACAACATGCGTTTGTTAGTTCGAGACAAATTTATGATAGTATATTTATTTAAATAATTTATCTAGCGTTAGGTCAGTCGACAATAGGGGTAAAATAATTTTGTACCTTAGCCTATCCCTTGCGGCAAATGTAGCCTATGCTCACAGTGGGAAAAAATAGCCCCTAAACCCTTCCATGAGACTTGAAGTATTCATTTAAAGAGAGTATAACAAATGGTTATATTAATAGCATGTTTTATAATGAGGCTATATATAAACGAGTAGCCTATAGGCCTACTCTATTTGGCTTTAAATATATATATATATATATAATAAACTAATAATAAAAAAAAAACGCTAATAATAATAAGTAAAGGCCTATGATAAAGAGAGGATAAACTGTCAAAAATGGTGTAGTAAATATAGCCTATGCAATATGTCACCCAATAATTAATAATGTAGCCTAATTCTTGCCTGCCATAAACAACCAAAATGACGGTGTGGACCATTCTGAATAAGGCCGTGAAGAGAGACAGAGCCTCTAGTGCTTGTGAGTGTTTAGACCACGCATACTATACCCGCTGACTTCCTGAGACCGCTCCCTAGCGTCTAGATCGCCACACTAATGCA
Source organism: Hypomesus nipponensis (assembly GCF_054491055.1). NCBI lineage: Eukaryota > Metazoa > Chordata > Actinopteri > Osmeriformes > Osmeridae > Hypomesus > Hypomesus nipponensis. Next base: position 15,368,948 of record NC_140382.1, on the reverse strand, counting down.
CGAGCTCGTAGTCTGGTCTAAACAATAATGTAACGGGGTCCCGGAGGAAGCACGCGGCGCTTCTGACCAATACCGTAAAGTAGATGTAATTATTAGTCTGGAGAACTCTACATAAATCTACCGTCCGGCCGGAAGGAGATTCAGTTTCATTCTGTCGGCCTTGTCTCTTTATTTATCTCTTACACGATCACCTGTGGCAGGTCTGGCGAGCTCGAGGCCGCGCGCGTGGGAATGTTTCAGCTCTAGGAGCTGTGCTTGATGGGATCGCGTGAGTGTTTTGACAAGACTGGCGCATGCAGACTCACACAGCACACCAGACACAGACCCATACATATATTATGCTATTCAAATATTACTATGCTAACGTTGCAGTGTGCAAAAATAAATTCAGTGTATGCAACAAGAAAGTGATTTTTAAGTGATTTTTTAAAAACACAGTGGTTTATTGAATTAATTACATTGTTTACATCTCAGATATTATTTTAATTCCACGTCTCCGGACGGAAGTGCATCGAGTGGACTCTAGAACAGTCTGCACTCCACCAAAATACTGTCTACCACAACCAGGACATCAGGACTCTTCAAGACTGTTGCTCAAATAAAACACCATGACATCAGATAAACTCCATTGATATAGCCTTGCCTCACCCATGAGAGAGAATGAGAGAAGGGAGGGGGGGTTAGAAAGACTTTTAAAGAGAGAGCTAGAAAGCCTACACTTCACATACACCACTGTGGCCGTCATGTCTCTGGTTCACTCTAGGACAACAACTGACCATGATAGCCTATACAATAAGACAGCAACAACAACAATAACAACAACATGAGTCCCTTACCAAGGGGATTCCCTCCTCTTTACAATGGAATGTTTTTTCTTCAAAAATCCACTCTCCGCAGCGGGAAATTGCACATAAATATTCCATTAAATAAAGCAGGAGAACACTGAGTTAGCAGTCTGTCAGAGTCTGTGTGCAGGCGGAAGCGCCGTTTCACTGTTTCAGTTCCAAGGCCCAAACATGCTGCGGCCAGCCTGTCCGTCCCTTGGTTTTCTTGTCGTTGCTGCTCGCCGAACTTTTCAATACTTCACTCTGGAGGAAATAGAGCAGATGAGTGTTTTATAATTATTATAATTATTAATATAAATTTTCATTTGAGAAATGTAGGCCTACTATAGATTGCCGTTAACACCTCTGTACGGTCAACACCTGCAAGCTATAGGCCCATATTTTAATATAGGCCTAGCTTATAGGCTTAGCGTAGTTACAGGTCTCATTTAGGAACTACGATGGCTTAAAATTCAAAAACACCTATTAGCGAATTGGCTGTGTAAGCGAAGTGTCCTTTATGCAGCCCATTGCTCGCATAATGTAGCCTAGATATTGTCGACTGGTAGAAATATTTCTTGAGCTCACCATTGTAAATATTTACAATCAAAAGGCAGTAGGCTGACCTCGACATAAATGAATTCAGCTTCATGTTTGTAGGCTATAGTCTATAGGCCTAGTCTATACTACACGCTTGACAACGATGGCTTAATATTTATCAATTTCCTTTCGTTTTTTCGTAAGCGTCTGCAAAGTTCTAAGGTTTACCGAAGCTAAGCTGTAGGCCTAGCACGAATAGCCACATTGGTCATCAACACTAATACTGTAATCTATTAGAAGTAGGTAGGCTATAATTCATTTTGCCTTTCAGGAAGTGTTTTCTCATCTATTTTATAGAGCGGAGCAGGCTCTAGCAGTCTAGAACCCAGGCTAGATAAAACCAGTATAGGGCCTAATTATATAGCCAAGGCTATTATCACGCTCTCAGCAATCCTTGGTCCATTTAAAACATTTCTCAAAACAATTGCAGGACATTAGAACATAACTAATAACTAATAGCCTTGTAGGCCTAATAGATAGAACAGTGGTAACAATAGTTTTAATATTGGTAACCACTAATGAGAATTAACTAATAATAAAAACAATGATAGCCTATCTGTTGTAGCCTATAGGCTACCCTTATCTTCCTTACAGTTGATCTCATTTGAAATAGCCACTACAGCTTAATAGTAGGCCCCTCCACTGCGTCTGTCTGAAGCTCATGTAGTGTCTGCATATTTGCCCTGCAGACATATTTTCACTGGCTTTTTAAACTTACAATTTAGCCATGATGTCAGCTACTAATGACAAAGTATGTGCTTCTATTTCCCTCGTCTTCTCCTCTGTTTGCTTCTCGTCTAAATTAGCCAAGGGCCTATACTTAACACCTGGCTACATTATAACAGAAACCAACAATTTCGTCTACTCACCACGTCTTTCTTCCTCCTCTCCTCCTTGGCATCAGCCTTCTTGAAGTCGGCCTTGAAGGCCTCAGCTTCACCACCCTGTTCGTCCTTGTCGAGGATATCCATGAGGTAGGCAATGTAGCTGGTTGCCAGGCGGAGCGTCTTGATCTTGGACAGCTTGGTGTCCGCAGGTACGTTAGGGATGCATTCCCTGAGCTCCGCGAACGCGCTGTTGATGCTCTGTGTCCTGCGTCGCTCCTTGCGGTTTGCAGTGGGTCTCCTTTTGACTGGGCGGGGTCCCATCCCGACGGCGCCAGCTCCGGGGACTCCCCCGTAGTGAGCGTGGTCCAGGACGGGTCCCCCGGTAGCGTACTCGGGACTGTAGGATGGGGCCATTCCGTAGTCCGACGGGGACATCTCTGGATGGCTAATCAACCATCCGTGAAAGTACGGACTCTCCTCGTGACAGCGGCTCGCCGCTGCAGCGAAGGAATAACCGTCGTGATGCATGACCGGATGGTGTGGGAAGCCACCGACCAAACTCATGGCGACGCAGACCGAAAACTTCCCGGTTCTGCAGACAACCACGGACGTGCTGAGTGCTCTCTCCTCTCTCTCTCTTTCTAGGTTTACAATCAGACTCCCCAGATATTTTCAGGCTAAATTATCCCAATAAAAAAGTTAAAGGGCGCTGTCGTGATTCGTGAAGCACTGCCCTTTATGCGTGACCCATAAAGTCCTTCTTCACTGCATCTGGTGTTTTTATATGGATGGCCAAACTTCTATTCTTAAAACAAGTCTTAGTTTGAGTTTTAAATACAGCAACGTATCAGCTACTTACACATTCATATGCAGTATGGTGCAAGTCCACCAAGACACCGAGCCAACTCCATTACACACACTGCTCAAGCAGAGCACCGGGGACCGATTCCTTCCCAGACCAGTTTATAAAGTCGCACCCGTTTGGAACGCAGTAACAGTTGGATGTCGGATAGAACGAGAATTACCGAACAACAGTCGTTGGCCAGCGAGACAACTCCGGATCTTTCACTTCCACCCACAGGGAGAAACCGTTCGTGTTAAATCCATAACCGAGCATCATCTTAGAACGGTCAGGCTTCATATATGTCGTCAGGGCTGCTTGGATCCAATCAGAGCCCAGGAGAGGAGGGACCAAGCGTCTATGGCGGAGTGTTTACCCTCCAAAATTTCAATGGTCCTCTTAGCTATTGCTGCACATTCTTTATTAATGTCAGCGCCGCGGAGAAAAAATCCATACAGCCTAATTATTGCAATTATAAAATAATCAGCGACATGGGATGTGTGAGATTCTTTTGGATTTTAAAGGTAAATATTGTGATTTTAAGATTGACTACTTGGCCTTTGACTCAATTCTAGACTATTTTTTTTCCGAGGCCTAGAAGCTGTCAATAAATCTCTACAAATATGCTATTAAAACGATGAAAGCGGAATTCGTGTTTGGAATTCACACTTACCGTCTGTTATCCTGCTTTTCCACATCGGAGTAAAATGATGACCTTAAAAACAAGCCAACCGGTCGAGCAATTTAAAAACGTTTAGTTAAAATGAAATGTCCAATGCAGCCTATATGCTTTTTTCATTAAGAAGCATTCTCACAGTCTATTCCAAATTAAACACAAAATCCCAATATGACAGTAACGGTGCCATTGCACAGTTAGGTAGGCTGACATTTGATCCGGTAATACTTGTCCACCCCAAGAATATTAGCGAAATATGTGGACCTTATCCAACAGTGTAGGTTACATGATATCCTAATAAAGACTAAAGAACAATGTGATATTTAGAAAATGACACCAACAACTCAAGGCTAACATGTTACACAGCAGATGCAGCATAGCCTACACCGTCTCTCTCTGTCCTCAAACCCGTGTAACTCCCGGTGTGACTACAGGCCCTCGCTGACAAACTGACCACTATATTTGTCATAATTTTGCCATTATTCAGAAACCAACACCACACAATGGGATGTTTAACCCTTTCTTCAATACTTTCTTCGGCTTTGCAAAAATGTCGCAAAAAGCAATTCCCAAATAATTGAAGCCACAAAATAACAATATATTATTTTTACATTTAGTTTGACGTTATTGTGGTCTTAGGCTTACCTCGGCCTTTATACGCATAATCAATCATTCGCATGAACATGAACACATACACTATTTTTTATTAACGAAAACCGTTCACGTTTTCTCATTGTTTTTATGTTAATTTGTCTGTACAAATAGGCCACTATAGGGGAGGAAATTGAGGAAAATAATACTTCCAAATATAGCATATAGGCTATCTGGAAAAATACATTCAGGCAACACAATGGGCTACAAAGTTAACAATAAAATCTTCCTCGGAATACCAAATAAATTACACTTTTCAGTATAGGCAACCCGGTTAATTTAGTTAAAATATCAGACTCAAACTGTTATCTCCAGAGTAAAATATATATTTTTAGGCTACTGTTAATTAACATTCTGGTAAACTATTAGCCTAGTTTATTTACAGTAAACATGGCGGAATTGAAGGGAAATAACAGACACACCATGGGGTTAACATCAGACAGAGTTTAGTGCTGTGTTCTCAAATGAGCTGAAAAATTACATTCCTATTCCAACATTCCAACAGCATATCTTTTTCAACCTACGTACCACGTTGTCTGCGTGTGCTTATGTGTTGGATGGTGGTATCGAGAAAAATGTGTGCACTTGTGTGTGTGTACGTGTGCCAGAGAGAGAGAAAGTAAGAAAGACAGAGAGACAGAGAAAGAGAGAGAGAGAGAGAGAGATAGAGAGAGAGAGACGGAGAGAGAGAGAGAGGCGGAATTGTCAGTAATGGAAGTCGGCCTGTAGGTCTATATGATTTATATTTGTTTAAGTGTTGTACGTTTTTTTAGGAGGAGGGGGCGGTCGGATTCATCTGGAGAGTGGAAGCTGTAGGGATAATTTAGATATGCCGAGTCTCCTGCTAATGACACATAATCAGCCTATAGGTCAGCGGCCAGTCTGCCTCCCCTCTCCCTCTAACTCTCACACAACTAACTGGATGCATGAGACGGAGGGGGGTCTGGTCAACCGATGGTGGCCACGCTTAAACATCTTTATGTTTGCAGCGAAACAGTTTAGTTCGAAGGACATCGCGTTGGTTGGTAGGCCTGTAGACATTAACAAAAATAACAAGCAAATTTGTTCAGCAAATTTGTTAAGCAATTTATCTAGGCTATAACAATTTCGAAATGATTCCAAACCCTGACCATAAAGAAATCGTAGGACAACTGTCACACAATTCGAATATAGTTTATAATCACATGTTATCCCAAGTTGGGAAGAACTTGTTGGTTCGTTTGCTACAATGTTGCTCGTTTTCTACAATTAGGATGAAAGCGTCTGCGAAATGAACACTTTGCAGTAGCCAGAAGATAGCCTGTGTTTATTGAGGCGAAAATGAACGTGCGCGGGTTTAGGCCTACAGGGTTATAGTTATATGGATCAGAGCCATGTCTCTGATCTATTTCTCGGACGGATTGATAATATAAAAACTCTACCACCCTCCCTCATTCTCTTTCTCCTTGTTACATCTATATCCTTTTCTTTCTCTCTCTTTGTCTCGCTTGCATTAGGTCGTAAGTGGCTATAGTCTACGTCATTTCGGATTTTAAATCCTTCACGTGTCCCGTGTTTCCGTTGGGCTATTAGACGACTACAGTACGTAACATGTCCATCAATTGTGTCTCTCACCTCTGCTTCGTCATCGTCTGCTCATAGTCGCTGCGTCTCCCGGCTGCTGCGGCAGGTCTGTGGGCCTACTCTGAGGGAGAACGTAGAAGGAACTGAATTTATTTCTACATTAAGCCGCTCTGATATGTCAACTGAAGCTGGGTAGGTTAAAAGTTGGATTTAAATAGATTTAAGGGACATTTACGAGGTTTTAATACAATTCACCTGCCTGTCTGAATCCCTGCCTTTTAGAGCGCTACTTCAATCCCTGTAATGACGCTTTGAAAGCCTCGTGCTTGTTACTGCAAGGCGGCTTGTCATCTCCAATCCGCACGAGGACGGAGTGAGAAAGTTCATCTCTCAGTACAAAGAGATTGAAGTTAAACAGAAGAGAGAAACTATAACACCCGCAGGGTTGTTTCGTGAATATCGTTTTGGATTTGATTAAATTTTTCAAAACATTTTCACGTTGATATTTATTTTAATACAGTCGATATTTCATCTCAGTGGTTCAGAATAAATAGTGTTTGTTACACGAACTAATAACTGACAATATAGCCTGTTTTTTTTTTTTTATATTGCCGAGGCCTTCTTTTCATTATCACCCCCATCTCTGACACATATTTAAAGATTATATTTTTTGGATTAATTATTATATTATTTGACTGATCTAAACATTATTTTGTTAACAAAAAAAAAAAAAAGTTCATCGTTTGAGGATCACTTATCTAAAAACTGGTACCTGCAGGTCAGAGACTTTCTCTCTTTCTCCCCTCTCTCCCCTCTCTCCCCATTTCCCTCTCTCTCTCTCTCTCTCTCTCTCTCTCTCTCTCTCTCTCTCTGTCTCTCTCTCTCTCTCTCCCTCACTCTTTTTCTCCCTCTCCTGTATACCCGTCTCATCCATAATAGTTATCTGCAGTAATCACCACCTCCTCAACCTCTGTCAGTTATCACCTGCACCCACACCCACACCTCATCTCTCATCCCTTCTTCCCCCTTTTCCCCCTTTCTTTTCCACCAAACCCACTAAGTGCTCCTGGGAATCACTGGTGGTTATTATGCCCCCCTGTCTATCCTACCTTTCTTTCTTTCTTTCTTTCTTTCTTTCTGTCTTTCTTTCGTTCTGTCTTTCTTTCTTTCTCTTCTTCTCTTCTTCTCCACTTCTGTTCTTCCCCCTCATTCATGTACCCCCCACCCCTCTCTCTCTGGTCTGTGGTGGTGCTGGTCTGTGCCATTTGGGGGGAGAGGGGCATAACCTTGTGTGTTCCTATGGCTGTCATTCCCCCTCCTCCGCCTCCCTCTGTAGCCCTGATCTGGTCTTATCTTCCTGTCCTGTTTTGACAGACTTTCCCATAGCTTGGTCCCCCCCCCTCTCTCTCTCTCTCTCTCTCTCTCTCTCTGTCTCTCTCTCTTTCTCCTTTCCTCTCTTCTTCTTCTCTTCTCCTCTTTCCATCACCACTCTCCTCTGTTCTCGTCCCTCTTTCTTCAGACACAAACACGTTTTTTCCCCCCGAAGGTTCTGACATGCAGCTTCACCCCCCCCCCCCCATCGCACCATCCCTAACCCTAAAGTTATTCCCTCCATAACTACCTTTGTCTCTGACTGTTTGAGTGTGGGTGTATGTGTATGTGTCTGCATGTGTGTTTGTGCATGTGTGTGTACATGCTTGTAAGTGTAAGTGTGCGTTTCGGTGTGTGTGTGTCAGGTGGCACCCGAGGTGTGAGAGAGACAGTTAATCTCTGCTGCTTAGTGGCCTTTGTCTACTGCAGAGTCGAGGGATACCACTGGAGTGGGGGGTGAGGGGGGTGGGGGCGTGGTAGAGGTGTAAAGTGATAGATAAGAGAGAAAGAGAGGAAGGTGTAAAGTGACAGAGGAGGGAGTAAGATGAGAGGACTGTGACAGGTTGTGGGAAATCCTTCTCATCCCTTCTGTATGCTGGTACCCTTTTATTGGTTCCCTGGTCTCCTTGTTTCCTTGTCTTCTTGTCTCCTTGTCTGCTGGTCTCCTAATCCCCAGGTGTCCTTGTCTCCCAAGTCTCAGTGTCTCCTTGTCTCCTGCTTGCTGGTCACCTTGTCTCAATGGTCTCCTGGTCTAATGACGGTGTATTGACCCAACATATCTCTATCTCTTCATCTCTATCTCCCTTCATCTGTATTCCCCTCACTCCATATCCCTCTTTCTCTCTCTCATTGTATCTCTTGCATTTGTCTCCCTTCTTTGCCCCCACCTTCTCAGATTAATAACTTAGTATTTCTGCTACTAACCAATTTAGAAGTAGAAAGGGATTCTGGTCGCTATTAGCAACCACTTGTTGGTGGTCTCACCTAATTGGTTGTTGTAAACTCCCTGCAGCATGTTTCAGCCAATAGGAATGCACAACACAGGTGCGTTGTGTGTGTGGGTGTAAGTTGTGTTACTCAAATGTTACTCTTTTATAGCATTGTGCCTGAAAGAGCTTCTGCTAGCTTTAGTATCATAATGTACTAATCCAGGTCATTATCTATGATTACCCTGAGCTCTGGGTCGCTGTCATTATCCAGGTTTGTCCTGGAGGGGTTCTAGAATGTTCCCCCTGGGTTCTAGAACCCACCTCAATTCCCTTCAAACCTGTCCTGTAGTCACTGATTGATGGAGGTATCACGTCACATTGTGACCTCACCACTGATGGAGGCCTCGTTAACAATAAGACCTTATTAATGGAAACACTGAGAAATGATTGGCTGGCTGGCACTTTGAACTAAATCTGTGTTTCCATTGGGTGCTCGCTCTTCTGGAAACCCAGTGTAGACGTGGCTATACTATGCACCTGTAGGGCACTGCACCAGAACACACACACACACTCTCACAACTGTTTCCAAACAGTGATCGTAATGTTATTCCTGGGATTACACTGCTATGTTAGTGTCTCCACTCATTAACAGAGTGATGGTCCTGTCTCATTAAAAAATCCTCATAATGTGTTATGTGTGTGCATGTTCACGTTTGTGTGAGTGTGTGTTCAGGTGTGTTTGTGTTGGATACTGCTATTAGGGTACGCAACTTAACAGCACTCTAACCTCCCATGGACGGGCTGTAGCGTTGCCATGTTGACCCTAACCCTAACACAATCTCTCTGAGACACTTCTCTGGAACGCCTGTGGTCAAGACCTCCCTAATGACTCCACTGGTATGTATGTGTATGTGTGTGTAGGGTCCTAAAAAGATTAGTCATGAATTACACCAGGATGAGAAAGAGCGGAGAGTAGGGGAGAGGAGCAGTGAAGAGGATGTTGGTTCGATTCCCACTGAGCACAAGTTTCATCTCAGACAGTTGGAGTTCTTCTAATAATTCATGGCAATATCTAGTTCAGTGTTTTACTGTGTGTGTGTGTGTGTTTTTGTGTGTATGTGTATAACCTCAGATGAACCTAAAGTGTGTGAGACTGGTTGATCCTTGTGCCATTAAGATTGTGTGTGTGCCAAGGCTAGCTAAGGGCATGCACACACACATAAACACACACACACACACTTCCTCATCTCTAATCCATATGACTGAAAAAGGTAAGATGAGGCGAAAGAAAGATAGAGCAAAGGGAGGTGAGAGAAAGAGAGAGAAAAAGAAAGAGAGAAATGTCCCCATCCATCAATCCTCAACACATATCCTGTCAAATGTGCAGTGAAACTGTTTACCTCTAATGTACACTGTCGAAGTGCCAACCCTAACACTCTCAAACCTGGCAACCAGCCAGACAATGTCTCACACACAGGAGAAACCAAGTGTGTGTGTGTGTGTGATTCTTTCCTATATTAGGCTGCGACGCAGACAAAGGTGTGATTCTCTTCGCTTGATGATGGAGTACCATTCATAGACTGTATGTATGTAAACCCAGTCTGAACTGGTACCTTGCTATGATGGCGGCAGGAAGCTGGTGACACCATGACAACCACGGGGTCACCACGGTGATGTAGCGCCCCTGGTAATGGGAGTCATGGCAACGCTCCAGGTTGTTCTGAAGCGAAGAGGGGGCATGTCCGTTGGAAGCCGTGTTCACAAGGCGATGTAGTTTCCACACTGTCTATGGAGCTGTGAGGTGTGTGTATGTGAGTAAGAGAGAGAGAGACAGCGAGCAGGATGGGAGTGTTGACACAGATAAGGTCATTAATGCTGCTAGCCAACTACTGAACTGAGTCGACTTGATATACTGTCGAAGGTATTACTCACAAACACTCCACATGTACACTCTCTCATACACACACACACACACACATGCACACACTCGTCTTTGAGTTCTATTTTCCCAGGCAGAATGTGAATGAGAGAATGTGTGGGGAGCGAGGGAGGACAGAAGATACCGGAACAAATACATCACTCTGGAGGAGGGGAGAGGGGTAGAGAGAAAGAGGGAGGGAGGGTGGGGGTATGTGTGAGGGAGGTTCGGGGAGAGAGAAAGAGAGAGAAGGAGAATGAGTGAAAGTGGTGTCAGTGAATTCTAGACATTCTTTCTCACAAATTCTGCGTTAGAAACATCAGGGACTCAACCTGGGACGCACTCGGATCCCATCCCCCTTAGACCTCACCCTGTCTCCCCTCAAAGATGACCCCCCTACCCCCCCCTATCTCCCCTCCCCCCCCCCCCCCCCGAAGACAACTGCCCCCCACTCACCCTATCTCTCCCAGTAGACGACCCCCCTCCCCCTGACTCGCCCTATCTATCCCTGTAGTTGACACACTGACACACCTCTCCCTCTCAGGCCCCTCCCTCACCAAACCTACCAGTGTCAGGAGTTGGGGCTAACATGGTAGACCAGGAAGGAGCAGAGGGAGGGCAACAGAGAGTGGCTTCGTCTGCTGTCCTCTTCACTGTTCTCCGGAACCCAAGCTTCACAGGGGAGAGAGAGAGAGAGAGTGTGAGAGAGTGTGAGAGAGTGTGAGAGAGTGTGAGAGAGAGTGTGAGAGAGAGTGTGAGAGAGAGTGTGAGAGAGAGTGTGAGAGAGAGTGTGAGAGAGAGTGTGAGAGAGAGTGTGAGAGAGAGTGAGAGAGAGTGTGTGTGAGAGAGAGAGAGAGAGAGAGAGTGAGAGAGAGTGAGAGAGAATGAGAGAGAGTGTGAGAGAGTGTAAGAGAGTGTGAGAGAGTGTGAGAGAGAGAGAGAGAGAGAGAGAGAGAGAGAGAGAGAGAGAGAGAGAGAGAGAGAGAGAGAGAGAGAGAGAGAGAGAGAGAGAGAGAGAGAGAGAGAGAGAGAGAGAGAGAGAGAGAGAGAGAGAGAGAGAGAGAGAGAGAGAGAGAGAGAGAGAGAGAGAGAGAGAGAGATAGCATGCTGGCAACACCACCATCTGTTCTCCAGTTGATATTAAAAGTCCAATTCTTTTCCAGGACTTGCTCCAAATAGAAGCTTCACTACACAGACTGCTGCTACAAAGACAAATTTCTTTCAGGAAAACTAAAATCTTAAAGTATTAAAGTTTTCAGGATGTTTATGGAAGGCTGAGTTATACTCTCGTTCTGACCACCACACCAGGATGGAACCACCCCTTTTATTAGCTGCAGTCAAACCTCAAATCATTTTTGATTTAAACAAAAACAAATCAATGTTATTATCCTGTTAAACACTAGCAGGAGTCTTTTCAGAATAAAGGTCCCCAGAGAAGTGTGTAGAACTGTGTTTGGTTCACCACAAAGACACAAAAACACAATAATAAATGCAGTGCTGAAAATGTAATCTCCCATTAAAGTTTACCATTACACAGACACACACACACACACACACACACGGTCATGCACGTACGCGCAAACACGCACACATTTCTCCTTTCAAGAGAACTCTTACTGCTTGCAATTTTGACAACAAACCAATAACTTTACAAGTTGGCAGATCTTCTGAATCACTATTTAATGAAAGCTTTGTAAGAAGCAGAGAACAAGAGTAACCTTTTGTTCTTCCCATGTAATAACTATGAGAGGCACATGAAAGAATTCCAAAATAAAAGCTATAAACTCTTTTACAATTAACGTTTACCATCACTTTTTTGATGTAGTCCATGGTCTCTTTCTATTTCTATCTTTTTCCGATTCTTCCTCCTTTTTTTCTCTTTCTATCCCTTTGTCATTCCCCCCCCCCCCCCCCCCCCCACACACACACACACAGACACACACACAGGCGTATTGGTCTAATTGATTCTCCATATGACATTTGAAAGATCAGAGCTGTGACACAACACAAGGAAATAAACATGTTAACCATTTCTCTGCTTACAGCCACATGTTCCAGAGACAGGCTGTTTCTACCTTCAATCACACAATGTGAGGGTTATTAAGGGATGTCAACATAGTAGATCAGGAAGTAAGGAAGGTAGTTACAGTAGACTGGGAGAATTTTGAAGGTCTGGAATTTAGACTCATTTAGTAAAATGTTTGTAACAATTCATAGACCTGCTACCCTGCTTTAGACCCCTTTCTTTCTGTTTCTCTCTCTTTCTCCCTCCATTCGTCTCATCTTCTTTTTTCTCATTCTATCTCTCTCTTCTTCTCTCTGTCTCTTTTCTCTCTGTTTACATTGTCTGTGGGAGCACTAGGACATTTACCTCTCTTCTCCAAACATACATCCTCCCTGACCTCTCTCTCTCTCTCTCTCTCTCTCTCTCTCTCTCTCTCTCTCTCCTCCACTCATCTCCCTCTATTTTCTGACTTTCTCTCTCCTCTCACCTTGTGTGTGTGTGTGTGTGTGTAAGAGAGAGAGACAGAGAGAGAGTGATGGTGGTGTCTGAGGCTGCGATAAGATAGGCTTCTCTGGAAACTCTGAGAGTAGGAAGAGAGAGGCCTCACAAGGCTGTGTGTGTGTGGTCAACAACCTGGTCATCACGTCACAGGTGGGTATTCTCTACATATCCTGGCTCTGTGTCCAATGTCCTGGCTGTGTGATCCGTGTTCCACAGGTCAGATGTGACGTTCCTTACAGGATCAGAGAAGTTCCCCACCAGACTCCCAAACCAGGAGGGGCCTCCTCCTCCTTCCCACATTTTTCCTCTTTTCCTTCTCCTCTTCTTCTCCCTATCCTTCTCTTTCCCCATGTTGTCCTCCTCCTCTCCTTCTGTCTTCCTCCTCTGTCTCCCCTTGTTCTGCTCCTCTCCAGCTGTCTCATTCCTCCTCTCATCTTCTGCCATAACCACAACATTCAGGGTTATGCAACTCCACTTCCAGTTAGAGGAGAGAGATGGATGGATCTGTGTATGGGAATGAGAAAAAGAGAGAGTGAGAGACAGAGAGGAAGAGAGAGCAATAGAGAGGGAGGGGGGGCAATTAAGTGACAGAAAGAAAGGGAGAGAGAGATGAAAGAGACGGAGAGATCTAATAGGATCCTCAGTCGGGGATGATGGATGAAGCAGAGAACAACTCAGAGGTCAGAGAGGTCAGTAATGTTGGGAAATATTTAATACTGATAGGAAAGACACAAAGAGAAGAAGAGATAGTAAGAGGATGGAAGAGACGTAGAGCGATGGAGAGAGAAAGAGACGAGAGAAAGAGTAACAGATAGGAGAGGAGAGAGAGTGGAGAATAAAGATATAGAGAGGAGGGAAGACCGTTATAGTGAGGAGAGGTGGAGAGGAGAAATAGCAGAGAACAGAGAGACGCATGTAGACATCCTGAGCTTAACGAGAGGAGAGAAAACAAGGCAGGGGAAGAGAAGAGAGAAGGAGGAGAGGAGGGAATTGTCCTCATTACTAATGACTTATTTGGTCCTCTGTTTATTAGGGTGAGAGAGAGAAAAAGAGAGATAGAGGAAGGAGAGGCAGAGAGAGTACAGATAGATAGAGGAGATGAGAGGAGAGAGAGAGAGGAAATGAAGGAGGCCAGGCCCAGATGTCTACAGACTGATGATAAATGTTCTTTCGCTCCAGGCCCCTGATCCTGCTGGTATACAACCAATATATGGTCTCTCTCCCCCCTTCCCTCTCTCTCTGTTTTTCCCTCTCTGCTTCTCTCTCTCCCCCTGTCTCTCTTCCTCTCTCCTTCTCTCTCTGTCTCCTGCTGGGTGTAATGGTGGGTTAGATTGTATGTACTCAGCTAGTTCCGCCATCTTATGCTTTGTATCCCTAAACTTTGTGTGTGTGCGTGTGTGTGTGTGTGTAAGCTAGGCTGATAACTACTGCTTTCCTCTGGGTTATCTATGACTGATTATCATACACACGCACAATCATACACAAAAGCACTATTGCACCTTCACAAGGCTGTTGGGGGGGGGGTTGTTGTCAGTAGGATAAGTGTGTGTGTGTGTGTGTGTAGTGAGATGAAAGAGAACCATAGTGAGTTAGGAGTTTGAGTAGCAGATAGTAGAAGTTTATCCTGTTGTTTAAGACATGTTCCTGCTCAGGTTTCATCTGTCTGGTGCAGATGGGTTAACTATCACACGCACACACAAACGTACATACATACACACACATGCACATATACACAGACACACACGCGCGTGATAGAACACATTGAGTATAGAACAGTTCTGATGAAATGAAGACTTAAGTTAGATAGATAGTTAGTTAGCTAATCAGTGATGTGGGATGTGTGCGTGTGCGTGTGTGTTGATGTCAGAGCTGGAGTCTCCCTGTCTGGAATGGCCCCACAGGATGTCCACATTATTCACTACTGCATACTAATCACTGTGTGTGTGTGTGTGTGTGTGTGTGTGTGTATGAGTGGGGTCAGACAGGTTTAATGGAGGTTGTGATTAGGCAACATCAGTGTCAAGACTATTACAGCCTAAAATAGCTGTCTGTCCACCTCCAGGCTAACACACACATCACATCAATATCTCACAGATAATACTCACAGGTAAAATAAACTTTGGAGCATGATCTATTCCAAAGTTCAGTTCAGTTGGGATAACAGTGTTGTCCAAAGGTAGAGGGAAAATGTCCATAGGTGGTTTTTAGGTCTGTAATTTACAGTATTGTGTGTGTGGTTCCTGTGGGGTCCTCTCCAAAAGTGTTCCTTAACTCTCATTGGTCAACCTGACCTCAGTCTTGTGTGATTGGTCAGCCTGATGTGTGAAGTGAGAAGTGTTTCCAGATGCTCACCTTGGCATGACAAGAACCTTCACACTGGAGAAAGAGGAAAAGAAAGAAAGAAAGAAAGAAAGAAAGAGAAAGAAAGAAAGAAAGCAGAGGGGGGAGGGATGATGGACAGAGATGGCAAAAGTACCAGATCCTTCTCTCAAGTAGAAGTACAGATACTCATGTTTAAAAAGACTCTGGTAAAAGTTGAAGTGCTGACTACAGTTTTTCACTCAAGTTAAACTAAAACAGTATGGGCTCTGACATATACTTAAGTAAAAAGTAGCCATTACTACTACCTGTTGGACCTCACATCATATTACCGTTATACATATGCACACACAGTGAAAGGAGAGGAGAGAAGAGGAGAGCCTAAAATTAAAGATTAAAGCACACATATTTTTTTAAATCTATTTTTTAAACCTTTCGAATTGTTTTCTTTCACATACAAAAGGAGAGGTGAGGAGAAAGGAGGAGTGAGGAGATGATAACAGATAAGCCTAAAACTGAGTTGAGCAGAGTAGAGTAAAATAGAGTACTTTACATTTACAATTACATTTATGCATTTAGCAGACGCGTTTATCCAAAGCGACTTCCAAGAGAGAGCTTTACAAAAGAGCATAGGTCACTGATCATAACAACGAGGTAGTCCCAAACATTGCAAGCAGCCAAAAAATGAAGCATACATTGTGAAAAACTAAACAAGTGCCAAAGGGAAGACCCATAAGAGCATGCAGTTACAAATGCAAAACAACATGAACCTCAAAAAGTTCAAGACTGTACCTGTAGAAGAACAATTAACAGTAAAGGTACAGTAGGGCATGGTAGAGTCCTCATCAAGTACTCATCAATGATGCATACCTTTTTCGGAAATATTTTTTAAACCTTTCGAAACGTTTTCACTCACAACACGACACAAAAAAACAGAAACATTAAAAAAAACAACGTATTTTTCACATTCACAATGATGAGGATGGAGTGATGACAGAGGAAAACTTCTTTCAAAAACGTTTTTTCTACCTTTTGAATTTTTTTTCTGTTAGTAAATGTGTTGGTAACTGTGTCAGTGTGTTAGCAAATGTGTTGGTAATGTTGTTTCTGTGGTAACAGCTGTGTGAGTAACAGTGCTAGTTACTGTGTTGGTGTGTTAGCAGCTAGTGCTAGCTGTGTTTAAGCATGGCTCAGTGTTAGCTACTTATCAGTGTTTAGGGTGTGTTTACTCTAATCTCACCACCACATAAACAGCACATTGATAGAGAGGGCTGCTGGACGACAGATCACAAAATAATTAGAGCTGTAATGTAAACCCAGAGAGAGAGTTCTGACTCTCTGTTTATTTAGAAACAGCTGGGATGGGAAGTCTTTCTTGAGTAGTAACACACACACAGTCATATATAATTTACACACACACTGCAGACTTCCTCTCTGTGATACCATAGTCTATTCCGGTATTACGTGCCAAACCTGAGAAGTGTGTGTAAATGTGTGTGTGTGTGTGTCTCCAGCTCTCAATAGAAACAGGTTTTTTCAAGAGTTTTGATGAAGGAAGAGTACACACACACACACACGCACACATACCGCACACACATCCAGGGATGAATACTTGCAGCAGAAGAGGTCTAAAACTGGGGGTCCTCGGATCAGTCAAAAAGACAGAAGCATGCGAATCACTGTGCTGCCTGGGTGAATGAATGCTTCTTCAGCGCTATGTGAACCAGGCATCAAGCAACAGAAAAGCCACTTATATTGAAAAATATGTGTCGCTATGCATCTCTGACCAGTTTTGTGAAAAAACAGTAGAATTGCTTTATCCCACCAACCAACTCTCCTTCCTCCCTTCCATCCTGCCTTCCACCCTCCCTTCCTTTTCTCCATCTCCCCCTCCCCTTTTCACCTTGGGATTTGGTAGTCCATCCATCCATCCAATCATCCATCCAATCATTTATTCATCCATCTAGAGTGGTTCCAGGTTCTCCACCTGTCGAACAGGGACATACTTTCCACCTTTCCCCCTTCAAACAGAAACCCATTTCCGCCTTGCTGAGAGGAAGCTTGCTATCCCAATCCAAGAGCCATGGGAGGGAGAAGAGAGAAGAGATGAAGGCAGGACGAGGGTGGAAGGAGGGAGGGGGGTAGATATAGGAACGAAGGGATGGATGGAGCGGGGGAGATCAAGGAGGGAAGGAGAGGGAGAGATATAGATAGAGAAGAAAACCAAGCACTCTAACTGGAGTGACTAACAGACATCACAAAAAAAAATTGCAGAAAGGAGGATGAGAGAAGGAAAGAGAAGGGGGAGAGGTGGTGGTGGGGGGGGGTTGGAGGGAGTGAGACATAGATTCATAGCTGGATACTGATTCCCAGCCACACCAGCCCAGCCCCACAGCAGCCCCCTCCCAGACCAGCCCCCTCCCTGGCTCCGTGGGCAGGGAACCCTAGTGAGGTCAGAGGTCAGAGAGGAGCCAGAGAGCGGCTCATCCATCAGACTTATCTGGGGGGGGGACAGATAGAGAGGAACTAGGCTGGTCTGCCTGCATGTCTGTCTGCTTGTTTGTCACTGCCTGCCTGCCTAAATTACAATGTCTATCTGACTCTGTCTGTCTGTCTTTCTGTTTGACTGTCTGACTGTCTGTCTCTCTTTTGCATGCCTGCTGTTTGCACACCTGACTGCCTGTCTGCTTGCTTGTCTGTCTGTCTGTCTGCCTGTATCTCTTTCTGCCTGCCAGATTGTCTGTCTCCCTGCCTCACTGTCTGTCTGTCTGTCTGTCTGTCTGTCTGTCTGTCTGCCTGCTAGCCTGTCTCTCTTTCTGCCTGCCTGCTGTCTGCCCATCTGTCTGCCTGTCTGTCTGCCTGTCTGTCTGCTCGTCTGTCTGCCCGTCTGTCTGCCCGTCTGTCCGATCTGAAGGGCTGTGTGTCAGCAGACCATGTGTGGTCCATGTTCATGTCTGAAAGACTAAAGAGCAGAACTGGGTCCAGACAGGAGATAGAAGGCTTCCTATAAAAGGCTGTGTGATCCACACTCAGACCAACCCAATTACAGGCTGACCTTAGACTGGACCAGCGCCAATGCTGGGAACCACCCCAGAATGCACAATGAGCTCTCAGACTGGAGGGTGGGGGTGGGAGTGGGCGTGGGACTGGTGGTGGGGGAGGGGGAGGGGGGAGGAAGAGGGAGACAGGGTAGGGGTAGACTGGGGTGGGGGGGGCAGAGGAAGATGGGGTAGGTCCATGCCCATCCTTTAGTCCGTCTCTCCATTCCTCCAACTCTCGATCCCTCTATTCCTCCATCCATCTGCCCTCTGTCCCTTCAGGCTGTTGTTGCTGGCCCATTAGGGCTATGACAGATCTTTGAGCTCGGACCACCACCAACTCTACCCACTCCATCCTCCTCCTCATATCCCCTCTCCTCCTCTCGTCCTCTCCTCCTTATCTATCCTCTCCTCCTTATCTATCCTCCCTTCCTTTCCCCTTCCTCTCATCTCCTTTCCTCCTTCTCTGCCTTCTCTGCCTAATCGGTCCTCTCCTTCTTCTCCTCTCTTTTCTCCTCTACTCCTCTGACCCTCTTTCATTCATTAGCTGCTAATCTGCTGGAAACACTTTGTCATTTGTGGAGGAGTCGGGTCATGCTTTGTATGTGCCTGTACGTGTGTGCCTGTGTGTGTGTGTGTGTGTGCCTGTTTGTGTGCCTGTTTGTGTGTGTGTGCCTGTGTGTGTGTGTGTGTGTAACAGGGGTTCATTTAGAGTTCTATACAAAGCTGAGAGAGTCATTTGTGTTACTATTGAGTTCCCTGTCGCTCCCGGCGACGCTGTGTGGAGTCTTCTTTGAGGCCTGACTAGATGCACGCGCCTGCTCTTCACTCTACACACAAACACACACACACATTTTGAGACTCTCTCCTTCCCTCTGTCTCTCTCTCTGTCTCTCTCTCCTTCCCTCTGTCTCTCTCGCTCTGTCTCTCTCTCCTTCCCTCTCTCCCAGACTTCTCTGAGCATAACAACCAGAAACAATAGCCTACTGGTGCCAGGCTGATAAAGCTGTTCACATGTGTCAATCACTGAGATACCACAAACACAAGGACACACACACACTGTCTAAGTTGTTCTCTCCCTCCTCCTGCTCTCCTCAGATATCAGAACAGACTGGTTAAAGAGCTGAGAGTATGGTGCAAATGATCATCAAGGTCTCTCACTCTCCCCTCTCTTTCTTTCTCTCTCTATTTCACCCTATATATCCCTCCTTCTTTCTCTCTCTCTCTCTCCCTCCCCATCTCTCTCTCTTCCCTCCTCTCACTGTCCCCTCTACCTCTACCCCCCTCCCTCCCTCTCTTTGGATCTCACAGACAGCAGGCATTGGGAGAAGCTGAGGGCTTAGAGAGCATCATTAAGGTCTTAGTGCTACTGCTGGCTCTGGTTAGGATAGGAGGGGAGAGTGAGGAGGGTGGGGAGAGGGAGGAGGGTGGGGGACAGAGAAGAGGTGAGAGGGTGAGGAAGGAGAGAGAGAAAGAAGCAAAGAGTGCGAGAGAGAGAGGAGGTGGAAGAAGGGAGGGAGAGGGGGGAACTAAAAAATGATTGTGCAGAACGATCAAATGTTAGTATTGCTTTAAATCAACTGTGTGTGTGTGTGTTTCTGAGTGTGTGTGTCTGAATGTGTGTGTACCTGAGTGCACGTGTGTGTGAATGTGTGTATGGCTGTGTGTGTGTGTGTGTGTGTGTGTGTGTGTGATGATATAGACCTACCTCACTGTCTCCCTGTTGTCCCGGGTCATGGCCCAAAGAAAAAATCTACTAGTCTGAAAAGTCCCCTAATAGCTTAAAGCTGTTGATACTTTGACTTCAGAGAAACACATATACACACACATTCCTCCCATCTGTGTGGTAGGAGTGTGTGTTATTGCTATTAGTGTAATTGTGGGCTGGGAGTAGCGCAAGCTGCCAGAGTGGGTGTGTGTCAGGGTGGGCAGACTGGGGGGATCAGGAGCGACAAGGAGCTGGTTAGCTCCTGGACTGGTTAGAGGGGGCTATGAGGGGCTAGGACTGGTTAGAGGGGGATATGATGGGCTAGGACTGGTTAGAGGGGGCTACGGGATCGTCCAGGGCTGTCTAGGGTTAGGGAACGGGTGAATAGTTAAGACTAGTTACAGGTGGTTAGAACAAGGTAGGACTATGCTAGGTTAGGATGGACTAAACAGTTAAGTAGTCAAACAGACAGGCATTTAGACAGACAGACAGACAGGCAGTTAGACCGGTGATTTAGGAGAGGGTTACCTGGATCCCAGCTCCTTGGAATCCCAAGCTAATGGAGCTTGTAGACACACAAACACATACACACACATACCAAATGCACGAACAGACATGCACGCAGTCCGTCTGCTTTAAAGTTTTTAATAAAGTTGTTTTTATGGCATGCTGGCCGGCCCTGCCGCCAAGTGATTCTATTGGAGGAGACAGTCGGCCAATCCAAGGCCATGGTGAGTTTATAGATCTGTCTGACTAATCGAGCCAGTGGTTAAAGACCAAATCACACACACATACACACACATTTACCCACTCACACACACAGACACAGACACACACACACAATCACACAAAGAAAACTGAGATAACTCAATATTAAAATGTTTTTCTAAATGTAAACACAGTGCTGTCTCACATGATGGATTATGATAGATTAGGCCATATTACACACTGTCTGACCAGCATCGTCTATGTAATACTGTCACTCAGTTTGTGGTCACAATCTGAGTAGTCAGTTTTCAGTCTGTCTGTGTGTGTGTGTGTGTGTGTGTGTGTGAGAGTATATGACAGTGGTGAACATGTGAAAGGTGTGACACACAACGGGGACAACAGAATGTGCGTGTGACCATGCCCAACGCATGCAGCTGTTTACTACGTGTTATGATACGTCAAGGTGATGAGAATTACATGAATCGGGATGTCATGGATAGTTTTGGATGTGTGAGGGAGGTGGTTTGTGTCTGAGGACTGCAGTGTAGCTAGTGTTAGTTCTTGAGACTCTGGGCTAGTGTTTCCTACCTCTGATACTGTAGCTGGAGGAAAAGGAACTGGCTCGAGTTTCCTGTATTTTATTTTTCTTTCTCTCTCTCCTTCTCACCCTGTCTATCACTGACGATCTCTTACTTTCTATTCCCCTCTCTCTTTCCCTCCCTCTCTCTCTCTCTCTCTCTCTCTCTCTCTCTCTCTCTCTCTCCCACCCTCTCTCTCTCCCACCCTCTCTCTCCCACCCTCTCTCTTTATCTCCATCCATTTCTCTCTCTCACTCTCTCTCTCCCCCTCTCAGTGCTATGCAGCAGTTGGTTTTCATTGTTTCCAGTCCTTGGGAAAAGGGTGATTTTTAGAGCAAATTATATGGGTGCATTCCAGCCCATATATATGTCAGACATTTCATCAGCAGAGCACTTACAGGGGAAGGTGTGTGGATGTGTGTGTGTGTGTGTGTGTGTCCGTTCACTCTGAACCAGAAGACCACTCTTTCACTGTGGGGTGCTCACCGCTCACTTTAATCTGAGGGGGTGTTTCTTTATGGCTTAATGTGTGTGTGTGTGTGTGTGTCTGTGCGTGTGTGTGAGTATATGTGTGTGTGTAGGTGGGGTGTGGGGGGGTGTAAGTCCATTTATTCATGTTCTTTTCCCAGAGCATCTGAAGATAAATAGGACTGTGTGTGTGTGTGTGTGTGTGTGTGTGTGTGTGTGTGTGTGTGTGTGTGTGTGTGTGTGTGTGTGTGTGTGTGTGTGTGTGTGTGTGTGTGTAGGAGTTAATCTAGCAGTAGGAGTGTGTCATGTGGGAGGCTGAGAAGCTGGGGATGTTGACTAGAGGTGCTGATTTATCCAGGAACAGCACAGGTCACACACACACACTCACACAAACACACTCACTCACACAATCACAGCCCTCCCCCACCTCTTTTTCTGAGGAAGACATATTTGGTGTGGAGGAAGTCAGTTTATTGGTTGGTGAAACCTGTGAGATCCAGCTGTTTCCCGAACTCTGTTTGTGCATTTACACCCATTTGCAGTACACACACACACACACACACACAAACACACACACGCATCTACATCAGTATTTTGACTGACTGTGTGTGTGAGTGTGTTTGAGGGTTAACAAGAATGGGGTGTTTGCATGGACAACTTGATGACGATGTAATTGTGACATCATGGCAACACACCCTATACATGAAAGCAAGTGATTGTGTTTGCGTGAAAAAAAGCCTAGAGAAAGGTAGAGATAGAGGGATGGAGAGAAGAGAGGAGAGCTGTTTTTAGACCTGGTTGTAGAAGCCTTATCATTGGACAAACAGGTCTGGAGCACATGATAAAACCTTGCTATCTGATAGGCTGACAGGGCTCAGAGTTTCCACTGGTACCCATGGTTACATCAGTGGAACAACAGGCTGTCCAGTGGAAACTAAACTACAAAATATTTAGTTCACTAAACTACTAAACGTCTTGTTCACGTAACTACTAGATAACTTTTTCCCTAACACACACACACAAAAACACACACATCTGCAGCCGAAATGCAACACAATCTGAATGCATCTGTCTCCACCGTTGCTGTGGTAACCATTCTCGTAGGAGCAAAGCAAGACAGGTGTACGACAACAGCAACAACATGAGCGCCAGCTGACTTGGAGTGATCAAATCTGCTGACCTCAGACCTTCTTTGTCTTTATCTACCTCTACACTTTCTCTCTTTCTCTCTCTCTCTCTTTCTCTCCCTCTCTAATGTATCAGTGTATCTGATCACCCTGGGGCCTCTGGTTGAGATCATGACCCAACCAGGACAACTAAACCTGATTATACAGGAGTCTGGCTCCTCACATCCATCTCCCTTTTGCTCTCTCTCTCTTTCTCTCTCTCTCTCTCTCTTTCTCTCTTTCACTGTTTCTTTCTGTTTCTTTCTCTATGTCTTCCTTGCTCTCTGACCTCTAACCTCCAACCTCTCAACACTCTCTCTCTCTCTCTCTCTCTCTCTCTCTCTCTCTCTCTCTCTCTCTCTCTGTCTCTCTCTCTTTCTTTCTTTCTTTCTTTCTTTCTTTCTTTCTTTCTTTCTTTCTTTCTTTCTTTCTTTCTTTCTTTCTTTCTTTCTTTCTTTCTTTCTTTCTTTCTTTCTTTCTTTCTTTCTTTCTTTCTTTCTTTCTTTCTTTCTTTCTTTCTTTCTTTCTTTCTTTCTTTCTTTCTTTCTTTCTTTCTTTGCTTGACCGACTTCTGTTGTAGTCCCAGACCAGGCCAGTATTAAAGCAGTCTGGTACATCCATGCATCTCACTGACCCCCCCCCCCCACACACACACACACACACACACACATACATACATACACTCCCACATGTTACAACAGCACTTAGGATCCCTCATCCCCACACCATAACACTACATTCTTTATACAAGACACAGGGAGGGAGGGAGGGAGGGAGGGAGGGAGGGAGGGAGGGAGGGAGGGAGGGAGGGAGGGAGGGAGGGAGGGAGGGAGGGAGGGAGGGAGGGAGGGAGGGAGGGAGGGAGGGAGGGAGGGAGGGAGGGAGGGAGGGAGGGAGGGAGGGAGGGAGGGAGGGAGGGAGGGAAGATGGGGGAGAGAGTAGAAGCAGAGATAGAGAGAGAGTTTAAAAGTGTGTCAGACAGAGCTTTTAAGAATATAAACAGTATTGGAGTCTGCTGGCAGAGAATCAGAGAGACTCAACTGTAGAATGGATGACTGCTCTCCTACTGACATACTGCATACACTACACACACTTCATACACATACCCTCATGCATACACTATACAGCCACTTACACAATACATACACATCATGTAGAAACACACATGAATATGCACATACATACACATGCAAACACACACACACACACACACACACTGTACTGGTTTCATAATTGATTTATTGATAATAAATAGAACCATAAATAAGGGCTCAGACATTGCATGGATAACTTGAAGTTACTCTAATATTGTGTATGTTGGTGTGTTCTTTCCCTTATTTTCCACATAGGTACTGATATCGGTGGATCCTGGCCAGTGTATTTCTGACCACCAGAGAGACAAGCGTGTGTGTGTTGCTCCCTAAAATAGACTGTCAGGCTCCAGTCTATTACCCAGGATGCAGTGTTTGACAGGCACAAGCCTAGGGTCAAGGGTCAGGATCTGTCTGACCCTTCTAAGTTCACCCTCCCCGACCCTGCTGATCCAGACCACACTCCCTCTAACCCCGCCTCTCACCCCCCAGACCCCCAGGGAACACAACACAACAACCACCTCAGAATCATTCTAAACTCAATCTAGAATCACTACAGAATCATTCTAAAATCAATCTAGAATCACTACAGAATCATTCTACAATCCCTCTTGAAATAATTATAGGATCCCTAGAATGATTAAAGAATCACTGCAGACAGTCTAGGATCTATTAACATGGCGTAACCAGCAGGCTCGATCTGACCCCTGACCTCTAGGAGATAGCAGGGTCACAGCAGAAGGGGCTGATGGGAAACCGCAGGACTACAGGTGAAAGTGGTTTAACTTGTCATCACTGCACAGATCATCCTTCTCTCTTTTTTTTCTTTCTATCTTTTTTTCAGTATGTCATTCTTTTGGTCTGTCTCTGTCAGTCTTATTCTGTGTATTTCTGTGTGTTTAGGTTTTACACAGACTTGGGATTTTCATACTTCAGGTATTGTATGTAGAGAATGTATATTCTGAAGACTGAAGCTGTGTGTGTGCGTGTGTATGTGTGTATATTTGTGCATGTGTGTATGTGTGACAGCAGAGATCAGAGCATCTGTTCCACTCCACCAGTCTTTAGTACATCTCTACATAGCTCACATTCCTCCACACACTTAATGGAGCCTACTAAGGTGATGTGTGTGTGTATGTGTGTAGGGGGTGAATAGTTTGCTTTTATTGTAGCCAAGTTAAATGACTACTATAGATAATATGACTGCACACACAAGCCCTGACTGGTCAGTGCTCTTTGAAGTAGTTGTGATTTAAGGTCCAGTGACCACTGAGCCTGTAACGTCATTTATCTCCTATCGCAACCGCGCACACACACACACGCACACACACACACACACACACACTAATTAATCTGGTGCTTCTTGAGACAGTAGACCCTCACCCCTACCTGACCATCTGGCCTGGAAACCCCTCCCCAATCTTCTTGCCCTACCTGCCCTGCCCCCCACCCCTGCCCTTCTGCCCCCCACCCCTGCCCTTCTGCCCCAAATGACTGACTTACTGGGTGAGAAGAACAGAATCACTTTCTTTTATCTGGTGGAATGCACACACACACACACACAAAGTCACCGACTTATAGAAGAACAATTCACCTTGACCTGGGAAACGCCCTGACCCCAGTTGTCATGGTGACGTTTTTAACAGCTTGTTAGTGGAATTGGTTGTAATGCTGTAAAAACACCAACTGTCACATGATCACAGGGACTTCCGTGTCCATGGAAACACTTCCTGTCAGATGAAGGTTGACGTGGAAACAGGATGAACTCTTACTACTGTTTTCTTTAATTCCTGGTGGGAAACTGGTAGGGAGGGAAGGAGAGAGAGAGTGAGGAGGATGAGGGGGGAGAGAGAGAGGCAGTGAGAGTGAGCGAGAGAGGGAGAGAGGAGGAAGGAGGAAGAGAGCGAGAGAGAGAGAGGAGGGAGAGAAATGGTGGAGTAGAAGAGAGGGGAGAGAGAGAAAATAAGAAAGAGGGAGGGAGGAAAGAAGAAAGAGAGAACACGAGGAAGCAGAGAGATTGAGGGTGAGGGAGTGGAAAGAGAGAGGGAAAGAGAGGGATGTTGAAAAAAAGAGATGAAGGACAGTCCCTCTACTCTCTGGTCAGTAGGTAGGTGGCCTTTGGCCCAGAGATGGTAATACGTAAGTTAACAAACTCATACACGCACACACACACACATACACAGACACATAAACACACATACACACATGCTACAAGCTACTTCCCCCACAGGCTGCTGGTCACTCTCTGCCTAATGATGCCATTTAGAGGTGTCAGACTGGAGCCAGAGGGAATCTCACACACACACAGTCACACACACACACACACACACTCCAGTCTAAACAACAATCTTCTCCTTTATCAAGTGCCTGGCAGGATAATAGAGCACAACAGGTCACATGATCACTAAAGACGGACGCCGATCATTTAACCTGGCTCTTGGCGGGCGCCAACCATTACTTCCTGGCATGGTGTGTGTGTGAGTGTGATTAACCTTTGGTCCACCTTGAAAAAGCCATCAATTACAGATCAATTAACTCAAATTACCCTTAAAAGACATCAGAATTGTATCGTTTTGGAGAATAGATATATGTTACACCCCAAATACTTATACATGTTACCCTTTAGTAGAGACATCCAGTCAGACAGGCAGCCAGCTAGCCAGCCA
>NC_140382.1:13850000-13952500 GCF_054491055.1 Hypomesus nipponensis | reverse complement strand
GAAAAAAGTGGCTTGACATTCACAGGTCAGGATCATGATGTCCCTCCAAAGCAGCTCCCTCTCTCTCTCTCTCTCTCTCTCTCTCTCTCGCTCTCGCTGTTGCTCTTGCTCTTGCTCTTGCTCTTGCTCTTGCTCTTGCTCTTGCTCTTGCTCTTGCTCTCTCTCTCTCTCTCTCTCTCTCTCTCTCTCTCTCTCTCTCTCTCTCTCTCTCTCTCTCTGTCTCTCTCTCCCTCTCCCTCTCCCTCTCCCTCTCCCTCTCCCTCTCCCTCTCTCTCTCTCTCTCTCTCTCTCTTTTGCTCTCCCTCTCTTACAAACACACTCTCTCACCTCCATCATACTTCCTCTCTTTCTCTCTCCATCCTTTTCCATCCCTAAATATTTTTCCCCTCTTTTATTTTTCTCTCCACCTCTCTCCCTCTCTCTCTTTTACTCACACTCTCTTACCTCTCCTTCTTTTCCCTCGTCAGGCGCAGTGTAAACCTCTGCGAGTGTAGTTCGTACTTCGTACTCCGCACGTGGCAAGGCCTTTAAATCAGCCGTTAAATCACATGATGAGGCATGAAGCAGATATATCTCCCTTCTATGTACTGTACTTGGGCTCTGTTTTGAGTCCTAATGCAACTTTTAAGATAAATGACTTGCTGAGGATAAATGCGAATCAAATTTTGAATTCCCTTTAAAAAATCATGTTCATTTGTCATTTAGGTAATACAGTTATGCCCAATACCTAAAAGGCGAAAGTCTGCAGATAATGATTCAGTTTGCCTGCTCTAGGTACTCTAGCATCCTAAACCATGTGCAGCCATTGGTCTGGCCACAGGAAACCAATATGGAATGCCATCTGTACACCTGTGAAACCTTCCATCAAAATGGAAGACTGACAGTTTTGGCATGAGATACTATAATTAGGGAACTATTAGAAAAGGCTCTTGCTACCTTCTAAAGTTGTTTAAGGCTTCAGGCCAAGTTATCAGTTTACAACATTAGCATTGTGATGCTCGAATTACCTGGGAGAATTGGGGTGTTGAGACCAGGGCTCAAATATTTTGTTTAAAAAGTTTTGGAAAAAAAGTTTTGGATTTTTTTTTTTGAAATAAATGTTTTGAAAAAACTTTTTTTTTAAACGTAATCCCAACCAAGCCATACCTGCTGCCACATGTTTGTAGTAATATCTGTCTTGCGCTGCGTCAAACTTGACATGACTCTATTGAAAGTGGTTGACTGGCTAATGTAACTGCCAATAAGAGAAAGACATCCTATCATGTCGCTATTGGATTTAAGGCCGGAATGTTTTGATATAGATGTGTATCTACATATTAAAGTACAATGTGACAACGTTTTTTATTTGTATTAGCTCTACAACCATGTTGGGTCTATCATCCCGCAGTCGTCCCAAAGTCTGTCCCAAACATCATTTTCATCGTCTCCGGAACATTGTTAATTTCGAGAGCTGGTTGAGACTAGGACAAAAACCATTAAACCATTCCCTCAAATGTCACACAGCCAAACTGCGATGCACTGCGAGCCTGCCTGCATGCCTCCACAAAAAAAGTGAGAATGGGACCGCAGCTGATGGTATCTTTGGTTCAGAGTCAGCAAACCCTAAAAACCCATTGGAGTGGATCAGTGGCAAGACAAAGCAGCGGTCGGGGAGAGAAAGTGCCGGAGAGCCTCACGCCGTGACCCTGGGGGCCAGCGGCACTAGATAATCTGCACTGAGAACAACTGATGAGCCTGTCAGTAATGACGAGGGCTCACGCCCGGAGAAGAAGCCCCCCCCTCCTCCGCCCCCCCCTCCTCTCCCCCCCAGAATAGACAGAAGGAGGGAGGAGATGAAAGAGAGAGGGGGTAAAAAAGAAACCCGCGGAGAGCTTGCCCCTATGTTTTGTGTCAACTTAAGGAGCGAGGGAAGAAGAGAAGGGGTGGAAGGAAAAAAAAAACAAGAAAAAAGATAAGCGCAAAAGAGAGAGGGGTGGTAGTGCAGATGGACCACACCGACTGGGGGGGGGGGCAGCGCTAATGCGACCGTTTCTCTGGGGGGGGTCAGATATTTACTCCTAATTAGCCGGAGGAATGTGATGCATGAGAGCGGAACAGATACGTTACCATTTCGGCCCCGGAATTTCCTTCCTCTGTGGCATGTGCTGCTTTAACCTGATTAGGTATGGCACTTATCAGGGGAGATGAAAGCACTTCGGGGAGGGGTGACGCAGCTCTGGACACCCCTGCCCTGCCCCCTTCTCTTTCCCTCCCTCCATTCCTCCATACCTCCACTTGGTCATTAGTGTAAAGGCTGTGTGTCACTTTACTGGGTAGACTGGATATCCTTGGGTTTTACGGTAACATGACGTTAGTTGTTGGATTGGGTCAGCTTTGAGCAAGACTGTCGGGAAACAACAAGCAAATGATTCCAAACATGGATATTTTGAATGAACATGACGTTTATGGAAGGAACTTAATAGGAGATAAACAAGTTTTACAAGGTTGAAAGAGGGGCGTGGAGTCAGGGCGGGAGAAGTTGCCACAATATGTGTGTTTATGTGTGTGCAGTATTTGTGTGTGTTTATTCAACAGCTCGCCCAATGGCAGGGACAAAGAAGGGCAGGGGACACAATGCCGTACCCTCATAAACATGCTCCCACAGATTGCTGGCAGTATTATAACACAGCACACATGATGGATGAGATCACTTTGGGTGGTATGTTGGGCCTGTGGAAATAAGCAGGCTGGGTCCTCTGGCTGTAATATGCCAGACTGCTGAGGCCTCCGGCTAATTGGGACAGGGCCCACCACTAGCGATGGACCGGGATATTCTTTGATTAGCATGGGGGGGGGGGATTACATATGGCTCACTTGCAGACTTTTGTTTTAAGTCACTCAGGTAGTGTTTCTTGGTGGAACAGTATAACCCAAATGTGCACACCTGTGTACCCTGGTTGCACGCATGCTTTGCTAACACAGGTTCACACATACTCACACAACACACTCACGCACGCGCTTGCATATTGGCACAGAAGATTAGAGCAACATAAGCACCAAAAAAAAAAAACATGAAAAAGGCAAATGCTCGTTAGTGTATGTGAGAGCACAGATTCCTGTTTCTATCGCATTAACGTAAACGCTACATATCACGGCTGAGCATCAGAACAGTATATTCATGTCAAAACGTTACACAAACAAAATCTATCACACTCTGTCAGGCTTTTGGCATACCACCTGAGATGTGGAACACATTTGATTACACCGTTCTCTTATCAGAGTCCACACACTGCCTTGAGAGCAAAAAATAATTAAATAAATAGCACAATTAAAATACCAGAAGAGATCATGAATATTCCTGTCTGACCAAATGGCATCGCAAGCTGTCCCTTGTATGGCCACACATATTTCAGAATCGGAAATGATGTCAGTTTCCAGTATTATTGCCATATGCAGAGAGCTATCAGAGAGTTTTGGAGTCCAAGACCTACCTCTGCTGTAGCCCGCGGCACATCTGCGCACCTTCTGCTGTGTGCTCGACCTGTGTGTGTTTCTGTTTATATTTTTGGGTGTGTATATTTGTGTGCGTTTGCATGCGTGTGCGCACATGCATGAGCACGTACACGCACGCCTGCACACGCATGTGCATGTGCTCTCACTCGCTTAAGCACTCAATCACAGGTGCTCTCACTCCCCCCCCCCCCCCACACACACACACACTCGTGATAGCAAGAACAGAGCGCTCTCTTCTCTTTCATAGCTGACCTCAAGACGACCACATCAGGACATGTTCTCCAACCCAACCACGCCCCCTCCACCCCCACTCCCACCCCCACCCCGTCCCAGCCCACCCTCATTCAGACAAACAGTTCGTGCCTTCCGACCACCAGGCCCCAAACAGCCCCCCTCTAAGCTGTTCCCAGTGTCGACCTCTCTAATGACCTGGATGGGTAAGTGTGTTACAGTAAATGACAGAAAAGCCCCACCACCCTCCACGCACCCACCCTCTCCCTTCCAATCTTCCCTTCCTCCCTCCTTCCTTCCCTCCTTACCCTCCCTCTCTCTGTCTTTTTCTTTTTTTCTTTCTCCGTGCCCCCACACAGCGTTGGTTCCCAGACGTTCCCCTCCGGCTGAGGGTCTGTATTTACTTTGGGATTACAGGAACAGGCCACATGGTGATCTGGTACTGTAGAGGACACACAACAGCCCCCCCCCCCCTTCATCAGGTCACCTTCGGGGTGACCTGACGAGGAGGCACATGTCAAACTATGATTCCCATGAAAACCTGGCAGTACACGGTGGTGTGTGGTACATGAAGAAGAAATGGTATATGGTACATACCATAATAGCTTTTTCTTGGCTTGAACTTTGATGACAGGCGGTTTTTAGCCTGGCACCTCCCTTCCTTCTGTAAAGGTATTTATGTGGGTGCTTGTGATGTTTCACTCCCTGTCTGAACCAAGCAAAGGCGCCAATATTAGAAGCAGGTTTCTCTTATCAAGCATCAGCTGCCTTGTTTGATATATTCGTTCCTCCGGTGTGTGGGTGATGCAGTATGCTGATATATGGAATCCATATTACTTTCCTGGGTGGTCAAATCTAGACAAAAGCAAGTCCAAAAGAAGAGACTTGGTAATGAATGCGGGAATATGTTCACCTACTCATTTCAGTCATAGTGAATTTGATCTTCTTAGTAAAAAGTTTTTGGTCTCGTTTAGCAAATGCAGTGAGAAGGTAAAAGAGAG
Source organism: Hypomesus nipponensis (assembly GCF_054491055.1). Taxonomy (NCBI): domain Eukaryota; kingdom Metazoa; phylum Chordata; class Actinopteri; order Osmeriformes; family Osmeridae; genus Hypomesus; species Hypomesus nipponensis. The sequence goes on along the minus strand of NC_140382.1, from coordinate 13,947,776 downwards.
AAAGAGAGGAAAGAAGAAAGTAAGGGAGGATGGATGGATGAAGGGTAAGGTGGTGGGGGGAGTTCAAACCTCCCGAGCACAGGCTGAGCTGGCTCTCAGCACCTCGTACCCTGTAACATTTCAGTATTTGTGTGTGTGATTGAATGTGCACAGTGTGTTTACCTGATTGTTTGTTGGCGTGTCTGTGTTAGAGGATCGGAGCTAGCTGTACACGTCTTATCCAGCTCCATTTGTGGTGTGAGAGGTGGGCAGGAGATCGGGCCGTGGTGGAGCCAGTGGGGCGGTCTTCATTGTTACAGGCCGGAAGGGACCTCTTGAGGGCAGGTATTGATGGTAAAGGTATGGCTCTGTGGAAGTTAATGTGGGGAGGGTGTGTTGGGGGTGGGGGGGTTTGCAAGTGCCCCAGCAGTGTTAGGAGCTTACCTTGGGAGGGGGGAGGGCGGGGGGGTAGTTGGGGGAGGGGGAGTTGGGGGGAGAGGGGGTTGGAAAGGAAAAGAAATTACAGATGATACAGAACCAAAAAGAGAGGAAATTGATGAAAGCAAACCGGTGAGCAGGAAGTGGGAAGGGGTGTTTGTTTCCTCCTCAATGAAATGGAAACGTCTTGGTGGTCTTACCCTCCGTGAGAGGGCCGAGGTGCTGGGGCTCTGTCAACATCACACCGCAATCTAGGACTCTGCATGCGTGTGTTCACGTGTGGGTGTGTGTCTGTGTTTTTCAGGAGTGTGTGTGTGTGTAGCAGTAGCGTATTTCTTGGAAGGTGGTTGGCCGAGGAGCCGTTGATTGATTGGTGGACTGCAAAATCTCCTGGGAAATAGAGTATCACAATGTGTTGCGTGCTACTGGATGCTGTAGATATTACTGGTTATATGTTGAAAGGTTGTTGGCAGTGTTGAGGATACAAACATTTTCATTTTAAGTGTTAATATGTTTTGTAAGAATATGTTGGGTTTTTGGCAATGAGATTAGATGAGGCCTAAACCACATTTTGTATAAGTATTTTTCTACACAGTACATTTAATTACATTCCGCTAGTATTTGTTTTTCAGCCAATCACAGATGTTTAAGCTGAGTGTATGTGCAATTGATTTAAGCAATGTATTTGGTGTGGTCTCCAAATAACCTTTTTTGTTTTCAAAGAATGTATACCCAAAATATTCATTTAAACCTTCCTGTTAAGCCGTTGCAGTGCTACACACGATTCTAATATGTGTGAATTTATACACATGTGGAAAAAATATGTAAAAGTCTGCATGCCAACACTCATCATCCTTCACCAAAACATTTAAAACTATGTCCCATTCTTCACCCTTCAGGCTTGTAAAACTATTCATACTGTACGCCTCCGTGTCTGCCAATGAGAACCAGTGAGCGAGAGAGTGCACAAGAGAGAGAGAGAGAGAAAAAGAAAACAGGTTGTCAGTGTGGCTGAACAACAAAACAACGTTTTCCCCCTCGGGCTCAGCCTCCACAGATGTTTCATTCAGGTTCTTGATGGCAGGGCCGGCCTGAGAGGTGCTCCAGCCCTCCCAACACAATCCAGCCCCCATTGTGGGCCTGAAGCAGGGGAGCTCAGCTCCTTGTTTACGGCTAGTCCTACCCCCCACCCCCTCCCACCCCTTCTTCTCCTTCTCTCCTCCCGTCCTCCCTCCCTCCTTGTCCACCCCCTCCCCACCCCCTCCCCTACCCCTCCCCACACGTTAGAAGGGGGAACAATTGGGAAGGGCTGTGCCCAGAGTGAGAGCTGGGCGGGCGGTGTGTGTGTGTGTGTGTGTGCGGGTCAACAGAATGGGGCTGTGAATCCTGTGTGCCTCTGAATCCTCCGGGTGGGTGGTCTGTCTCTCTCTCTCAGTTCTCTCTCTCTCAGCTCTCTCTCTCTCAGCTCCCTCGCCTCCCCTCCTCTCTCCCCAACACCTCCAAGAAGGAACGATTAGCTCATCCACTCGGCCAAGGCCGGCCCTAGTGCCTGGACTCTGATGTGACGATAAGTGGCCCCGGGACCAGGCCAGGGGACATACTCAGGCCTGGATTAGCTAGATGGCTAACAGACTCCTGTGTCATGTCATTGTTCTAAACCAAGCCAGTCAAGACAAGGACAATCTAGACCAGGCTAAACTAGACTTGCCACAAGCAGTCCAGGCCAGACCAGACCAGTCCAGGAGAATCCAGATACCAGGCTAGGCTGCAACTGGCCAGATCAGACTAGGCCAGGCTGCATGTGATGTGCTACGTGTGGCCCTCTCAGAGCCACTCTGGAGTGGTGTGGCAGTTAACACTGATCCCCCTGCTGATCACCTTCGGCACAGAGAAGTCAACTGTTAGAAATGAACCAAGCCTCTGCCACGAGGCTCCAAGCCTCTGCCACAAAGCTCCAAGCCTCTGCCACAAGGCTCCAAGGCTCTGCCACACGGCTCCAAGCCTCTGCCACAAAGCTCCAAGCCTCTGCCACAAGGCTCCAAGGCTCTGCCACAAGGCTCCAAGGCTCTGCCACAAGGCTCCAAGGCTCTGCCACAAGGCTCCAAGGCTCTGCCACAAGGCTCCAAGCCTCTGCCACAAGGCTCCAAGGCTCTGCCACAAGGCTCAAAGGCTCTGCCACAAGGCTCCAAGGCTCTGCCACGAGGCTCCAAGCCTCTGCCACAAGGCTCCAAGCCTCTGCCACACACACGCCTAATCAACACACACACACGCCACTTCCTTCCTTTCCACAGACTTGCCATCATACACCCACTGTTCACCAGAACCCGGCACTTTGTCTATCCACACACTCAAAACCCTCATTAGGAACAAATTACAAACCCTAAAAGAACACAGCATGAGAATCCATTGAAACCTTATACTGTTTCACACCCACATTCAACCATCTACTTATTGACTGCTCACGTTCATTAGGCCCTTAGCTACCTAGACGCACCGTAACAGTTTCCACTACCTTATGTTAATGATTTGCACTAGAGATCTGAGATCCGAGAGCTCAGTCTTTAAACCTCACTGACAATCAAAGAAAACATTTTTTTTATAAAAGCTTGACTGGTGGTAAATGGGTAATTGTTTTACTGCATAGGATACAAAGCAAACATATTTTTGATGTACTTCGTATCTCTCATTTACCACTTCAGTGTAGGCCACAATGCAACCAACTGAATTTAAAATTGGGAAGGAAGGCGCTTTCCCTTGTTAATGGGGACATCTAGTGGGAAATAAATGTCATTGACCATGGCTCCACCTGCTTGCACCTGCTATCACGAACATGGCAGTGTACTTCTGCTGCACTGTCTACCAGCTGTAAGGCCTTATAATCCAATGAAGCCCTTCTTTCAAAAAGCTGTCATTTAAACTTTGTTTGGTTTGGTTTTCATGTCCTGTCAGTCCTATATTTGGCAGCCACGTTGCACTTGACATGTTCTCCCTCAAGACATGAAGAGAGACGGGCCAAAGCCCAGAGGAGGAAGCACATCAAGATGAAACAAGAGGCCATGACCTTATGATACCATTGACCTTCTCATCCAGTATGATGGAAGACATGGGCGTTGGATGTTCATTTAAAGGATGACAAAACTAAAAAGAAAGTCTGCGACCAAGTTCCTCTTTCCTTGTTTCACCATGTCATTGCCAGAGGGGTGGGTCCCCTTTTGAGCTAATTTGCAAGGTATCGCAATACACACTGGAAGGAACGCAGTGTCCTTACAGGCAGCAGCGTCTGCAACCATCGTATCTGGTACTACATGAGAGCACCTGCTAACTGGAAAAAAATGCACCTGGTTTTGTACCTCCTTATCTTGGGTAAGCTACTGCTCAAAGGCTATCAGGTCTGTGCCAATGGAAGTGGATGCAGTTTGATGTTTGAAATAGATATGGGTTCTGTGAGTTTGGTGGGTGATGGTTTTGGTGGGTTCAAGTGCTGCTTTGTTTATTTAGTCGTTAATTAGATAGTATTACTCCAAATTTTCTTATCGTACCATGCGTTTTATATGGTGAAAATGTGCTTGGTTCATTCAAAGATATGTCAAAGACGACACTTTTCCTTCAAAATATTTCCTTTTTTACACTCCTTTGTGTCATGAGTATCAGTCAGGCTGTCAGTTCATGTACATATTTATGATATATGATCATTTGTTTGTGGGTATTTAACTGTGCTGTGCTTGATGTCTAGGTTCTGGCCTGTCTTCTGTCCTGGCACAGGCCTCTAAGGACCCTCCACCTGTAGATCAGTCTTCAACACCATCTGACACCATGGATATCCAGAAGGTTTACAATCAAACTGTTGCCTCCACAGTCTCACCTGACCCAAGATCAAGCAGCACGCACCTAAACTCTACACTCTCTGGTAAGAACAGCTGACCTGGGATCTTTATAGGCCAGTCTAATGTGTGTCTAATGTGAATGTGATGCTGTAACATTCCCTTCATTCAAACCTGACACAGATTATAATACAGCGCACGCTAATGATAGCAACGCTACTGACAGCTCTATGGTCACAACTCCTATTTACACGCCTACCATGACCACAGTTGTCCCAGTAACATCAAATACACCATCCCCAAATACACCTGCCCCAACTATAAGAGGTGAGTTGAGCAATCCCCCCTCAGTAACCATTTATCCTATTTGTCATGCCCCTTGCTAGTTTACAATGGTGGTTGGCTGTGCAGAGTGTGGTTGGGGTCTGTATTTGGGGATGGCAGGGGATGAATGAGGAACCACCTTGGGGCCAGGATGTGACTGCACCATGCAAGGGATTTCCGATTTAGATGTGTAAGTTTGGTCCGCATCTATTTTTTAACTCTACTGATTAAAATGATGTATGTGTTTTTGGAAGAACGTCTAACAAAACCAGGCCATATGACGACCACCAGACCCAGTCTAGGTCCAAACACAGGCAACAACACAGGTAGGAGATTGTGTATCTTCCTATACTGTCAAAGTGTGAACACCAAACGTTCTTCTCTTTAAACTTGGGGAAAAGCCTGTGAGGTTTGTTCCTTTGTTTTACCACTTCTCATTCATGACATGTCACTCTTAACTTCTCCAGTCCCTGTCGTCATCGTCCTGCTCATCGTTGCAATTCTAGTAATTGGTGCTGCATGTTTCCTCTCACGGAAGAGGTCAAGGGTGAGCACGTCCACTAGCCAACTCCTTTAAATTACACATTCGAACACAACTTGGCCACAAAGTGTACCATAAGTATTGATATTCGTTTGGGTCTCACCAAAAGATCCCCCACACTGGGAGAAAAACTAAAAGTTCTGATTTGAAAAGTTTGAAGTCATTAAGAAAACCAGCTTGACTGTACAACATGGAGTGTAGCATTCACATGAATGTGAGCGCGGATGTGACCTGGCTGCATGTGTTTGTAGCGGTACTCAGTAGACCTGCGCTCGGGCAGGCAGGAGGACGCTGAGGTCCCACTCAGCATCGTGGAGCCCGAGGGTGCTGACGACTCTTCGTCCAGGAACGGTGAGGTCATCCTTTGAGAGTTGACACACTATAGTCACACATGGTCACAGTGCAAGAAAAACGAGAACAAATATGGTCACAGCGAGAAAATGAGGAAAAATATGGTCACAGTGCTTAGCACTTATTCGTAAACAGAGAACACGTCTTCAAAATGTCACATTTGACCTCTTCTTTTTTACATCTACTGGTACAAACTGCTGTTCACAACAGAAACAACGTTCACACCTCCTCCCTCCTCTACCCCCAGGCATGCAAAGCTTTGCTGGCGATACCGCCGGAGCCCAAGACCCCACCCCGATGACTGACGCTAAGAAAGGGGAGGAAGAGAAAGGTGAGAGAGGTTCATCTTCATCCCTGGGATGTCTAACAGTCAGGACGGTACAGCAGTATGGTACAGTGACAAAAAAGCGGCCAAGATTAGTCTCTGTTCAGAATTAGGTGTAGAGGGATTCTGTGTCTTTTGGTTTGCTCTTTCGCAAAGTGTTACATTCTAGCCTGAAAAGAAAAGGACGCTACTGCAACTATGTTCGTAATCCATTGCCATGTTCACTGGCCACGCAGGGAAGCTCTAACTAAATATATTTTCCCTTACAATACCTAATGACGATATGATTTTCCATTGTAGTAGCTTTTGCTGTTTTTTGTGGAAATTGAATTTCAACCAGAACCAGTTAAAATGTGTTAATGCTTAGCACTGTTTGACGCTCTATTTTCTTCACGTCCCCAAAACCACAAACATGTGACATGTTAGTTCTCTTTTGACGAGAGACAGAATAGGCATAACGCAATACAGTCAGCGACACACAGTATCAAATATTCATTGAATTCAGGGATCAGGGACATCATTTCATGCAAGACAAACAGACCAAATTGTAGAACCAGAACATGTCTGGGTGAAGGCGTATGGGTAAGAAGAAAAGGGAAAAGAAACAACAAAATGGATGAATAAATCACTAAATGGTGCCAGGCTGGCTGTTACGTACACTGTCTCTAGTGTGTAGGCACCTTAACTAGTACTGCGTGCCGCGTTATGACCCACCACATAGGGTGTGATTGTGTGACAGATTAATTTCACCACATAATGAGTCATTCTCTATTTAAAGATAGAGAGCTGCTTCATGTTTATTCATGTTTCTAATCAGACAGGATGTGGACAATGTACAATGTACACCCTTGCATCTCACATGATGCAAGCAGATCCGAGAAATACTTATAAAAGGGATGCAATTCTAGTTCTCGACACATGGTGGAACAGGAATTCAAGAGAATGCACATTGGAGTCAAGAGTCATTGACATGTTGGTTACAACCGCAGCTTTTTTAGCAATGGATTGCATTGATGTCCTTATTTTATCAACAGGACGAGTGATGGTTTTGTGAAGAAATTAGGTACAGCATTATGCAGCCTGTAGATTTACATTTAGTCATTTACATTTAGTCATTTAGCAGACGCTCTTATCCAGAGCGACTTACAGTAAGTACAGGGCCATTCCCCCGAGGCAAGTAGGGTGAAGTGCCTTGCCCATGGACACAACGTCATTTGGCACGGCCGGGACCTTCAGATTACTAGCCCGATTCCCTAACCGCTCAGCCACCTGACTCCCTAATGTACATACAACACCTCCAACTATCCTGGTAAAGATGATTTGCTGGCTTTTAAATGTTTATCTTATACTATATGTGTTACATTCAAACAATCGACAAAAGCACAGGACTTTATCCTGATTCATAATCCAAAAATAATATAATAATAAATGTGCTGTGGGTCTTTCTAAACTACAACTGTCCTGGAATCCATTCCATTGTAACTGTTTCCAATTGTAGAAAACACAGTCATTATGTAAAGGGGAATTACTTCTTTTTTTCCTTTGTCTTTGACTGTACTTTTTAACTGTTTTAATCAGGAAGTGATGGATTAAATTCAGATGTTTCTCAATGGTCGTCCAAGAAGAGAGTTACTATGTCAGTCATGTCTCAACATGTCTGTCTGCCCTGGGCAACACTCACACTGTGGAGATGGTCAGTTTGGATGACTGGTTGTAAACATACCCATCCCCCCCCCCCCCCCAATGCATTTTTCCTCCATTCTTTCTCCTTCAGATGTGGAGGGAGAGATATTTGGTGTGACCCTTTTATGTGCAAATGATGTGATGAGTGTGTGCATTGGCCTTGTTTGTCCAGTGAGTCTATTAGTACAGACCCAAACAAGGGTTAATGTGGTGGGGCTTATTTACATACGTGTGCTGCACTACAAGTCAAGTGATGTATTATCAAATGCACAGTATCATTCGTAATAGTGAATAAAGTCATTCTGAACAATGAAGTTTATGTGACATGACAAGCAATACCTATGTACAGGTATGAAAGGAAAATAAATATTCATTTAAATCACTAGCAGTGGGAAAAAAAGTATTTCGCACTTACCGCAAAAATAGCAGTAGCTAACGGCATTTAAAAAGAGGAAATATGGACAAGAAAAGTAAAACATGCATCGACACATCGACACTAGAAGCAAAAATAGCACTAAGAAATGAGGAAGTCTTTGCAAAGAATCTGAATCAGGGTTTTAATAGCCATGAAAGTTTACGCAGACAAGGAATTTACTTGGGCAGAAAGGTGCATACATTAAACATATAGGAATCTTAAAAATTAAAATATGTGGACTAACTATACTAAAGGTCCATACATTAAACATATAGGAATCTTAAAAACTTAAATATATAGACTAACTATACTAAAGGTACATAGTCAAGCAATACTAACGGAATTTAGAATTAAAATATACAATAAGATATAGCCATAATTTACAATATAAAAATACAAAAAATACAAAAGATACAAATGTTAATGAAGTGCAAATTGCAATGTGCAAAGGCTGTCTCATACTGCTTCCTGTAAGATCAGCGAGGCAGAAAAAGGAAATTGCTAACTTACTTACTCCATTTGTTAATTTCTTCATATTCTGCTATGTTTCTATTCTGCTTGTGAAAGTACCTCAAACACACAGCTGGGGCGGTGTGTGTGGGGGGGGGGGCGTGGGTTGCTATGGAACCACCCTACCACCTGTAGTACAGAAGTAGAAAATCCCCTCACTTCCTTCCATCCTGTCTCCTCTCCTGCCTCTCTGTCCTCACCCCATCCCTCAAGCCCCTCCGGTCATAATGAGGGGGTGACCTTGCTTTCCCACAGCCTCCAACAGCTGTGTGGCTGTGACTCTCTCTGGGCTAGTCCTTCATTCCACCCCATCATTGTACCATAACCAACCAGGATCTCCGTCTGGTTTGGCACAGGAGAAATTCCCTCTTCACACAGACAGACACACACTGTTGCAGTAGGCAGAACCACTTGAGTGCAGGTGCTTAGATTGAGGATGCTGTTATTACATGGCAGCTAATGACAAAGCATGGTAGGTTCCAACAGTACATCTGACTTGCCTCATTGGTGGAAATCACTGTTGAAAAGGTGAAAACTATGTTGTTGACTAGACTTTTACATAGATTCACAATTATAGGGGTGAGTAAGCTTTGTTGTTCACAGGAAGATAAAACATTGTTGAAAAATGATAGGTTGTTTTTGTAATTCAAATTATGCTGTGCATTTAGTTTCAGTGCATACAAAAAGTGAGTTGCAAAGTTTATTCTGAGCAATAAACTGATATAATCTCATTCTTTGACAGCGAATGCAGACAAACCAGCCAATGACTCCATTCCTGACCCAGTCCCAGCCTCAAGCCCCGCTTCAAGCCCAGCCCCAGCCTCAAGCCCCGCTTCAAGCCCAGCCCCAGCCTCAAGCCCCGCTTCAAGCCCAGCCCCAGCCTCAAGCCCAGCCCCAGCCCCAGCCTCAAGCCCAGCCCCAGCCCCAGCTTCAAGCCCAGCGCCAGGTACCCCTGAGGGGGACAAACCAGGAGAGCAGGCCCCTGTGGAGGAGACCCAAGTGAAGAAGACTGACAATGAGATCAAATCCAGCCAGACCTCTGAGTCACTAAAAGAGTCCCCCAATGTAAACAACAACAACTCCATGAACGGACCCGCTGGTTAGTATTGGTCAACACCATAGTCAACATCTATATAAATAGTCAATCCTCATTTGTTTCCATGGTAACAGGTGAAGCAATCAAGCTGTATGGTTTTATTTATCAAAATGTTTTACGGATAGTATCTGGATAAAGAGAATGAGAGTAAGTTGCTTTGTGTGTATGTGTGTAAATACACACACACACACACACGTTCACACACATGCACACACATCATGTAGCTCAGGGTTAAAAGTTGACACAGTGGTAGCAAGTAACACTGCTGTATGTTTAGCATGCCTCACCCTGGGGGTTGACATTATAGCACAGGATGGTGTGAGTGCGACAGCTCCCAGACTTTGTCCATATTCTCTGACTAACACTTGGTCAGCTCGTGTTTCAACGGTTTCCCCCCCGTAATTAAGCAATAGAGTCTGTACCAACATGTTAACTGTCACCCGTTGTTTTTCCAAGAGAAAGAATGAGTGCTCTGCCCTTTTGGAATGCAGCATTACATCGTTCAAGTTACTTACTGTAGCGCCGCCACCAACAATGGTAAAAAGTCAGTCCGGAGCATGCATGGCTGAAACACTCATGGCTGATGGCGTTGGCCATGACAGGGCCATCGTTAGCAGTGTGTGTGTGTGTGTGTGTTGGGGTCATCTCCTCTCACTGAGAACATGTCATGGAGGTCATTACAAGAGAGAGAAGGAAAGCTCCAGATGGTCTTTTCCCTCTCTCAACGCTCTTTCAATGCTTGGTATGTGGATGCCGCCATCAGTACGGAGGACTACAGTATGGCTGTGTCAGCTTGGCGCCTGTTACTGTCCTTCTACTTTACTTATGGGGTACACTGAATACCTCCGTGCACTTGGGTCAGCCACTTTCTATTACATCTCATTATAGTGCTCACTAGAGCACACGCTTATTATGGAACACCCCTATACTTATTATAGAACGCCTCCATGTCCATCTTTTCCATCACTTTAATCAGTTTTGATGAATTATTCGAGTTCCATCTCCTTGTTTCCCCATCATGAATCCCATGTCTTTACTGAACAGGAGGGAGGCTGCGCCGTAGCTTCTCCCAGATCCCCCAGGACAACCCAGCGTGAGGTCGACCCCTCCTCCCCTCTCTTCTGCAGACACGAAGGACCAAGGTGAGCCTTCTACAGAGCTGGACCTCCAGACAACCCTCCCTTTTTAGCCCCTCCCCCCCATACACCCCCACTACCACCTCTAACCCACCGCCCCTCAGCTCCAGCTGCTGGACCACTTACCCAGCTCAGGTGTTGGTAAACGGAGAGCCCAGTCCCCAACCTCCGCTGGTTTCCGCGGCCGCAATAGACTTCTGGTCGCCGTCTTGTTACAGGACGCTCATCCAGAATTGACGTTGATTATAAATAGGATGTGAACACCAAATTGACTCATACTGCAAGTTATTAACATGTGGTTATCTAGATTGCCCCCCCCACCCCCGCTCCTGTCTTCATAAATCACCTAAATCATGTTTCAAGACATGGATGTATTAATACTCTCTCTGCATGAGATGTTTGGTTCTTGTGTGGTTGTTGAGGTTTGGTCTCATTGCCGGTCATAACATATTGATTTTTAATGGAATTTGTATTCATTCCTATGCAAGTTGCACAAGGCTTCATTATATTCAAGATCCACTGTATTCAAGTTAGTTATTCCATATCTTTGTATCTTTGATTAGTAGGTAATAATTACCATAATATCAAGACTCAATCATCATTCACCATTTGCCCAGGTTTTTCCAATAATCCCATCTCATAATTTGCGTGACACGACTGTACATTTCCCCAGTGCTCTGTCCTTCTGACTACTCTTCTCTTCTCATTCCTTAATGTCATTTCTTGTTAACATCCCGAGAGATTCCCTCCCGCTGCACCTCTTCGCCGCTCTCAGTCAAATCATCGTCCCCTTCGGGATGTTCTCGTCTCTTGCACCTGTGCTGTTGTTAACGCTCAGAAGCTTGCCGCACCGAGGGCCCTCAAGGCCCGAGGAATTCCCGCCGCTCTAAGCAGCCGATGATAGGCCCTGATCTCAGGCCGTGTTTGCAGTCACGGTTTCCGTCCCTTTTCACAAAAAGCCCTGACCCTTAGAAATCCCTGGAATCCTCGGTTGTCCGCAGCGATTATATAACGTATCTGTCTTTTACACCTCACCTCCTCTGTACCTAGTATTTGGTAGGTCAAAGAAGGCCTTCCCTTCGATGCCCCTCAAAATTATTATGTTTTCGGAATTTCCTAATTGTTTATTTATTATTTTTTATTTTCGGGGGGGGATGGTGATTGTTGTAGAACAATAAAACAATGAGCTGTGGACAGGCATCTCTTTAAAAGACTCAGTCACAGTTTTTGGTCCTGTTCCGTGACCAGTGACAGATGTTGCCCACTCAGCATACCTTGACAAACCTGCCCTGACAGGGTTTAAAGCCCATTGTGTGGCGCTACGGTCAGGGATTGAGTGTCGTGGTCCGTCAGGGCATGGAAAGACTAACCACTGTAGGCTGAGACAGCCCCTGCCATTCCTTGGATATCACTCTCTCTGGCCTTTAATGTCACTTCCCCTCACTTTATAAATGACAGCAAGGCTGACAGAAACCAGTTAAGGATCTGGAGACACACAAAAGTTTGGTCTCATGACATGGACACGGCCTTGGTGTTGCGCAACATTTTGTCGTCATCCCCCACTTTCCCCTCCCCCACACCCACTTACCTCCCCAACATGGACCACCAGCACCACCATGCCTCTGAACAGACCCCTCTCAATGAGGGGGGGGGGGGGATTTGTGTGGCAGCCTGTGGCGCCATCCTGTGAGAAGAAAGGTCAGGTTTCCCCAACCCCCTCCTCTTCTCCTTCTCCACAGGCCACGTTGGGTGAAGGGATTAGGAATGTGACGCACGGGGGTGGTCAGTGGGTGGGGGTCAGAGGAGTCGGAGCGGAGCAAAGGAAGCTGTTTAGGAGAAGCACAGGTTTACTCTCAAGAATATGTACCAGACAAACACCTTTGTAGACCATCGAGTTACGCACAGGCAGACACACAGGACAGACCACCTGCAGTGCACACCAAGGCCATTCATGCACCATTTCAGGACAAGTTACAACTTCAGAGAAAGTCCTGTTATTTAAACATTCTTTTTTCGAACGACTGTATGCTGTAATTACAATCATTGTCTTGTGACCACCATTATTAGTCAGACTAGACACAGATGACGTTAGACCAGAGTGCTCCCCTTAGAGGGGGCTGTGTACGGTATCACCTAACGATGGACGTTGAAGATGTCTGTCATACACACATTACGCTTGGTTAAGTTACATCTATTCAACTCTAATAAAGGAACTATAGTACAAGTAGAACGACAGAATGAAAAATGTTGACTGAAGTTATTTACAGTAACATAAATAATGTCTTAATGTAAGCATAAAAACTGACATTTGAAAAGTAATTACTACTTAATTTGTCAGTGTGAATTATGATCGACTTTAAACATAACTCTGTATAAATAAACTAACAGTAATTGGCCTTGCGAATGTCCATAAACTTTTGCAAAGTCAAGACGGTCCAGGTTTCTTGAACTCCAGCAGGTTATTGATATGGTTTTGAGTTTCGTGCTTGAAGAGTTATGGATCCCCTTTGCAAAAGTTACATTATTTATAAGAGGGAGAGAGCCACTGATATGCCCACGGTGGACTGTATTGACCTTGGAAACGATGAGAAAGATCTTAACGACAGAGGCGGTCACTGAAATCGAGTTCGGCCTGAGGAGAAACTGACTGGAAAGCTTGTCCGCGTAACTCACGGTTTGCTGCTTCTGCACGTCTTAAAAAGTCGTAACGTAAAAACCATTATGAAAAACGTCCTACCTTTTGAAAAGGTTGAGTCAGCTGTACAGAGAAGCAAGAGATACCAGAACAGGAGAACCACTTATCGATCACACCTGGTTTAGGCAGAGGATGAGCACGATGGAAAAGGAACTTGAAAGGGCCGCAGCCATATAATGGACGTGGGGCTGACAGCTCATAAAGCAGTATAATTAGACCTGGAGCTTAGGGGGTATGATTTTCCAATCTGCGGGAAGAGAGGCTTTCATGTCTGAGGCCAACACTGCAGGGAAAGCCTTCCACGGACATCGGAGGGGTGCAAGGGAGCCTCGTAAATCTCTCCGGAATAATGACAGACGCTTTGGTGCTTACCTGTGTGACTATGGGATACCCCACCCTCAGAGAGAGGGGAAGAACAGGTGAGGGAGGAAAGAGGGAGAGAGAGAATGTAGCAAGGAGACAAGCCTAGTAATTAGCATGAGCAATTTCATTAGATGGCGTGCTTATACAATGAGAAAGGACTAGTAGGTTCAGAGACAGGACACCATTGTAAGGGTCAAAAGTCAGGGTTTGTCGGAAAGCCTGTGTGTATTTATGTCGGGCTGGCAGAGGAGGAGGTGTGGAGACAGAGGAAGGTTCATCTCAGTAATAACAGTGACTGGAAGCTTCCTGGATGCGAGGTTTGATGTGGCTGAGATCAGCCTCTGTTATTTTACCTGGACATCTTTACTCACATTCACATGTACACACATGCCCACACATGTGATGAGTGTGTGTATGTGTATGTGTGTATGTGAGAGAGTTTGTAAAGCAGATGATATGACACAGGCCCAACTCTGCCACATCAAACACCACATTCAGGAAGCTACATACACACTTACACACACCATAAACTTTATAACAGGGAGGGACTGATGGCAAAGCAAGCTGGGACGCCCCTCTCACTCCCCCAGGGCAGAAGCATCTGTTGGAGGCTGATCCCAGACCAGACCCTACTGTACATTTAGGTATAATTCTACTCTAGCTCTTCTACAAGAATTTTGATAGGATCGTGGACATGGGAAAATGTGTTTAAAGTTGTCATGCAGTGCCAACATTGTTGTTGACGTTGTTTTTGACCGGAATATTCAGTAATTGGCAACGGCAGCATTGAAACAGAATAGAATGTGGATCCTGGCCCAACAACAGGGCATCTTTAGCCTCCACCCCCCTGTAGAGACCAGAGAGTTGGGATCATTATGCTATTGTCCATGAATCTATTTTTATCATGGGCCATGTAACACAAAACCAGGAATACTTACTGTCCAGACGGTTTTCAATGGAGAATTAAGTCGTGTTAGCACTGAGAATCATTTTAGATCATGTTACATGTAGTTTATCATGGTTACAATTGCATAGCTGGCATCACTTATTATGGCTCCATAGAAACAAGAATAAGCCATGTTTTGATAACATTAACATACGTTATCCTGCAATGTGAGACATTTGAAATGTAATAAGGTTTCAGTGTTGATAGTATTTAACCTGTCTGCGTTCCACACTATAGCCTGATGCCATACAATTAAATCTTCTGACTGGCTTTAATGTGTCACAGTGGTAAGCACCCTTGTAACTAAATTCGTGTTATGCGTTCTTTTGTTCTTAAAACGAAGCTCTACTTTGCAGACGAGGCAATGTTGATACTGTGGATCCTGTAGAATCCTGATATCATGATAAACTGACTTCTGACTGACTGAGGAGACATGTACTCTGATAATGATAGCAATTGTAAAAGGAACACAACAGCGCTATACAAAATGTGTTTGTTGTAAACAGAGTAAAACATTTAAGCAACCTATAATTTCCCAGTTAGAACACACTCTCCTTCAAAACAGGGCCGCCCCCGTGTCTTTGTCCCGAACAGTGTGACATGACAGAGGCTTCCTTTGATGTTGAGATTAACAGCATAAAGTCCTCAGACACACCCTTTACGCATACACACACACACACACACTCTCACACACACACACACACACACACACACAAACACCAGACCAGAGAAACACCCGAGTACGTTTGAGGTGCCAAGCAACATCAGTCAGTTGCTGGCTTTTGATTTCCCTGTAAATCCTCACACCTTCTTTGTTTGTCACTGTTTTTACTGTCAACCTATATAGGTTCCTAACATGATATGTGGGAGTGGGAGTAAGTGGGAGTTTTTGATACTATACTATATATATATATGCAACATGGGGTGCATATTTACCTTAAGCAGGGCCTTCCTACAACACCCGCTATCCAGCTGTCCACTCCTAGCTTTTTATAAGCGACCTGGCTGTCCTTAACAGTCAGACGTATTTGGAAAGTCTAAATATGTCTGAATGCGTGGGCAAATTTTAAAGTCGGCCTCCTAAGGTGGTTCATTTACACATTACAAATATACACAAGAGCTACAAATATACTTAGGAGCTGACCTTCCTGTAAGCGTTGGTGCTGTTGTGACCTGGTCACAACCTTTTTGCTTTGGTTCGACATGTCTTTCCCAGCGTTCAGTAAAACTTTCATGTATTTTAGATGCCATAGCCACACACCCACAACCGTTAGTGGTGCCCGGCAACATAGCAATACTTTTTATCACTTGTGTGTCAGAGGTCATGGTAACTATGGTGTCATATTCCGCTTGTGAAAATTCTAATAAAGGAACCATAAAGCCACTCACCAGTAACAGGCATTTGCAATAAAAGACACTGAGTATATTTATTTGACGTGTAACACGGGCCTTAAACTCACCTTGAATGGTCGTTTAAAGATAACGGTACTGAATGTGGTTCGTTGACTTCTCAGGAATACCGTCATAGCGAACATCCTGTCATTTACATGCAAGAGAACAAGCAGAGATGACACCTAGATTGGTTAAACTTGTCTTGTTTTGAAACTTAGCCCCCATTATGTGGTCATGGTTTGCCTTTGTGAAGGATACCGAGACCTTGACAAATGGGGTCAACTCAATCGAAGGGTTAGGATTGGTTAGGGTCATACAAGGAAGTAATAACCAGACAGGAACCTAAACATCCTTCTGCTCTAGCCCTCGTTTGGGAAATAGGCTTTTTGTGGCCTTGTCTCGTGTTATATATGAAATGAGGATGTTAAGTAGAAATCGCGGAAATCCATTTTAAAACACTCTCAAACAAATTGAAACTTTTTTATTACTCCTGAAACTGCCACAAACCATCATTGAAACATTGGTAGCACTCAGAATGTACATCAGAGGTCTGATGCTTCTCAATATGAGACCCAGTTCAAGTGCCAAACTTGTGACTCTTGCCCACATCACAAAGCAACTGAGTTTGTCTCCTTCCTGCTTGGGTTCTATGACCTTTAGAGTTCACCCTCCTTGGTGGACACTGAGTTATAAGGTCATGGGTCAGACCAAGCCAAACGAGAGGATACACACTGCCTGCAAGGGGGAGAGGGATGGGAACCCTTGTGTCAATCTCAGGTCCCTTGCCATCTTACCTTGTCTGATCAAGCAGACTCCAGTGTCTTCTAGATCAGCTCCTTTAAAGGCAATGTCTATCATTCTGGTGAGAGGAATCCTTCCTTGCAGAGATCTTAGGGACACAAGCAGAAGAGCTTTAAGAAATGTTGTTTTTACATAAAGCAAAACCCTTAAGTGTTCACAGTTTTCTGGTAACCCATGCACACTCCACCCCAAACACCCCCTTTGACAAACATTTTAAGTGTGGAAACCCCTAACCTGTCAAGTCTATGTTTTAGTTGGTTTACAAAAAGGTTCCAGCAAAGCTGTCACAGTTTCTCTTTGCCTCTCTTGTCCTTTTGCCCGTGCTGTGGCAGCTGCTTGCCGTATACCAAAACAGACAGTTATAGCGCTAGCCGTAGGCGCTACACACTACGCACATCCTTCAACAGAGGAAAAGAGAATGACAGGAGAGTGAGGGGATGAAGAATCGGGCTGTGGTTTGATATGCAGTATGGAAATGGTGTTAGCACCTCGCTAACTTGTCAACAGATACCAGGTTCCATTGCCCTCTAAACATAGAACAACATAGGTTCAACATAGGCTTTGTCGATGGCTCCGGTCTTTGTCATGGTCAGCCGGTGACATTGTCTGCAATGGCACCATGCTGGGTTGTCTGTCCTATCCTAAGCATTACTGATGTACTTCACAGCTTTGTGTGCAAGTTGTTTTGAGGACATGTAACAGCAATGTTGTATTTTAGGTCGATTACAAATGTTAGACACGTACAAGGCTTTGATGGATAGACAATCTCCAAAAATCATTTGTCACATGACACCTTCTTAAGGTTGTCAGCAGTACTAAATGCAGGGCTATACTTTGTCTATGGATGAAAAAATCCCTCAGGGTGGGATTATCCAGATAAACACAGGAGATGGAGTCCGCTGAACACTGGATTATGGAAGTACCCAATCCTCTCAGTCCCTAGATCCCTGAAATGGCATCTCAACACAGTGTGTGTGAGGTGACAGGAATGTTACTTGTTCACAAATCATCCCTTTTTGTCAAGGAGCATCAGGTAAGCCAAATAGATTTAGCCGTCAGTGGAACAAAAGGATTCTGCCTTCCTACTGGAAAGAGATCATACTCCAAACCAGCAGCCATTATCAAACTTATGCCATGTGACCTTGTGGTCACTGGTCACCATCGTGAAGTCTATAGTACAATGTAATTGTTGTGTGCTGCTTGTGCTTTTGCATTCAACAATATGTGGAACCCCACCTGGAATAGACCTGTCATCCCTTTGAGAATTGTGTTTTTATGTCTCGTCATTCAATGTGGTTGTTTAAACATTCCTGGTCTGGGTCTTTTGGCCTGGTAGGGCTACTGTGATCTGGAGGGTTCTCAGTGAGAGGCTGACACTCACCTGCTCACACTACCTTAGCCAGGGATCAGGCTGTCATTCCGTGCATCAGCTGCAAACTGACATGTCACACTGGCACGTGTTAATACGTGTCTTTCACTCGGCAGACAGAGTTTAGCTGAACTACTGTCTAGGTGGAGGAAGTTTTCCTCCGAGAGACAGCTTTAGGAATGTAGCACCTTAATTATACTTATATGGAAGGGTTTTATTTAGTTGGAGAGGAGCAATGGGTAGATACATTTATAATATTGTCTACCCAGCATCAGGACTTCATTTTCAAGCTCATTCATTCTATAGATATTATTCATTTGATACCATATATATCCTTATATTGGAGCCTTCTGGTTTGGGTTTGTCCTGAAATGAGCTTTCACCCCAATACCTTGATAATTTACCGCTGGGCTGCAAGGTCAGTATTGCTTTGACTTAAAGATGTTTGTGTTACCTTGTTCTAAATGCCACTTCACCTTGTAGTTGTCAATCTATCAGATCAGATACATTTTTCAGTTCTGTTTGTTTCAACCCACAGTTTTTGCACACGCCCATACAATCTTAATGTGCCCCAAGACATGTACGAGACTTCACAGAATATAGCACTAAGGCCCTAAAATTCACTCTTTACATGTCTGTGTTTTTACATAAGAATAGATAGATGGGTGGGTGGATATATTGTTTGTAGATAGATAGTTTGATCCTACCAATGCAGGAAAAGCGAGTCAACTTTATCATGACAGGATTTTTTTGAAGTATAGAGACAACAAGTATCCCTCAGACAGCCGGCCACACAGTTCAGCCTCAACATATTCTCCAGAGAGAGTCTAAATCCCCCTTGGAATGCCCAGTCTTTCAGCAACTAGGTTTCTCCTTCACTGTGGTAACCGGCCCCCACTGATGGCTATCAGCTCTTAAGGCCACAAGCATAGCTCAGCCACTCTTTTGGCCGCGTGTGAGGCCTCACCTGCAACACGAGCCCTGCCTTGATAATCACATTAGCAGGACTCTGTTACCATTCCACTGTTCCAAACCAGTCCGTTTTATTGGATAGTTGGAGATTAACCGAGGTCAACTTTGAGGGTGTAACAGGTAGATATTATGACTGGGAGAACAAGAGACTCTTTTAGAAGCATACTCCTGGAGTGAAAATGTGACGCTCAAACCCATTTAGTGCCTCAGCAGTTCTCAGATATGGAGAGTCCATTTGAAAATCCACGTAGAAAAGGTAGCATTAGTGATGATTGTAGCTAAAGACATCGCAACAACAAGACATGTGCCTTAAAGTGTATGCCACGCAAACAAACGTAATTGCTTGTGTTCAAATCGAATATATCGTGTGACCTATATCCTTAGTTGAACCCAAAGTGGAAGTCAGGGACACTGAGGGGGCATATGTCGTTTTACAGGACCTTGATGTCTTTTCATAAATCAGTGGTTGATTTAGTCAGGTAGACGTTCCCTCAAACAGATGTTTGAGGACAGAGATCGAAGGCCATGGCAAAGGTGTCACACGCACAGACAAAGCAGAAGGTGCGGTGGAGGGCGAGGAAACAGGAGACCGTAGGTCAGCTGACACAGGGACCAAAAGTTCCTGACATTTTGCTCTTTTCTCTTTTCAGAAGATGCGAAGAAAAACTCAAGAAGAAAAATCATCTGGAACATCGCAATTGTTCATCAGACTTGTATGTGTGTGTATTGATAAGGTTGCTTTTTGTGAGCTATTGCCATGACTCACTCATCTTTATACCAGCACTCTTGATCTTTTTACACTGTACATATTCGCAAGTTACGAGAAGACATTATTTTGGGATAAATTCTTCTTCTTTTTCTCTAAATGCTAAAATGTAAATGCCAGGTTGTGCTTAAATGCTTAAAGCAATTTAAATGTTTTTAATTAATAATAATAATAATAAATCATTCATTTAATTTATAACGCACTCTACATTCAGCTGAATCTCAGAGTGCCGCAGTACATAGTTAGAACATAGTTAAAAACAAACAATAATAAAATGAATTTAAAAAGTAAGAAACACCTTTCTAAATAGAAAGGTTTTTAGGCCAGTCTTAAAAGAGTGCAGTGTCTGTGTTGCCCTTATGTGGTCAGGGAGGCTGTTTCACAGGCGCGGCGTTGCCGAGCAAAAGGCCCGGTCGCCCCTTGTGCAGAGCTTGGTGTTGGGGAACCGGAGGAGCGAGCTGTTTGTGGATCTGAGGGTGTATTAGTTAACTGTAAGGGTGTATTAATTTGCTGTGTGCATATTTCCATTAACCAATCCCACTTTTGTATTCATTCATTTTTATAAAAATGTCTCTGCTTAAGGCTGGTTATGTTTTTTTGTGTTATTTGTGTGCTGATAAATGGACAACCTTCCTGTCTTTTAATTTCCATGTCCTAAACCAGTCAAATTAGCACCCATTCTGTAGCATCTGTTAAAAGTAATCAATAAACCAATATTTTTATGTCTACCTCAATTTACATAGTCTAACACTGGGTATTGTACTCTGTCATCTAATTAACTAACTCAGGCTCCAGGTGCATTAGCTTTAACGTAAAAGCATTAAAAGACAGGAATCCCCTGACAGCATGCCAACCACATTCCTGGGCCATGCTGATGAGAACCTGTAGTGCCTTCTCTCTTCAGCTTTTGGCTGGCCTGTTGTCCAGTAGCCAAGATATTATCACTGCTAATTATAATCCAAATGACATCTTGGAAGGGGGATGGATAATGCCTTGTATCCTACACCCCATTATCTTTCAGTTAACCAGATGGGTGATCTTCTTCAGGTTATGCATGGCAAGGACAGATAAGTCACCTGTGATGGTTTGGTTGGAGTGTCAGACATTTTCAGCCATGTATCACGGAGGTCATATATTATGACGACAGTTATCAGGTTCAGGTGTGAAAAAAAGGTTTTGAAGAAAAGGTTTCAAAACTTTTTTCTATGTTTTGAAACCTTTGGAAAATATTTTTGAAATATGTGAACTCTTGTTTCCAGGTCCAGATCTTAAAGAAAGCATTTCAACAACCTTAACACTAGTGAATAATTAATATACCATTTAAATTCCCAATACTATATGACATGCAGTATCTAAAGTGGGGCCCAGTGTTTGGGCATGGTCCAGATGCTATATCCAGCCTGTTTCTAGGGCTCCTGTTCTCCTTGGGCACAAGTGATAAGACCGGCCTAGATCCCCCCCCATCAGTTGGATGTTCTCCACCATAAAAAATCTGAAATGCTCTGTAGGTTCTGCGGTCAGGCCACTGACGGCAGCACAGGCACTAGAATGTACACTCCTGTTCTGGAGGCCTGACCACAGTCATGGATGCCCAGCGCCAATCTGCCAAGAGAGGCAAAATACTAGCCTCCTCCCAGGTCCCTCTGAACCGGATCCAAATGTTTTAGATTCTTGGTATCCCCTATTTATATTCTGTGTATATTTCCAGCGGGTGGATGATTGGGATGCTAGCGGCGAGGCTGAGTGTGAGAGCTAGCGGATAGAAAGTGGGGGCCTCCTTTTCTGGGAGTTATTCTGAGGAGGAGAGGAGGCTGTCAGGTGATTAGATTAGAAATATGACTCAAAGTGGCGAGAGTTTATGGATCCTATTTTTTACATTTAATTTTTTTTCATCAACAATGTTTACAGCTTAATGTAGCTTTCCTATAGCTTTCCTTCCTGTATGCACATACAGTATGACACTACACACTACAGAACAATTTATGCAAGTAGATGTTTCTGGACTATGCATGGACAGCTGCATGAATCCAGATCAGGAATCATCCCTGCCCATCTCATCTGGACCGCGCTGATCTGTTCTCCTTCCTCAGTTGTCAGTAGTGGAGTGTGTGTTTAAGTGTTGAAATAGTTTGCTATGGAGGAGTATACAGTACTTCACAAGCAGTTTCCAAATTCTCCACTGCAAGTGAACTAAGATCCGTACTGTAGACCCACAGAAATGGGTTCTATAGGTTTTCTAACACAGTCGCTGTATGAAAGAAAAAGAACTTATGGGCAAGTGTTGTATGTGTACCATTGCCTTGTCATCAGTCCTGACAGGTGTGTTCAGTTGAATGCAAAAATGTTGAGATTCTATTACAGTCAGTGACAAGAGTATTGACATGATAATTTGTCGTCCGTTAGCAAGTTGGCTTTGATGCAGCATGTGCGACTGTCTAGTAAAGTGACTGTTTTCCATAGAAACAACTACACACACACTTGCTCATTTCTGGACATGGATGCACATTCACAAACTGCCCTGCACAGCTGGACTTGGCCATATATCAACATCGCCGTGGGTAGGATGCAGGGTTATGAGATGTTCAAGAGTGATAAACGTTACGGACATGTTAAGAATGCCAGGAATGATCACCACCACAACTCATTTGTGTATACTCAGTTTGAACATGTTGAATACTGCCGCTACCTGCAAGACCTGACCACAAAATGATATAGTGCATTGTCATTTGCATTGTGAATGCCCATAAACATATAAAAAAGAAAAAGATTCCCATATTATGACCAAGAATTAGAGGTGTTAGATTTTAGGTGACCTGCTTAAATAATGGCATAAAACAAAAACTGAACAAAAACAATTGAGACCATTTTTTTAATCCATGCCATGTGAGATTCCGTTTCAATGTCAAATCACTTTGATGGAATGAACAAATGTTGTCAAAGCAAAGAGTGTGTCACACTCTCTTCCAGAGAGATGGGGTTGAATCCATTCTGTCTTTGTTTTCCATTCATCATGGGTCATTAAGAGCTGCTGTCATCATGAGCTAGTCCCCAGGACGAGGAGAGGAAACTGGGAAGTGGAACCTGAATGCCCTGGCCTCTACCCAACCTCAGTCTCTGTTTACGCAGGGCCATAATTAACAACATCTCCCAACGGAGGGAAACCTCACAGAATGCCATGCCATAAATGAATGTATGGTTCGTCAGTGGAGATCTTGGAGGCAACATAATGCATATGAACCCTAGAAAAAAGGTGAGGGGAATATTCAAGTGTTGATCTGTAGTATAAAACGCTTGTTTGGTTTGTTTTTATAGATATGACCTTTCGTACATGCCCCCGCTTTCTTCCCAACCAGTAGGACAAGGAGGGACCTGACTTAGTTAAGGGCTGAAATGAAAAGACGAGAGCCGAACTTCCCAGCGCCCCGTGGCATCCTGGGTATTTGATCCATGCTAAGCGAAGCTCGTCACAAGTAGGTTGCTAAGTGCCGCGCGGTGTTGTCTGAAGTGCATCATCATCTCCAGTAAACACAGAGGCCTTTTATTTTTACCGGGGCTATTGAGGGCATCAGGTTCACGCCTATCTCCCACTCCTCACTCCCAGGCCTTGTTCAGTGCCATCCTTATACTTATCCCCCTTGATACAAAGAATTCATGCACAATAGTTCCCCTGTGCATTAAAGACATTTGTAGATTATGGGCACTTCATCAAAAAGTGATCAAATGACAACTGCTGGAGTGATGTACTGTATTCCTGGGGATGACCTACAGTATTACATAGGGTGACTGGATGTTGAGGATGACTGTTGAATGAGACATTGAGTGGAATGTACAGTTATTGAAAATAATATGCATATCAATGTTGTCCAGGGACTATGTGCTCTAAATAAACATATTTTTGTAGGCAGAAAAGGTGTCTTGTGTGTATCAAAAATAAAAAAGCACTTCAAGCATCTTTAGCATGTCGTCTTTCTCATACGCTGTTCCATAAAAGGCCACTAAGTATTTTTATCTTGGCGTGACCTTGTGCACCATACCCAATATGCATTCTCACTGCATCCAAAATTTGATTGCTCAATTTGTTACGTGTCATGCTGTGTCACTAGAAGCATCTCTCATACTGTCTTCCAATAACGGTTCAAATATTCTAGGCTTCACAACAACATTAATATAAATTTGTTGACAAATTGGCATTGCTGTTAGCTGCTGACAACATGGCTGCCGCTTGAATCATGGATGCCTAGATCATGTGTCTCATCATCGGATGAGCACATTTACATCTTGTCCAGAGGGGATTTCCATCCTGTGTGGGTGTAAATCTGATCTGAAGCCCAGTGACAGCCCACCGCAAGGGATATATTTGGACTTTCTAGGAATAATTTATAGAAAAGGTCATCATGGGATTATTAATGCGCTACCACGGCCTACCAAGTTTGGTACTATAGGTCACTGAAATTGAGGCCACATCCTGCACAGGACGAAAAGAAAACAAAATAATATACAGTACCTACTATAGAACTGTTAAGGCTTTATGAGAGAACGGTCATTCTCTCAGTAGAGGCATTTTCTGCAGTCTTTCTGCAACAGAATTGTTGTGTTAAAAGGCAAAGGGCGGTGGGGGACTGGAGAGGGGGAACCCACCTGTCCTGCCAACTGATGCCAGGTGTCGGGCGCCCTGTGTGTGACCGAGGGAGTCTCCAGTGCCGAGGCGTCCCACTGACGTGACCCTAAAGGGCACTGCCTCCGTGAACAGGCTGTAAACCTTTACAGGACCACGTCCGGCAGGTCACTGGGTGGTTAGCGATGAATGAAAGTCTAGACGCTGACAAGGCCCGGTGTTAGTTAGTTTATTTGATACATTTTGTTCACGTAACCATTTCTACCATGAGATGTTCAAAAAAACCCTGTGTATCAATGAAGTGTTCACTATTAAATACAGGACATCCATATGAGAGAGGTATTCAAAGTGTCTAACAATTCCTTAAAGTCTAATAAATGATCGCAGAAAATAAATAGATAAATACTGTATAACCTTTAGAGAATAGCTGCTGAAGAACCTGCAGCTGAAATGACAGCTGTAATGGCAGGGCTATGGAGACATTGCTACTGCTCTGTACGAACAGGATGCCCCTGTACTCCGGCTTGTGTTGGAGGACTGGTATGAGAGATGTCAGGCTTGACCTTGGGCCAGGAGACTCACTGATGGGAATTTGATAAGAGAGAGGGTTCACGGTTCATTAGCACCGACCACATCAAGCACCTTGAAAGACTACTCTGTTCCTGTGAAGCGCTCTGTGAAATTACCAGCATAGTCTCTTATGGTACCTCATGGCACAGAGCTCACTTCAAAGCAGCTGAAAAGCGAAGGGGCAGATAGTGAGACCTGGCACATAGGATCGTTTTGGATCCCTGATGTCATGTGATAAATGTTCCTGTGTGTCGGCCACTTGGGCTTCTTGGTCATATTGATAAATATGTCAATATGTGCATATCAATATGTCTGATATTATTTAAAACTGTGTGGTTGCCTCATTGCCTTGGTATTTCTTTTGGGGCAATATTGAAAATGTTGTTCATAGAAAGCTTATCTTGTTCACCATGTTATCCATTAGAGGGCACCATAGTCAGCATTCCATACCATCCTGCTTGCAAAGATCCTGTTTAAAATATATTTATTTTAATTAATAAAATCAACCAAACCTATGCTGTAAAACTGTCAATGTCTATATACAATGCTTAAAACAGCAAATCCACAAATGAAAGGCTATACTAATTGTGTGTTCATGTCAAAAACGTTTAGACATCATTTGAGTAATGTTAGCAGTGCTCTGCAATGTCCTTGAAGGAAAAGTAAACAAAACCGAATCAAATTAAATTCCTGTAACAGTAACTTTATCCTAAAACATGTACACTTTTCTGAAACAAACACAAGTGTGCAGTACTTTATCTGAAGTATTTGAATTTGTTTCAAGATTTTTAAATCAAGGGCACAGCTTTCTTTTCTGTTGTTGCACAAAGATTACTAAGAGAAAGGGGAGAGTGGGGTAGGTAGTTTATGACAGGGCACATAATACGGAAGCTGGGAGGGGATAGGCAGGCATAGTTTAAGAGGCCGTCCAATGTGCTTTCTTAAATTAGCTGTGGGGGCAGGAGGCATGCTGTCTGAGTGGCTAGTGGGAGGGGTCTAGGTCTTACTGTCTACTGTTTCAGTATTACCTGCACAGCCCCACAGGACTGTCTACACTTGTCCTGGGTGAGTGTGTGTGAACACAAAGGGAGAGGAAAGAATCACACAAGAGTTCTTCTCATTCTTTCTCTACATTTTTGTTTTTTCTTCTGTGGGGAGACTACTTGAAATATTTATTTCTGACATTTTGCAACATAGTTGCTGGGCAACTAGCACTGGATATGGCTGGTTGTCTGCAAAGGACAAGACTTTGTAGAGCTCAGGCACTCTTGAAATGCCTCTCAGTGTTTTTTACTGTGGGCTTTTGCTTTGCCTCAGTGGATGCAGAGCCTTTTGACGCTGCTTTTCTCTATAAACACCAAACTGGACCTAACGCCGATGACATCATCGTAGCCAACAACGGAATCAGGGTTCCCTTTGGGAGGTCTGTGTATTTGGACCCTGTTAATGACCTGGTCACTGATGTGCAGCCCGGGGACCGCTGCCACATCACTGTTCTGGACAATGACCCACTGGCCCAGAAACCGGGAATGCTAAGTCCTAAGAAGTTTCCCTGTTCGTTCGGGCCTGAGGAGGTGAAATACACTCACTTTGGTTCTCGGAGTCCCAGCAAGGACCGGGTGAAGCTTCAGTTGCGCTACGACTCCCACACGGACACTGTGGTCATCCCCTTCATGCTGGAGGTGGAGGTGGTCTTCCAGCAGCTGGAGATCCTCACCCGCAACATACCTCTCGTAGTGGACAAGCTTCACAGCACCAGCAACCCTATTGACAAAAAGGGCCTTGAGTTCTCCTTTGAGGACGGGGTCACTAAGTGTAAGGTCACAACTCTGGTCGGCGCAGGAGGTCTCCCCAGGTATGGCACCCTTTTGAGTAATTCCATCAATGGCCAGATGGTAGACTGTGATGAGTTTCTTAAGCAAGGCATTCGCTACAAGCACACAGCCACCACCAACTCACCTAACAGAGACTTTATTCCTATGATGGCAGAGCTACAGGACAATGAAGGCAACATTATCTTGCAGGAGCATTTCCAGATTATGATTAGAATCAAAGAGGGCACAGAAAACACTTCTCCCAAGCCTAGCTTTGTAGCTATGATGATGATGGAGATTGATCAGTTTGTGATGACAGCTATTACAAGTGATATGCTGGCTGCCGAGGATGTTGAATCAGATCCAGATAATTTAATCTTTAACATAACTTCACCTTTAGGCTATCAGCAGGGCTACCTAATCAGCACAGACGATCAGAATCTGCCTATCACTTCTTTTTATCAGAGAGACATTAAAGATCTGAAAATAGCCTATAAGCCCCCCTCAGAGGACTCAAACGAAGAGAGGATTTTCCAGCTGGAGTTTGAAATTGTAGATACGGAGGGTGCAGTGTCTGACACTTTTGCTTTTATGATTGTGGTGAAGCCAATGAATACCATGGCACCCGTAGCAACCAAAAACACAGGACAGCTTTTGTTTGAGGGCCAATCCCGGGCTCTGTCCAGCTCTCAAAATCTAGAGATCAGTGACGAGGATAACCTGGATGATGTGAAAATAACAGTCGTCGACGGATTGAAACACGGCGAGCTGACGGTGCTGGGCTCTCGCAGGAAATTCTTCACGCCTGCTGATTTAGATGCCGGCATCGTGGTGTACCAACACGACGGCAGCGACACCTACAGCGACAACATCATTTTCAGAATGACTGACGGTAACAATGAGGTGGAGTTTCTTTTCCCCATCACCATCGCCCCTACAGATGACGAACCCCCTATCGTCAACGCTAACACTGGCCTGGTGCTTTTCAAGAACGAAATCATGCAGCTCTCCCCCTTTATTCTAAGTGCCACAGACATTGATTCTGAGGACTCCACCATTAAGTTTATTTTAGAGGTCCCCTATTCCACGGTGGGGGAGATGCTGCTCAGACAAGTGGAGCCGCCCTCTGACCCCTCAGCCTGGACGTTCAGTGAGACAGATGAGATGTTTGAACAGGTGGTGGTAGAGTGGTTTCAGCAGGACATCATGGACGGTAAGCTCTTTTATCGCCACATCGGACCCCACAGTACCACCATCGTGATCGACCAGTTAATCTTCCGTGTTCAAGATGACAACGACCCCCCTAACCAGTCAGGGGAGCACTCGTTCACCATCAAGATCCAACCTGTGGATGACATCCCCCCAGAGCTTTACACAGGCACCACACTTCACATGACAGTGAAGGAGTATGAACTGACGTATTTCAGCAAGAAGTTTTTGCGTTACACCGATCTGGATTCAGATGACAGGGATCTAAGATACACAATCATTAAGTCCCCCACTGACACGGATGACAACAACCCGACCCTCCTGGGAGACATTGTTCTGACTGACAACCCTGGCACTGTCGTCACCGAGTTCACACAAGCTCAGGTCAACCACCATAAAGTGGCTTACAAACCCCCAGATCAAGAACTGGGCATCACTCCAAAAGTTGCTCAGTTTACATTCATTGTGGAGGACACTGCTGGTAATTCAGTAGATGGACTATTCACTATTTTCTTACAGCCAGTGGACAACAAACCCCCTCTTATAACCAACACAGGTTTTACTGTCTTGGAGAGAAGCACATACATCATCACTAGGAAGGAGCTGTTTGCCACGGACAAGGATACAGATGATGAAAATATCCTGTTCACTGTGACTCTGATTCCCCGCTATGGGCAGCTGCAGTATTTAGGTATAGACATGTCCAACGGTGAGACATTCAATCTGGAGGATGTTGAAAACGGCCGTCTGGCCTACATCCACAGCGGAGAAGAATCCCTCAGTGACATCATCAAGGTGGACTGCAGCGATGGCTTCCACGAGGTGCCCATCATCATCAAGATCTCCATTAGCCCCGTGGATGACGAGACCCCCACCATCATGCTCCCCGCAGGCCTGCTCGGAGCCCACATCGACGTGCTGGAGAACGGGGCGACGGAGATCACCAGCAACGTCATCCAGGGACGGGATGAAGACACTGACGACCTCATGCTCACCTTCATCGTAGAGGAGCCCCCCAAACTCGGCGAGATCCTGGTCAACGGAGCCCCCTCGGAGAGGTTCACGCAACAGGACATCATCAACGGAGTGGTTGTGTACGCACACACGAGCGGGGAAGTCGGGCCCATCAAAGAGCACGACTCCTTCAACCTCACCATCTCCGATATGTCGGATGAGTGGGTCGTCGGGGGCAACAAGGTCCAAGGTGTCCGGGTTCAAGTTACCATCCTCCCGATGGACAGCATTCCACCCATAGTCAGCGTGGGGGGGCAGTTTGTGGTCTTGGAAGGGGAGAAGAACGTCATCACGCCACAGCACATTCAGGCAGAGGACATCGACACGGATAACAATGACATCCTCTGCACCATCATCGTTCAGTCGACGTCAGGCTACGTGGAGAACATCTCCCCAGCCCCAGGGTCAGAGAAGTCCAGGTCGGGGACCGCCATCACTGCCTTCAGCATCAAAGATATCGGCCTCGGACACATCTACTATGTCCAGAGCATCCACAAGGGCGTGGAGCCTGTGGAGGACCGATTCACCTTCCGCTGTTCGGATGGCATCAATTTCTCCGAACGCCACTTCTTCCCCATCGTCATCATCCCAGCCAATGACGAAAAACCGGAGATTTTCGTCCGCGAGTTTGTGGTCATGGAGGGCATGAGTCTGGTCATCGACACACCCATCCTGAACGCAGCCGATGCGGACATTCCGCTTGACGACCTGGACTTTGAGATCATCACAAACCCCAAGCATGGCAGTGTCGTCCAACAGCTTGGCACGGGCACCATCCCTGTGACCAAGTTTTCCCTGGACCAGATCAAGGAGGCGTCCAACATTGTCTATGAACACGATGACTCAGAGACCAAAGAGGACAGTTTTGTGGTAAGGCTCTTCGATGGGAAACACACCGTAGAGAAAAAGGTTCTCATCATGGTCATTCCCGTTGACGACGAGACACCCAGAATGGCTATAAACGACGGATTAGAGGTGGAGATTGGAGAAACCAAAATAATCAATAACAACGTTTTAAAAGCCACCGATCTGGATTCTGAGGATAAAGAGCTGACGTATGTTGTGCGCTATGGCCCTAGCCAAGGTTACCTTCAACGCATCACCAAGCATGGGGATGTTCTGGGCAACATCACCATTGAAATGAACTTCACTCAAGATGACGTCGACAAACAGCTAATCCAATACGTCCACACCGGCCAGGAAGGAGTCCGTGACTTGCTGAAATTCGATGTCACCGATGGGATCAACCCTCTTATTGACCGTTACTTTTATATAAACATTGGAAGTATGGACATGGTCTTCCCAGATGTCATCAACAAAGGTGTCACCCTGAAAGAAGGAGGCAAAGTGACTCTGACCACTGACCTGCTAAGCACCACTGATATCAACAGTCCTGATGAGTTCCTAAGCTTTAGCATCACACGCGCCCCTAGCCGAGGTCATCTGGAGTGCACCGACTTTCCAGGCGTTCCTATTTCCACTTTCACCCAGCTGCAGCTTGCCGGCAACAAGGTTTACTACATCCACACCTCAGATGATGAGATGAAGATGGACAGCTTTGAGTTTGAGGTGACGGACGGCTACAACCCTGTGTTCCGCACCTTCAGAGTGTCCATCACGGATGTGGACAACAAGAAACCCGTCCTGACCATCAGCCAGCTGATAGTGGCGGAGGGAGAGACCAAGCTCATCACTCCGTTTGAGTTGACCGTGGAGGATCGCGACACCCCAGACAACCTGCTGCGCTTTGTGATCACTCAGGTGCCGGTGCATGGCCAACTGCTCTACAACAACACACAGCCAATCACTTCCTTCACCAAGCAGGACCTGAATGAAAATCTCATCACGTATAAGCACGACAGCACCGAAACCAATGAGGACAGCTTCTCCTTCACCGTCACAGACGGAACACACTCCGACTTCTACGTCTTC
Organism: Hypomesus nipponensis; assembly: GCF_054491055.1. Classification (NCBI taxonomy): domain Eukaryota; kingdom Metazoa; phylum Chordata; class Actinopteri; order Osmeriformes; family Osmeridae; genus Hypomesus; species Hypomesus nipponensis. Next base: position 13,916,699 of record NC_140382.1, on the reverse strand, counting down.
CCCGACACAGTTTACGAGACACGCAAACCCCAGATGATGACCATTCACATCAACACGGTGGACAACGGAGTCCCCCAGATCCTTGTTAACAAAGCAGCTGCTTCGCTCAGGGTCCTGCACACAGGCCACTTGGGTTTCCTGATCACCAGCAAGGCCCTGAAGGCTGAGGACAGAGACAGCGCCAACAAGGTGCTGAAGTACACGGTGTCAGAGGCCCCGCTGCATGGCTTCATTATGAACAGCGCCCTCGGAAATGACAGCATCAAAGTCTTCTCACAAGGTAATCTTCGATACTACTGTAAAAAAACACACAATGAACATACAGTAAAGTGTATTTGTTTGAATCATTAAACACAATTTTTGTAGTTATTTACGTAAATTTAAAGGTCTTTTCTTTTGTCTTGGTATATGATTAATTGTCAAGACAGAGGGTTGTAACTAAGTCTCAAAGAAAAGTGTGCTAATCCTCTCTGATGCTTTAAAGAACTCAGAGATGCTGTAACTCTCTCATCATTCTTTCCACCCTTTCATGTCATCAGCTGATATTGACGAAATGAAGATCTGCTATGTGCTCCTGGATGGGAGCAACGCCACAAGTGATATCTTCTACTTCACTGTGGAGGATAACGGTAAGAACCTCCCTCTAATCTTCTGAACTTTGTGCTCGCAGACTTAAGTGTCACATTACTCAGGATTCAGTTGCCTGCAGGCATTTCCACAGACTTCAAGTCTTCTCTTTTAAGGACTATTTTAGATTGAATCTTCCTGCTATCTGTCAGACTCCGAGTGTTTGCATCACAAGGACTTAGGGCAGTTGGCCATAACTGACAGCAGAACTCCTCGTCTCTTTTCGCTCCACTGCAGAGGGGTGGCAGGCTAAAAGAAGGCTAGAAGGGGTCAAAGGGTACATAGGCCAGACAGGGGCCATGGGTGTGTTAAGAGTGAAAGGGTCACTTATTGGACAATGAATACAGCTATGAACTTTATTGTCCCTGGACAAAAGGTCTTTTCAATGTCATTGTTGAAAGTGCCCCTATCTGTCCTTGTGTTTGAAGTGACACCATTAAACAGCATTTGCCAGTCTCTATCCTTTAACCGCTATTCACGGCAAACAATTCAGTATATCCCTGGTTTTACACAAATTAATTCAAGGTAATAGTGTTTTATCTTGTGTAAATCTTGTCTATCATATATTTGTTTATATTGGTAGAGCAGTTGTTGCCTAATTTGATTGCTTTGTAGGTTAGTGGGACAGAAACATGTTTGTCATTATTATTTCATTGGGATGGGTATAGCTCAGTGGTACAGTGGCATTTCCCTCTCGGTATATTGCTTTGGACAAAAAAAGTGTCTGCTAAATTAACACATTACAGTTATTACGATGAACTTGTTTAATTCTACCCTCCCTTCAACGTAAGGGAAATATTGTCTCTATTTTCAAATGTCTATTTTTTGTCCTGACTTATCATCACTGGCCAATAAGGTCTTCTGCTTTGTATCCAGATCCATTCCTTACACTTCCTCCTTCTCCTGGGATTCTCTGCTTACAGCACTTTGGATGTCAGTAGGGCTCTGTGTGTATTTATATTCTCGAGAAATTCACTTTTGGTCAGATGTCATATGAACCTCACCTCTTGGATTTCATAACTATCCACAGGTTGCATTTCTAGAGTGACAATCCTGTGGTTTTTGAGTACAAGCATAATGGACGTGTTCGGTTTTTAATTTTTGACTTTATTTCTAATATAGGTAGTTCAATGGATATGCACGGTATGAAGATTAACAGTGTGATTGTTTCACACAGTTGAGTATGAATAGTTTATAAAGTTTTGCTCTGTGGTACACCTCATCTCAGTCTTCTGCTAAAGATTTAAAGAGCATCCCAGTTATATATTTAAATATATCTGTGTACTGTATACTGTAAAGCAAAGTAACACAATATAACAGGTGTAGGGACACTTTGCTATTTTAGCATCAGCTGTAAATGCTGAACACATTCTGGGGTTTTGAAATGCTATCCACACTGTAAGGAAAGTTTGGGCTATAATTACGCCAGATTGAGAACCAGCCAGAGCAATATCGTCATCACGGCCATGGGCAGGGGAAGCCTATCTGGTGTCATGGCCTTTTGGCAAATTCCTCTGTGGTTTTAACCAATGCGAACCCTTGCCCATTAATCTTCATGTTAGCCTTCTCTTGAGTTGGTGTAATAATTAACTATAGAGGTGAGGCAGAGAGTGAAACAGGTGAAAGGTTATTGTTGACTGAGGGCTCCAACAGTGCTTGGGAGCTACAATCTATAACTACTTTTTGATGATACTGGAGGTAGCTTGGAATAGTACAATGTGTAAAACTCTAGTGTTTTTCACGTGAAGAGACAAGGCAGCCATAAATAGCTTTCCAGGACTTTCTATTGGCTTAATGAATAATAGCTGAACTTTCTCAGGCCTGTTAGCTTGAGGCTCTGTCTATAATTGGGGGTCGAGCTACAGGAACTGGACACAAGGGCTTTAATTATCTTGACAATCGCCTCTGTTTGTCCGGCCAACGTTTGGGATTCCTAGTGGGTTCATCTGAGCCAGGTGTGGTTCAGTGCCCTCTGACTGAGCTCCAGCTGGGGTTGGTCTGTGTGTTCCTGGCTGAATACGGTTCACACGTAGATGGCTCTGAGGGAAACACACATGAAGTCAACCAACACGCGTGTACCTACACACACAGACACACCTTTCTCAGGTCTGTTCTCTGTACAGTACGGGTAATTCCTTATTGACCATGTCACTGAGTTCAATTATTGGCCAATGTCTGCTAAAAGGGCTCTATTTCTATGAAAAACAGTTTTTACTAGAAATATGTAATAGTTTGTTAGGAGTGTTGGAAGCAGTTGATTAAAAAAAAAAAGCTTTCTTACAAGGCTCTCTCTTCCCTCACCTTCAAGGGAGGCCAGTGATGCAGCAACCTTACGGCTGGTGCCTTGGCACCCTGACTAACACACAGCTGGACGGACTCATCCTTTTTGGGCCCGCTGGCTCTCGGGAACGCAGGGAGATGTATTGCCATTAGAGAAGGGTAGCCAAGATGTTTGAACGGGGTCCAGGGTAGCTGGTGTGTTTATTCTTTATAAGGAGCAGACAGACTAGAGGAGGAGGCCGTTTAGGACCTGAACTTTTCATGGTGCGGCTCCTTGGCACTCTTTGTAATGCACAGTCTATAGTACTTCTCCTATAGTGGACAATGATATGTGGGTGTAAGAGAATGCCTCCAGACTTAATCCCAGAGCTCTATCCTTCTGTAACCAAGACAGCCTATCCTATGCATTTTCAGGGAACTGTTTAGCTAGCTGCTAATGTATCTGGTGTCAAGGCTCTGGTGCGAACCACTCCTCAGAGCAGGAAATAGCTATGGAGATACATCTGTACACAAGCAGCTGCTTGAGGGTATTAGCAGCTTTTAAACACAGCAGAGTACCTGCCAGCACATGCAGATCGCCACTCTCTCCCTCTCTCCAAGTGGGCCAAGCTTGTTAACACACACACACACACACATCCACACGCACACTCATTGACACACACCGCCCCTCATAAACACAAAAGTCTGGATGAGATGAGCTAGCATTAGTTTGCCTAACAACACTTCGCTCTCACGGAAGACACTCAAAACCAGTCCACACCGGTATGCAGCCCTCTCCACTTGTATACTGTACAGTACTGTGCCAGTTTCTGTTAGAGTCCGCACGCCATCTATTCCTTTTTAGACTCACTGTCTCCAGGGTGGTAGAGGTGTGTGTTTGTGTGTGTATCTGTGTGTGTGTTGAGAGGAGGAGGGGGTGTACATTCCTCATTGCCAACAGGTGTAAAGCGATTTAGAACCTACTTTGTGACATAATATAACGTGTGTGTGTGTGTGTGTATGGATTTGAGTGTGTGAGTAATAAACATATGTTGAGATCTCAATCAGGGGCTGACAGCAGATAAATGTGGTGTGTGTGTCCCAGTATTGGCCAGGACAGAGGTCAGCACAAGACACCCAGTCGGACGTCTGACGTCTCAGACAGGACTTGGTTGTTCAGAGAGCGGCAGCATTCCAACCCTCTGAGGAAAGCCTACGTTGCCCTTTTCTGTCAGGACCCAGAGGGAGGTCCCGTGGAGTGCCTGTTTAACTTTTCACCCTTCAGACAGATCCTGTGACAGGAATGTTGCCCAGGTGAATAAATCACTCGCACAGCTGGAATGATCAAAATAGATTTGTTTATTCAGCTGAAACTTCTAGAAAGTATATAGAACATTACAGCCCAATATCCACAACAAAATCCATCTAGGTGTGACAATACTGTCGTTCAGAAGACCTTCCATCAGTTGTTTCAATGGTACAAACAGGCTAACTACAAAGTCTCACAGTATTATCCAGTAGTACAGTAATCCAGCTGGGAAGCAGTTATTAGCTGTAGAGATGACAGTAATATGAATAGGAATCCTATTGAGTACAGCCTTTTATCTGAGAAGGCTTTCTATCTCAGCTACTGAATAAGGTGATATGAGAGGCCATGATAAACGAGCTGGAGACCTTGTCCATCATCACTAAAGCCTGTAGCTACCCCTGTTATATAGGTACATGCACTCCATGTTGTCCAAGAATGGCTTGTGTTTTGATTCCAAACACTAAGTCAGAATCGTGCATCAGCCTTTACAGATATAGATTAGTAAAGTGCAGTTAGATTAACCAATTCTGGTGAAAGACACACTACAGCACTGTTTTGAAAGACAGGAACAGGAATGAGTCCCTCAAAATGCCTTTGAAATATCCAGCATCACCAAAAGTGTTTATCGTAGGTTGACAGTGCATAGATAAAAAGCAGTCAAGTGAGCAACACTTTCCAAGGCAAGCATATTTTGAGAGAAAAGTAGGAAAGTCTACTTAGGAAATATTTACATTGATATCCAAATGAATAAAATGGTGGTTTAACTGTTCCCATGATTCTACCACAGACGTCCTGTGTCCAAAATGCAGACACATTGTAGTTCACCGAGGGTCACTGCCCTGTTCACTGAGAATGTCTACTGGTTGAGTAAAAACCAAACATCCTTTCAGTCACCTGTTCAAGTGCCCACAGAGAGCTGCCTGAGCCAATAAATACTTGTTTTTACAAGTGTGCGTGGCTCACATCTATCCTCATCTATCAGGCCCCTTCCAGACTGCCAGAGGCTGTGAGAGACTAGCCCCCAGAAGTCGTCAGACTTGTCCAGACTTCCAACTCTTCCTATTTTTTCTCTGTAGACTTGGGTCAAACAGTGTTTGAGAGATCGGATCTGAAAATGGGTTGGATTATGTTCTCTGGCAGGGAAATGAGCCAATTGTTTATTGGCCAAGGTTAATGGGCTGCTGCAATATAGTAGATTGTTCTGAGCCTTTGACTTGCTGATGAAGATAACCATGTATTAAATTCAATGTTAAGAATGGACTGCCTGTTTTAGTCAAAGCATTGCATTTGATTGTCCCTGATGTTTCTAGGCTTCCCTTCTGTTGTATGTGTGTCGGGGAGGAGGTGGGGGGTGCGACAGGCATGATGGGGGGTGAAGGTGGGGGGAGGGGGCTGTTATACGATTATTCTGAGACGAGGGAGGAATGCTCTTTCCTCTTAGACCCCTGACTCCTGGCCATAGACAGACCCCGACATGGAGGAGGGACCCCTACCAGACAGGTGTGTTTGCGGGGTGGGGTGGGGGGGTGGTGGGGGGCGGGGGTGGTTCCTGAGAGATCTCATTTCAAAGCCCCTCTCCCATACTCCCACTCTCAAACACAGGCCATCTCCTACTAGCCGGAAATCCAATCCAACTCTTAGATATGCCGATAAACCGGAGGCGGCTTGTACCACCGAAACCAATTCCTGAGAGGTTGAATGGAACCCGACCTGAAGGAGGAATAGTCTTTTGGAGAGAGAGAGACAGAGAGAAACAGAGAGAGAGAAACAGAGAGAGAAACAGAGAGAGAGAGAGAGAGAGAGAGAGAGAGAGAGAGAGAGAGAGAGAGAGAGAGAGAGAGAGAGAGAGTGAGACAGAGACAGTGAGACAGAGAGACAGAGAGACAGAGAGACAGAGAGACAGAGAGACAGAGAGACAGAGACAGAGAGACAGAGGGAGACAGAGAGACAGACACAGAAAGAGATACAGAGCAAATGTGTTGCACAGGTACTTTGTGGGCCTGTGCATGCAGTGCTTCTGTTTGAGTGCCTGAGGGAGACATGCAGAACTGACCCAACACCATCCGTTTCTGATACAGTACCCAGTGCAGCAGGACCTCTGAGCCCACACGGCCGTACAGTAGGCAGGGAGAGAGACGACCCTCAAGTGGGTCACAGCCATCTCACGCCGCAGAGCTTCCTAACTGTGTTTTCGGATCTGAACTGTCAACCATGTCAACAGCCCCCCTCCTCCCCCGAGATTTACAGTCTTCTGGTGCCACCGAAGGGCCTCACTGTGACTGCGAGGCAGGAAGACTCTCTCACCCCACACCCTCCCCTCCTTCCTCCTGACAAAGTCCAGATTTACTGGGGCTGGGAGAGTGCGGGGAGTTATGATGAACGACCCCAAGTTATTCTTATCTGGTCCCATATGGCAACCCTTTCAGCTTCTGCTCCCTGGGGAGCTGTCATTGAGAGGTTCCCTCACTTGTCCTCACACTCCTTGGGACGTTATGGGTATTTATGATTTTTCTGTGTCTTCTTTCCATCTTCTTCTTTTAAATAGTTTGTATCCTTCTCTCTCCCTTTTTTCCCACCTTCCATCTGCCTCTTTCTGAGGCAGTATTTGGCAGCTAACGTAACGTAAGATTCTCTGGGGTGCTGAAAGTATCTTGGGTTGACCCTCTGTGCAAACTAGAAGGACGGACCCCCAAGTGTATGTCACCCTGTGATTAATGACCCTGGGTCAGGTCACTGTCTTAGAGACAGCCCCTGGACGTTGTCATATGTAGATTTACGTGCCAGTGATGTTCGGTAGCCAATGATAGCTATTAATACCGTCTCATCCCAAATCCTGACCAATGGAATCTCTGAAATGTGGAGAGGAAGCTAAGTTGAGCCCTCCGGCATTTGAGAAATGACTTTCTGTCGCCCTAAAGTGAAAATCAGAAAGGGATTCAAAGAAAAAAGTAGATGCTGTTTATAGCTACGGTGAACAACTTCATTTGTGATTTATCTACACTTCATTCTTTGGCCACGTGAAATTCATGAGGCCCAAATCTGAATCGTCGCAAAATCGAATAAAAAAAAATGGCCCCCATCAGAAAGTATAAATGGAAAGATTGATGCAGACATTTAAAAATTGTATTCCTCATTCTTGTCACTCAGCGTGGATATACTTAGCCGTGCGGCAGTGGTCTGTTGCTCTTCCTTGCATCATGCTGAGGGACCTGACCATGACCTCTACAGATATCTGTCCCCTGACACATCCAACCGCATCTATGTATGGCGATGCCTAGGACACCCTACATGTAAATAGGACAGTATGAGGAATGTGCTATCAAAAGGCACTGAGGGGATTGCTGTAAATATTGAATGCTTAAAGGGTAGACATTGCTGACATGGGATATGGGATATTCCTATGTGTGTGTGTGTGTGTGTGTGTGTGTGTGTGTGCGCACGTGTGTTTTTGTACTTGCTGAGTAATAGTGAATGTATTACCTAAGAAATATGGATTTGTTTGTGAATGTTTGTATGCACTGTATGGTGGTCATCCATTAAGTTTGAATGCCAGTGTGTGATTATTATGGGATTATGAATATATTATAGTTTAAGGTGTTAAGCACACCTCACAGAAAAAGTTGGAATGTGCTGGCTACTGACTTGTGTGCAAGATATAACTTGCAGTGCCGTGATGAGTCAGATGATTGTCAGACAAAAGTGAGGTCTCAAAACACGAGAACAGCTATGAGACCATAAAAGAAATAAATGCAGAATATACACACAAATATACTTCCTTGAGAAGTAATTAGAGATTAGAGCCTAATAGCCACAGCAGGCCATCTTGGAAATCTTGGCAAATCTTTCCACAAGCCATTAAAATGACAGAGGTAAATATGCATCAAGCTCTAGCTGCTAATGTTACAGAGTTGGTGGGAACTTGTGGATGGGGCCCACCACATTGACAAATGTGTGAGTCATTTAGGGATGGCTGCCTGCACCTAGGGTGCTGGACATCATCCAGTCTCAGCCAGGTCTGAAAACACCAAGGTCAGTCACGCTTTCCAAGTGATATACTGGCTTTGCTTAGTGCTCCAACAGTGAGCTAAGTATAAATCACACCACAGCTAATTTATTAAGGGAATGAAAACTGGGAAGATTTAAAATGCGGGCCCAATAAAGCATCTCATCCCGGAATAAATTGTAGTTATCCGTCAGCTTGAAACGTAGCGGAAATATGAGCTTGGTGACTGTGTTTAGGGGTTGATATTCAGTCTAAATGTTAGTTGTAAAGTTTGCAATAAATTAGTTTGTAAATCAGAGTTTAATGTCAGATCTCCCAGGACTTAAGAACCACCGTTTGACGGTTCTATTCCTGTAAATAATAGACCAGTTTCAAGGGACCTGATGATTACTCACCCTACATAGTCATACATTACTAAAGGTGTTTGGTAACCTTTACACCCAACTTCTGCAAGCCACTGTAAATTCTGAAAGAATTAATCAGTGGTTGAAATGAAAACAGGCAAAATTAACTACAGCACTTTTGTCTTCTAGCTTTTGGCTACATTAACCGATGCTTTTGAAGTGAGATTCTCTTTAACATTGAATGTCAAATAGTACAGTATATCTGTACATTTTACAGTCATTTTATGTGCCAACACTGACTGGGAAATCTGGCAACAACTGTCCCTCATGCATGAGACAGTGGTACCAACTCATTATTGGATGATAGTCAAGTGTGAGTGGCTTGCCAGGTTTTGAGGACAGGCCATCTGACAGCCTTCACAATAGGTGGAGAATACCCCTTTCCCATGAGTGTGTGTGTGAGAGAAAGAGACAGACAGAGAGAGAGAGAGAGACAGAGAGAGAGAAGCAGAGAGAGGCCGGCATGCCATGGCAGTAGTTCTGGCCCACCCAAACAGTAGCCTGGTGTCCCCTTCAGTTGTCCATCCCCCGGGAGGACAAAGCCGACACTGGGAGGAAGGGTGGAGGGACAAGGGGGAAGGATGGAGGGATGGAGGGGGAAGGGTGGAGGGACGAGGGGGAAGGGTGGAAGGGGGAAGGAGGGGGGGAAGGGTGGAGGGGGAAGGAGGAGGGGGAAGGGTGGAGGGACGAGGGGGAAGGATGGAGGGACGAGGGGGAAGGGTGGAGGGACGAGGGGGAAGGATGGAGGGACGAGGGGGAAGGGTGGAAGGGGGAAGGAGGGGGGGAAGGGTGGAGGGGGAAGGAGGAGGGGGAAGGGTGGAGGGGGAAGGAGGGGGGGGAAGGAGGAGGTTGGAGAGGACGGGGGAAGGGGCACAGCTGTCATTCCCAGTCCTCTGGAATCGCAACTTCTGGCGGGAATGAGAACATAGAGAATTGTGAGGAGACAGTGTGTGAGATAGAATGATAAAGGTGCCAAAGAGAATGCAGCAAAGCATAAAGATGAGACTTTTTGATACTGATTGACTAACAGTATGTGTAGCAGTCAGAGCTAAATGTAATCTTCCAATCACAAGCCATGTTATAAACCCATTCAGCAGACACATATAGACCATAGAGAATGACAAGGGTCACAGTATCATTGGGTGACTGACTGATCAAATATTTTCTTGGTGTCCCGCCTTCTAAATGTCTATAATGTCTAATGATTCACATGTTGATTTTTACTTCTTTATTTCCATGTTTAATGATGAATACATCTGAGCTGCTTCAGTTTTAATTTGAAATTCGTATATAAGTAAAACAAAAAAATACACACATTATATACTGTATACAGTATACAAATATATACTTTATATGTGTCAGCCATCTTACAGTTTCATGGAAATGTATCAGGGTACCTGCGTGACGTGGACTGAGAGCTGGGTTCTTCTTCAGATGAGTCTCTGTAATCCAACACGGTTTTCTAACACGTCTTGAGTCAGGCGCTGAACACTTAATTATAGTTGAGGGATATCAAAACCTCTGCATTTCATCTGTCCTATTTTAACGGGCACTTGATTTACAGTTTTTCTCAAATACTGGGGATGTTTAGAGCTCTTGTGAGACCTACTGTAAGACCTAATTTCACTCTTTGAAACAGAAGTTAAGTAGCTTAAAGTTTTATTTCATGAAGGTAAATAATCTGCTTAGCAATGCACATTTGTTTATTAAGGAATATGCGTCTGTGTGCCAAAAACAAAATGCAAATACTATTGTATCTTATTGTTTTTTATTTTCCTGGTTACAGTCAGTTGATAAGTGGGCTGTTGAAACAAAGAATGCACCTTTTTGTTTTCTGTAGTTAAATACAGAAAGGTAGAATAGGACTGTCACATTATTTTATTTTCTAGACATGGTGCTATTATTCAATGCAACCTGGCTGTGGTTGCTGGAATGGTGACCTGCCAGAATAAAGCATGCTAGAACAGAGAAGGCTCTTTAGTGGGAGCAGCGTTCATTTGATAATCCTATCTGATACAGGCTCACTAAGCTCCGTATCAACTTGGCTGCCAGCCATAGGAACACTTGTTGCCCAAGGAAATCACTGAGATATACCTTGTATGGGGACAAATATGCTGCGAACACAGTTGTGAACACGAAAATGTCCTCTAGCGTCCGTGGTCTGTGAACGTGGGTTTGCGTTGGGAATATATTGCATTGTCTGCTGAGAGGAAATACAGTAAGTGTCATTTCCAGGACGCTTGAGAGGTGTTATGTATGCCACACACTCCAAGAAAGCACATTTCATCTCATCAAACACCCAAAAGACATCTCCATTTCTCCCCTTATTTTCGATGTCTATTGGCCCCCACTTCTGCACATCAACCCTGCAAGAATTTGGGCCCAGCAGGGACAAACATGATGAATGTGTCCTGTATTTTTAGCTGTGGCTGTCAGAAATATGAGCGTGGTCAAGGTTAGCTACCCCACTGGGCTTCTGGGACAAACAGGGCTCCTTGGATCCTGGCCAGGCAATGGAAGAGGGGGTTAGAGTGTGTGTGTGTGTGTGTGTGTGTGCTTGTCCTCATCTATCGGTGTCCACACATTTGACTGAGATAGAGATATAGCTTATGCATCCTTTCAAAGCATCTGCATCTCTGTTTTAACTCTTTGCCAATTAGAAAAAAGAAAAACGATCCAACACAGTCAGTGTTCCAGTAAATGCACTTGTTGCTATCAACCAAATCTACCGTGGGTCTGAAGGGTTTCTGAGTTTGTCGGGGCCCTGTTGTGCCTGTCTTGGCTTGACATGGGTTGGAGGAATCGCCTCATCCCCTTCAGAATGCTAAACTCACACACACTCGTGCACATTCACACACACTCTCACGTAAACACACACACACACACTCTCTAGTGTTTTCATTCTCCCCAGTCACATAGCAGAAAACCCACAGCTCTATTCTACCTCAATGAGGCAGAGCTCGTCCCAGTGCAGGCTTATTGTACCAACAAGCAGATGCTCCTCAGCCTTTGTCCTCCGTATAGTGGACTGTTTGTTTTCTCTGCCTTTTCTCACAGGTTCTGTGACAACCTCAACCTAATTTCTGTCTCCCTCTCCTCCCCTCTCTCAATCTCTCACCCTTAATTCTTGCTTCAGTCCTTTCTCTCATACCTTCCTTCCCCCCCCCCCCTTTCTCTTCCCCTAATCCTCCCTACCACCTTCTTATCTCTGTTATTCTTGGGAGCATGTCTTGTGAAAAAAGGAAAATATTTTTTCCCGGAGGCCTTCCTACTAGTTCAACACTCCCACACCACACTTTGAAGGGGGCAGGTTAACGAGTTCCTTGTCGCTGTCCCTGGCCAGTCGTCCATGACCAATCGACAGCAACCTCCCACTGCAGTCCCCATTCCACCCCACCCCCCAACCACCACCTCCCTTCATTCAGTAGCCCTGAGAACACATTGAGCGCCGGTCGATCCCACACCTAAGGTCAAAGGTCATTTGAAATGTCAGAGCGCAGGGATCAGACATTTGGACATTTGACCGTTGTCATGTTAAAAAAAAAGAAGAAGCCGGGATTAAGGAATTAAAGTTCTCTGGCCTTTAAGTAACTCCAAAGCAGCCAGTGTCAAGGGAATGACTCGGGGTATGGTTGACGATTTTCTTTTTAAAGGGATTATATTAGTCATGAGGTTGACTTGATTAAAGGCTAGGATTGGGGCTGGATAGCTGTGGATTAGGAGCAGGTGACTTTGAGCATTAGCTGTTTCACGGCTAGCACTGGGTATGTTTGTGTGTTTTTGTGAACGCAAGGGCCGTACAAAGAAATAATGAAGCTCATAGGCTTTCGGCTGAGAAAATAGCCTTCAACAAGCATATAGTCTTAGCCAGACAGCACTAGAGGCCAACAAGGAAGCGAGATATCCCGTGTGAGTGATTGATACCTTCTCAGGATGAATCAGTTCCTTCTCCGCATCTAACCCAAAACCAGGCACGTTCAAGTTACAGTAATAAATATACAGTTTAAAATGAGGACATTGTGATTTGGGCGTAGACGGGTGTGGAGGTTGTTGGAGTAAAGAAGTGTATTTTTAAGATAGACATGATGTCACCCATCCATCTCTGTGGGTGCTGAGGTCACACATCCACGTTGGCGAGACTGCGGGTGGGATGTGGTAATAGACACTCTCTGCCCCTCACCTTTGCCCTCTGATGAGTGACCCTCAGTGAACCCCATACTAATGCTGTCATCCTGATCCTGGGTCTTTGACGCCAATCTGACACCTGGGCCTGGTGTTGGTTAGACAGAGAGAGAGTGTGTGTTTGTGTGTGTGTGTTTGTGTGTGTGTGTGTGAGAGAGATAGTGTGTTCCCTTCCTTTCCATAGAGAGAGAGAGAAAGTACATGTGTGTGTGTGTGTGTGTGTGAGAGAGAGAGAGACAGAGAGAGAGAGAGAGAGAGAGAGAGAGAGAGAGAGAGAGAGAGAGAGAGAGAGAGAGAGAGAGAGACAGAGAGACAGAGAGACAGAGAGAGAGAGATAGAGAGAGAAAGAGAGAGAGACAGACAGAGAGAGACAGAGAGAGACAGAGTGCATGTGTGTGTGTGAGAAAGAGTGTGTTCCCTTCCTTTCCATACGTCAGACATCAAATTGAAGTTTGTCAATGGCGCCGCTTATCAGTCAGCTTGTGATCTCTTTCTCCTCCTCTGTTTCTGAATGAGAGAGGAAGTTAGAAACAGGGCAGCACTTAAGTGTCCGCCTGTGTGGGGCAGACGGGGCATTCATGGACGCCCAGGCTTTCAGTGATCAAGTTACCCCTTTAACCTTTTCAAAGCTGTCCTTCCTCAACTCCTTTGTCTGAAGGTATCAACTACCTTCAAAAGCAATAATCCATCAAGGCCACCTCAAGAGTTTCCTACAAGAGCCAAATGATAACTTTAGGGCTCGGTTTCCCTCCTCAGCTCTAGATATGTGGTGTTCTAAACAGTGGGGTTACTCTTGCAGGTGGAAACAAGCTAAAGCCACAGCCATTCCGGCTCAACTGGGCCTGGATCTCCTTGGAGAAAGAGTTCTACCTGGTGGACGAGGATGCCAAGTTCCTGGAGGTCACCCTCAAACGCAGGGGCTATCTGGGAGAAACTTCTTTTGTCAGTAAGTACGAGAGTAATCCACTTTCGCAGAGAGGTTTGAATGTTGTTTAGTCAAATAACCCATTTACTCCACAAGTGCCCATAAGTGTTTTTATAATCTTGACTCCCTACAAAGGAAATTCTGCTGGCTTGTAGCAAATTTATGTTCAAAATGACATTTTTTTGTCATTAGTCGAAGCCAGTTGTGAAAGGGTACTTCAAAAAGGGAAAAACGCTGCTGGACCAAAAACCTTCTATTAAACTGTCATTTTGGGCAAGACTGATTGTTCTTTTAATGATCCTTTTTTAATAATCGCACTGTTGGAAAAAAAAAGCTCTGCCGCAATGCATCAAGCCTCCCTCCTCGTCGTCAATGTGTCCTGGCTTTTCTCAAACACAGCTCAGTGTGTCCTTAGTTTACCTTCTCGCCAAAGGGCTGAACGAGTCACGCCCCACCACAAAAAAAAAACCTCCCCACCTGTCACGCTGTTGTCTCATTTGATGGATGCCCAGTCTCCTGTCTCGCCAGTGGAAAGGCTGGTTGGATGGAGAGCGCAGAGGAGCCGCCTCCCCACAGAGGTCAGGGGGTTGACGCCGGCGTGTTTGTCTATGTGGCGACAACGTCCAAACACAGTGGTAGTAGGTCTTTACTGGATACACTCCTCTATTTACACTCTGTCTTTGTGGATGCAGAGAGACCTTGTTAATGACTTAACAACGCTGTTGAGTCAGACTGTTCACTGCTCTGTCCTCCCACCACCTCCCTAACCCTACACACAGAGCTTCCTTCCACGATAGGTGCACTCATCCTAAATCTTCCTTTCCATTCAGTGAGATCAAAGAACAGCCCTGAATCATTAATGTCATTAGATTTCCAAAGATGGTCTATCTTCAGAGTATCTGATGAAGTAAAAAAATAAGTAAAATGTAAAATGTATCAGGATACCCACCTCCCACTGACATTCAATTAAAATGGAATTAATGGAAACATTTCTTATGAATAAAAATGAGGTACAATGCCCACTCTTTTTTGCCTTCTCCACAGGCATCGACACCAAGGACGGCACAGCGGAGAAGGACAAAGATTTCCGAGGAAAGTCCCAGAAGCAGGTCCAGTTCAACCCAGGCCAGACCACGGCCACCTGGAAGGTGAAGATTTTCACCGACCATGAGTTTGAGACGTCAGAGACCTTCGAGATCAAGCTGTCAGAACCCGTCATGGCTGTCCTGGAATTCCCTGACTCCGTCACCGTGGAGATAGTGGACCCTGGTGATGGTAGGAGCTAGATTTAACCTTTGACCCTGCTTCTATAATCCGTTTCACCCCTTAGGACTGGAACTTTGATTCCGACCTCTCATGCTCAATGACGGAGAAGGAAACACAGTTTTGAATAGTTCTAATCTCCTCTGTCATCTCTGTGGGCCGAGACCTGATGTCCTTGTGTGTCCTACTCCACAGAGTCCACGGTGTTCATCCCCCAGGCTGAGTTCAAGATCGAGGAGGACATCGGGGAGCTACTGGTCCCTGTCCGGCGCTCAGGAGACGCAAGCCAGGAGCTCATGGTGGTCTGCTTCACGCAGCAAGGTCTGACACGCAGCAACTGATTTATGTTGTTTGTCAAACTCAATACCTTTTCATCGCTTACAATATGTCTTTTTCTTTTCTTTTTTTTTTTTTTTTTTTTTGGTGTGTCATGCTATGTATTTTTTTTCTTCTTTAGGCACAGCTACAGGCACCATCCCCAGCACGGTCTTGTCCTACTCGGACTACATCACCCGACCCGAGGACCACACCAGCGTGCTGCGCTTCGACAAGGATGAGCGGGAGAAGACCTGCCGCATCATCATCATCGACGACTCGCTGTACGAGGAGGAAGAGAGCTTCAATGTCACGCTGAGCATGCCAATGGGTGGCCAGTTAGGCGCCAGCTTCCCCAGTGCCAAGGTTACCATCCTGGCAGACAGTGACGACGGTGAGCAGGAAGTGATGACCCCCAGTGTAGGCCAATCAGGATTAGATAAGGCGATTACATCATAGAATTAGAAATAATTTGAGAACTGGTCAGGGCTAGAATCTATTTAACAAGTTTATTTACCTGATGGTAAATTCACTCGTAACACAAACTTCAACCAAAACATGTATGGATCCAAGCTGTAATTATAATCAACCACAATAACATTCATGAAGAGAAAAGCAGACACAGCAATTTCAGTGTGTTTGAAAGCAAGCCTTTCAGTATCATTGTTACCGAGGTTTCCCGAGGGTAATGTTAGTAATAATTATATGATTCCTTCCCTGTTTGTTATGAGGCCTTAACTGCTGCCCAAGGAGCTTTGATGTTAAATCTAAATGATGTGGGTGTGTGTCTTTGTCTGCCTTTGTCAGCCTGTGTGTTGGAGTTTTTGTTGTGTGTTTGTGCCTGTGTGCACGTTCCTGTTGCCAGGCTTTGCACCTCAGTGATGTTTCCTGTCGAGTGTGCTGGTGTACAGTGGTTGTGTGTCCATCCCTGTGTCTTTGTTGTGTCTATGAGGACTGGAGAGAGCCCAGCACCATCAACACCCATCACTCACACGGGCAGGTGCTGGAGATCCCTCCGCCTGGTGCCCCTTTGATACCTTTGCCGTGGCTGTGCCACTTTGGTCTCCCTGAGTCATGTCATCTACAAGTCCAATCGTGGCGCCATAGCCAAAGCCACACACACACACTTAGCTGAAGACAAAAGCATCGCTCCCAGAGGGCGGTGTTTGCCTGCTTGCCCCAGCCATGCTCTCTCACATCCCCCTATTCCTGGCCTCACCACCTGCTTGGCCACCCCCATTGGAAATGAGAACTATCCCCTTCAGTCTGTCAGTGTCTATGTGTGTATGTGTGTCTGCCTGCTGCCTATACTATACTTTGCTTTCATTGTTCCGTCCTTGTCTATGTCTGTCTGTCTACCTGTCTGAGTCTGTCAGTGAGTCTGTCTGTCTACCTGTCTGTCTGAGTCTGTCAGTGAGTCTGTCTGTCTACCTGTCTGTCTGAGTCTGTCAGTGAGTCTGCCTGTCTACCTGTTTGCCAGACAACACCAGAAACTCGATAACCATCGGCAGGTGTCGAGAGGAAGAATAGCAACTCTGGACAAAGCAGGAAGAACATTAGAGACGTGTTTTGTTCCAGGCTGCCCCTCTTCTCACACGTTCAGCAGAGCTGAATAGAGAGCAGCCCACCTCCCACCCCCCCCCCTACCCTCCCATCCACCATCCCTCTCCTTCCCTCCCTCCCTCTTTTTATCTGATGGGTGCCAGAAAGCAGGCAGCGGCTGAGAGGAGGTGACTTTAGTGAAGGAATTTTCAAATGACAGGCATGTTTTTTTTCCCCGGACCCTTTTCTGATGGCTTTCGCTATACGTCTTTGGTTTAGGGTTAACCCTTTGGTTCATTTGTGGAGCCAATAGAGGGGACTGAGGTTAACTGACTTTTTTTTCACTCGAGGAATGTACGGTGCTTGCAAGCTTAGCCAAACAGAAACTAGAAAATATTCAATTTTTGCAAGTTGCTATTACAAAAGCTGTAGAAAAGTGCTTCCATCATTTATATATCGGTGTCCAATACTATTACTGAGCTGGGCTAGTAATGAAAAATGCATTTTGTCATGTAGACACAATGACAACATGAGTTTATTTATATGAAGACTATGTATTTTCTGAACCATTGGCATTGCTCCTTGCATAGTTGCTGTACATCTACCATTGTAGTATCTCAACATCCTGTTCTCTTCCTCCTTTCCTCTCCTCCCTCTCTCCCACCATTTCCTCCAAGCAGACCATCTCGCTGACAGACAGACAGGGATTTAATCCCTCGCCAGCCATTTAGCTACTAGAACACAATCGGACGCTATGTATAAATAATGAACGTACATTCCATGTCGTGACTCCAGGCGACGTGATGAGACAGGAGATAGGAGTCCTCAATATAAACCTCCATTGTTGCGGCCTGGCGTCTTGGTGGGTCCCTTCAAGGAAACACCCCTTTCCTAGCTGGCGTGTGTGTGTCTGTGTGTGTGTGCATGTGTAAACCCATCTGCCTGGCTGGGTAAACCTGTGGTTTGGCTCACAGCCAGCTTCAGGCCCCATTGTTATTTGTCTGGTTCTTCCTCCCAGTGATCTTTCAGGGTTGCCATGTTGGCACCTCAACCCCCCAATAACCCCCCATCCTGGTGCTGAATAGTGTCAGTGACTGAGAAGCATTGATATTGTGCCAGATCTCCCTTGCCCAGGGGACTAAAGTGATAAGATACAGTTTTAGGAATCCTATTCATATTGCAACTACTTGCAAATACAATTGTTGTGTCACCTCTTATACTGTTTTATGTTTAGATTATTTTTTAACAGTGATGACTTCTCAAAGGGTCAAAGATCAGACTTTGATCTTAGGAGATAGTCGGGGTTGTCAGTGTGGGCTAACGATGGCCGTTATAGGAGGGTGTGGAGAGATGAATCAGTGGTTTGAGCCTTTGTTCCAGGGGTCTGCATTCCAAGGATATGGGTGTGTGTGTGTGTGTGTGTGTGTTATGAGGGAGTAGATCCGCCTGTCTGTCTATGCCCCCCTGTCTTCACTGTTATCAGACAAGGGAACATCCTTCAGCCTTCACCTGACCCAAGCACACACACACACCTTAATGTGGATGCTCAGCAATATCCACAGAGCCCTGGCACTGAGTTCAGATGCCTGGCTTGATGAGGAGGAGGAGAAGGGGATGAGCGAGGGATGACAGCTCTCTTCCTGAGCAGACTCTCTGCCGGAGGGGGTAGCGACCTCATGACCGAGTACACCCTGCCACCGTTTCAAAGCCAAACGTGTTTGAACATCCAGCCTTTCGCCACGTCTAATTCAGCACCCTGAGTTGGACTTCTTAAGTGTTGAAACTCATGTGCAGAAAGAATCATAGTCAGCAGCACCACCTCCCTACTGTACAAGTATGACTCTGAATGCTTCAGAAACCATTTAGAATATACGTGAGCGAGTACTCTCTAATACGATCTCTATCTCCATTTCCACGTCTCTCTCTCATTCTCTCTCTCTGTCTCTCGTTCCCCCTCCCTTTCCAACAGAGCCGTCCCTGTACTTTGGGGAGCCGGAGTACCTGGTGGATGAGAGCTCTGGCTACGTGGAGGTGAGGGTGTGGAGGACAGGCACCGACCTGTCCAAGACCGCCACCATCACCGTGCGCTCCCGCAAGAGCGACCCCGTCTCCGCCGAGGGTAAAGACCTGAACCCCCTGTGTGTCTGTCAACTGTGTCTGTCTGTGTCCGTCTATTTTATTTGTTCAATCATCTATCCTTCCTTTCTTCCTTCTATCCATTCATCTATCCATCCATTTATTTATACATCCATCAACTGTATTTCCGTGAAATGACTCTAACAATGTCCTTGTCTCACCCTGCCCCTCTCTCACCCTGCTGCCAGCTGGCCTGGACTATGTTGGCATCAGCCGTAACCTGGACTTTGCCCCCGGGGTGACCATGCAGACGTTCAGGGTGACCATCCTGGATGACCTGGGCCAGCCGGAGCTGGAGGGGCCCGAGACCTTCGACCTGGTCCTCAGGATGCCCATGAACGCTGTGCTGGGAGAGCCCAGCAAGACAACCATCACCATCAACGACACCATCACCGACCGTGAGTCACTCTCCTCTACACACACACACGCACACGTAGTGACACACTTGGAGGACAAAGGCTCCTGTGCATGCAGAGGGTCTGTTTAGACCAGGGTTTGTTTTTCAATAGTTCTTCTATACACTCACACACAGTCACTTGATGCTGATTGGTTGATTTATAACTATTCCAATTTAAAAACTCAAATGTAATTCCTGTGTACCAAAGCCATCAAAACAGTCAGTTAAAGCGAGTTCCATTGCTGTTGTCAGTGCCCAAGGTGCAGTTCAAGGAGGGCAGCTACAAGGTGGACGAGGCCGACGGGGAGGTGAAGGTCATCGTCTACCGCAGCGGAGACATAAGCCACGCCTCCACGGTGCGCTGCTACACACGCCAGGGCTCCGCCCAGGTCATGATGGACTACAACGAGAGGCCCAACACCGACGGGTCGCTGGTCAGCTTCCTCCCAGGTACCACAGAGAAGGAGAGGGGGGAGGATGACCGCTGCTCAGGCTGCTTTTGTTTTGTTGGTTCTTGTCCAGATTTTTTCTTTGTTCCTTGCTTTTCTTTTTTTTTTGGTCTTTCTTTCTGTCTTATCTATCTCTCTTTCTTCTTCTCCACATTGTTACTTGGCACCCTCGAGGCAATCGCAACCTCCTTCTCTTTTTTTTCCCCCGAGCCCCCTCACTTTATAATTATCTGTCAACGCGTATTCTTCCCATGTACATTGATACCATCTTACAGGGTCTCTCGTTTACTTACTTGTACGTCATTCTCTCGTCTCCCTCTCGCCTTCCCTCTCTCTCTGTCTCTCCCTACCTCCCCCTCTCTCTCTCTCTCTTTCATCTCTCTTACTCTCCCTCTCTATCATCTCTCGGCATCTTTCTCATCTACCTCTCGCTCCCTCTCATCTCCCTCCCTCCCTCTCTCCCTCTCTCCCAGGGGAGAGTGAGAAACCGTGCGTGGTGACCCTGGTGGATGACTCGGTGTACGAGGAGGACGAAGAGCTCCGCCTGGTGCTGGGCACGCCCAGGAGCAAGTCCCCCTACGGCGCCTCCATAGGGGAGCAGAAGGAGGCGCTGGTCACCATCACGGACGAGAAAGACAGTAAGCCCGGGCTGGAGGGGTGAAATCCCAGATAACACCGTTCACGTTCACTGGTACACACAGCAGGTTCTTACCAGTGGGTGCTAATTAGCTAAGTGTACGCACCTGTGAGCTGCTTTGTGTGCGCCTGCAAAAGCTCTCTGCTTTGACTCGTGCTTTTAAGCAGAGTTAAAGGAGCTGAGTTGTCATTCTCCTTCTTCCTCCTCTTCCGCCTCTTCGCCCCTTTCTTCTCCTCCGTCCCCTCTCCTTCCTCCTGCTTCCTCTCTCCTCCTCCTCCCTCCACACAGAGCCCATCATCCGTTTCTCCGAGATCAAGTACAGCGTGCGGGAGCCTCAGGTGAAGGGCGAGGTGGCCCTGGTTAGGATCCCCATCCTGAGGGTGGGAGACAGCTCCAAGGTGTCACTGGTGCGCGTCCACACCAAGGACGGCTCCGCCACCTCCGGAGAGGACTACAACCCCCTGTCTGAAGGCGAGCAGCCATTTTGGCTACATCACCCAGTCTGCTTAGAATGATGATGTCTGAACTGAGAAATTCCAAGTGTTTACTGTGAAGGTCAAAAGGTTGATTTACACACTCATTGGACTAAAAAGCCCATTCAAGACATAGAAGTGTGGAGAGAAGAATCACACAACTATAAACACTTTATAATTGTTGCATCATGTGATTTACGTTTTCAGATGTGGAGTTCAAGGAGGGGGAGACGGAGCACTTTGTGGAGGTGCAGATCCTGTTTGACGGCCAGAGGGAGATGAGAGAGGCCTTCACTGTGCACCTGAAGCCTGATGAATACATGGTGGCCGAGACCATGGTGAGACAGAGCACACAGCGCTCGTGCACACGCACCTCCGTACACACACACACAGTATTAACACACACATGAACACATCCACATTTGCGGACATGCTCACTCGCTCGCTCCCTCGTTCACATACGTAGAACACAAACATACATACAATACACACTAACACACGCGTTACACAAATACCTTTCGCACCCAGAACTACACACACACACACACACACACACACACACGGCTCTCTGTGTTAAAATAGCCAGGCAGCAGCTGCCACTGTCAGCAAACCCAAATCACGACGTCTCGTAAAAAAGCCCTCTCCTCTTTGAGCCTGTGTGTGTGATGTGTGTGTGTGTGTGTTGTGTGTGTGTTGTGTGTGTGTTGTGTGTGTGCTCGGAGAATGTTGCTCCGGGTGACCAGTGCCCCGACCTATAAACAGGGATACAAGGCATCCCAAACATGTAGTGTACGGTGCTGCACTCTCTCTTCTCTCTCCTGCTGCCTCTCATTCCAGTGAGCAGGGCCCTCCTCACTTCCTCTAGTGGCTCAGCTTATATCTTACCAACAGCACGATGAGAGATTTATGTCAAAGCAGATGCTTGGATGTGTGGTGTGAATACATGTTTTAGTCCTGAGTAAATTGTTTAAACCCAGTTTAATACAGAAAACATTTCTAAAGATCTAAGTCAGTGATTCGATTGGACTTTCAATCCTATTTCAATGTCTGCTCATTCTCTACTGCATGACCGTGCTATTTTGATTTGTAAATCAAGCTTGTGAATAACTGAACTGAAGTGAACTAACCCTGAGGGACTGGTGTTCCCTGTGCCTTCTTCCAGATGAGCAAGGCCATCGTGTACATCGAGGAGATGGACAGCGTGGCGGACGTCACCTTCCCGGCCGTCCCCGTGGTGATCTCCCTGCTCATGTACGACGACACGGCACGCGCCAGGGACGACCCCCGACCCCCGACCGGATACCCTGTGGTCTGCGTGACTGTGAGTGGCCACATCCACACGCTCGCTCACACACACACACACATACACACATCATATCCATCCAGGTGTCTATTCAATCAGATACACTTTCAACTATTAACATCCACTTGAGAACTTTTTATATATAATTCACTTTCATTTAGTTGTATTCACTTCAATTCACAATTGACACAAACGATTTCAGTTTCTTCCACTCAAGTAGAAGTACAGATACTTATCTTTCAAAAGACTTACACTTTTTCACTCAAGTTCCAGTAAAGAAGTATGGGCTCTGACTTTAGTAAAAAAAAAAAAGAAGAAATCTCAGCTTGAACACTAAAGGCAGTAATATCTTTGTTCCAACAGGCCTGCAACCCCAAATACCACGACTTTGACAAGACGGGCTCCATCTGCACGGCAGAGAACATCAACGACACTCTGACCCAGTACCGCTGGCTCGTGAGCGCCCCCAGCGGGGCCGACGGCGTCACCAGCCCCATGAGAGAGGTGGACACTAACACCTTCTTCACCAACACCAAGTCCATCACCCTGGACTCCATCTACTTCCAGGCAGGATCCCGGGTCCAGTGCGCGGCCCGCGCCTTCAACATCAACGGAGACGCCGGCCTGGAGCTGTCCAGTCCCATCGCCGTGGTCAGCAGGGAGGAAGGTGAGAAGAGGGAGTCTACGCCATTTGGGGAGAGGAGTTTAAAGTTTAGTGTGATGCTTGTTGTTGTTGTTCTGGAATGCCAAAAAAAGACATTCAAATGTACTCAAGTGGAAAATTGTGTTTATTGACTTACAGGACAAAACCACTTGTTACCATAGCTTGTGATTTTAGTACTTAGTACTAGTAAAGTCAGGGTTAGGGTACGTTTTGGCTGAAGTTTTGGTTCTTCCTGTTGTCTGTTGCGGAGCACGGTTCTGATGTTCTGCCGGTTCTGTAGGGATGTGTCAACCTCGTGTCCCCGGTACCGTGGGGGCGGAACCCTTCTCTGCCAAGATCCGCTACACGGGCCCCGACGACCCCGACTTTCCCAACCTCATCAAGCTGACGGTCCACATGCCACACATGGACGGTAGGTGGACCACTCAGCTTCGTCACCAACAAAGAAACCAGAAACCATGCTCTTACGGTTGAAGTGAGATAATAAGCGACGACATCTTTGACAATCATACATCGAAATCCTTTTTTTTGTGTGTGCGCATGTGTCTGCCTCTCTCGTGACCTGTCTTCCTTTCCACCTCGACCTCCCCTCTGTATCTCCAAGGCATGCTGCCCGTCATCTCTACCAGGGCGCTCCAGAACTTCGAGCTGACCCTGAGCCCGGACGGCACGCGCGTCGGCAACCACCGCTGCTCCAACCTGCTGGACTTTAACGAGATCCAGACGGGCCACGGCTTCATCACAGACGCCACCAAGAACCCCGAGATCATCGGCGAGACGTCTCCCTACCAGTACAGCGGCACCATGCGCTCGGCCAACTCGCTGCGCTTCTACAGGAACCTGAACCTGGAGGCGTGCCTGTGGGAGTTCACCAGCTACTACGACATGTCTGAGCTGCTCAGCGACTGCGGGGGGTCCATCGGAACCGACGGGCAGGTAGGGGGAGGGGTCACACGCGCACAGACACACACACGCTCGCCGTTTACATTTTTACATATTTTAGCAGACGCTTTTATCCAAAGTGACATAGAAATCCTGCATGGGCAGTAGTGAGTGCAGCTATGAAGCAGCTACCAGTCCAGTCCAGTCTGACCCTGTCTCTCCACCTCCAGGTGCTGAACCTGGTGCAGTCCTACGTCACCCTGCGCGTGCCCCTCTTCGTCTCCTACGTGTTCCACTCCCCCGTGGCTGTGGGCGGCTGGCAGCACTTTGACCTGCAGTCCGAGCTCAAGCTCACCTTTGTGTACGACACCGCCATCTTGTGGCAGGAGGGCATCGGCAGCCCGCCCGAGGCAGAACTGCAAGGTACACTCAGAATCAAACACTCTACTGGTCAGATGAGGTACTACAGTCGCACTTAATGTCATTTTTTTGCCAATTAAAAATCCAGTTAATTAGTTTGTTGTTATTTTCCTTTTATCAGTGGCAGGGAGAGGTGGTTGCTGTTACATATGTTAACATTATGTAAAGCACCCTGAGCTACAATTCTTGTATGAAATGTGCTATATAAATCAAGTGTTCCTTCCTTCTTGAAGTCCTGTGTGGTACTGAACATGTTGTGTGCCTGTGGACCTTCTAGGAGCCATGTACCCCACCAGCATGAGGATCAACGAGGAGGGCCGCCTGGTGGTCAACTTCAAGACAGAGGCTCGCTACAGGGGCCTCTTTGTCATGTCCCACCCAGGTACGCACACACACACACAGTGTACCACACACACACACGTACAGCCACACATGTACTTACAAACCTATGTCAGTTATACTTAATGACATGTACATATATGAATACAATCCACACAAACACAGTCACATGCGATGAAACCATCCAGGGGTCATTCTATACAGCCAGTCCCTATAGGGTTGCACAGTGACCCAGATCACCCACCGCTATTTCTGGCATCTCTCGTTAAGGAGCTTCTCTTCCTGTGTGCCGTAAAATAGAAATGTGACTCACCTTACACATTCCATGCAAGGTGTCTGAAAACGTCATAATATTTCGGCTGTAAATTATGAAATGATGAGTCATGAGTTGAATTACAACTTTCTTTGTTTTATTGACGTTTCAGAAACATGAGTCTATGGGTTTCATGTACATGGCTGGGTACATCCAATCGGTGTGTGTGTGTGTGTGTGTGTGTCCAGGAACAGGCCTGTCGTCCATGGTGATGTGTGCGGACCACCCAGGGCTGACCTTCACCCTGTCCCTGGTCCGGACCGAGCCCACATACAACCAGCCCATGCAGCAGTGGACCTTTGTGTCAGACTTTGCTGTGAGTCGCCACTCGCTTGATTTTGAGCCTGAAAAAGATACACCGTAACAACAATTTTCAATGTTTGGCTCTAATGGAAACTTTGGTACAAACAAGTCAATGCTAAAAGAACATCCTACAAGGAATCTATACTTACATACATTTTTTTATGAATTTTCCATCAATGTATTCAATCGTTAGCTTTTTCCATGTTTGTAGTTCATAACAAACAGCCCCTCCAGGAATCTCCAGGGTCCTCAGTGAGTACTTGCGGTTCCCCTGTTCTCCACAGGTGCGTGACTACTCTGGCACCTACACGGTGAAGCTGATCCCCTGCAGCGCCTCCCCCAGCGGCGAGTACAGCCTCCCCCCCGTGTGCCATCCCCGGGAGCCCCTCACCTTCGACATGGACATCCGCTTCCAGCAGGTCTGCTCTCCTCCCCCTGAGGCCCAGTGGAATACTCCTGAACGTGTTTACCATAGGACAAGAGTGTGACGGGAGGAATGGTGTTGGATTAGTGGCTAACATTGATAAAGGAAGGGGTTACATAGCATTGTTGTAGCAGGCAATTTCATTCTCAATCCAATGCAAATGTCTCTTTTCTGTGCAACCCTCCTCTCCTCTCATCTCCCTCTCCCCTCGTCCTCCCCTCGTCCTCTCCCCTTCCCCTCCTCTCCTCTCCCCCTAATCTCCCCCTCCCCTCCCCTCGTCCTCTCCCCCTCCGCTCCCCTCCTCCTCCTCTCCCCTCTCCTCTCCTCCTCAGGTGAGTGACCCAGTGGCAGCAGAGTTCAGTCTCAACACCCAGATGTTCCTGCTGTCTAAGAGGGAGCTGTGGCTGTCTGACGGCTCCATGGGCTTTGGAGAGGGATCCGACGCCGCCTTCTCAGAAGGTAAGAAAGGACCCCTAGTGGCTTTTGAGAGACACTACACCCAGGAGAATTCATTCAGACTGTTACGATTCGGCAGTTGGTTACTGCCCCCATTCTGCAGAGTTATTTTTGAACAAAGAGCCTGAACCACCTCCGTTCATTCAGTCCTGGCCCCTCCCTCCTCTTCCTACTTCCTTCTCCTCCTCTCTTCCTCACGCCCTCCTTCCCCTCCTCGGCCAGGCTCGTCCATCTACGGCCGCGTCATGGTGGACCCGGTCCAGAACCTGGGAGACTCGTTCACCTGCAGCATCGAGAAGGTGTTCCTGTGCACTGGGGCGGATGGATACGTGCCCAAGTACAACCCCACCAACAAGGAGTATGGTTGCCTGGCGGACGCTCCCTCGCTGCTCTACAGGTTCAAGATCCTGGTGAGAGCATCTGACCCGCACCTATAACTCTGTATTTATGTGGTACCCTGTGTGTAGGGGTTTTATTGTGTAGGTCTGTGTAAAAGATTTTTACAAACAACTCTGTCACCCAAGCCATGGCAGTCAGTGAATCTTTTTCCCCCAAGATAGAATCGGGCTGTTTTTGCTCACCTGTTTGTGTTTGTGCATCTTCCCCAGGACAAGGCCCAGCCGGAGACCCAGGCTTCTGCATTTGGAGACGTCCTGTTTGAAGCCACCCTGGCCCTGGACAGCCCAGGGGCCCTTCCTCTGGTCAGACAGCCTGGTTCTGATGGCTTCACCCTGTCCTCCTCCCCTCTGTTCCAGGTAGAAACACACACACACACAGTTAACTCGCACAGGTATATCTTACAGACACATGCATGAACAAATGCACAAACATGCTCACAGAGAAAGCATGCATATATTAGCCGACACCTACAACTTAACGTTCAGGTGTAGAAGAAGCATTCATCAAAAGCTCAAGCCTCTTTATTGTTTTGCCAGGTGGCTGCTGGTCGAGAGTGGTTCATCCACACCATCTATACCGTCCGCTCCAGAGATAACGCCAACCGCAGCATCGGAAAGCGCAGCCTGGACTACCAGCGCCACAGCCTGTCCTCCGTGGACCCCCAGCCCCAGATCGGCACCTCCTCCCTGGGCCGCAGCCGCCGAGCCGCCCCCTCCGCCCCCGCCCTGGCCCAGGACATTGGTGTGGACGCCAGCCGGGGCACCAACATCCAGCACATCGCCCTGGACCGCTCCGACCGCATGGTGGTCAGCCAGCGCCAGCCCTGGACCCCCAGCCGCGAGCGCCAGCCCCTCCTGGAGCGGCCCCTCCTGGGGAGCTCCGGCAGGGAGCCCCTGGACACCTCCACCCTGCCCATGCTGGTGGGACTGGCCGGTCTTATCCTCCTCATCTGCCTGGTCGCCATCGTGGTCATCCTGCTGGTGCGGCGCAAGAGGCGGGACAAGGAGAGCCAGTTCCCTCCCTACACCACCTCCTCCAGCTCCGCCTACGGAGGCAGCAGCTGCAGCGGCGGGACGACGAGCACAAGGCAATTCTCGGATAGCTCCGAGGTCTAGACACACACACACACACACACGCAGGTACACGCAGACACACACACATAACCCATACCTTCCCTGCAGACCCCCTCTGAAAAGAAAATTGACTGTTCCTTTCTCCACCACAGTGCCTTCTAAGTAAAAAAACTAACAAACCTCACTCTCCTTAGCACTGAAGACAGCTCATACAGCCAGCACTCTGGACGGTATGACCATATGGACGAGGGTTACTACAAATGCAATGTGTGTGAGTGCATTCGTGATGGGCTTGTAAAGAGCTGGCGTTCTGTCAGGCTGCCTGACCCACTATGAAGTGTTTCCTGCCCCTCATGTAAACAGCCCCTCTGTAGAAACACAGGCTTAATTTAATAACTTCACTCTTTCAATTGTACACCCTGTTCGTCTTGTTTTTAGTTCTTAAATGCAAAGAGTCACACGTTGGAATTGTTGTCCTAGCGCCAATCCCGTTCTGCCTCATTTTGCCCAATTGTAAAGAACACCCCCCCCCCCCCCCCCGCCGCCCATTTACTGTTTGTGCTTGAGTTGGAAAAACCCTAAGGAATCTTCTGAAATACAGCATGTCTTCAGCACAGGTAGCCTTACGAGTTAACAGCTCTGGTGTTTTTGCGTCCCGTTTTCCCTGGAGAAAACGACTTTACCGGGGTGTTTTTACCATCATCACTCATTGTCAACCATTGTATTATTTCATGTTTTTTTTATGTTGAGAGGAACAGCCATGTGTTAAATGTTATGTAAGAGGAGGCTATCTGTCTAGTGAATGCTGTTGTGATAAATTCTTGTATTTTTGTAACGTGATGTTGACGATGCACTGCTGTGCGTTTTTAAAAGCCCTTCATGTCTTTGCCCACTGCAGCCTACCATAATGGTGCTATTCAAAGGGATTGTATTATGTCATT
This sequence comes from Hypomesus nipponensis, assembly GCF_054491055.1. NCBI lineage: Eukaryota > Metazoa > Chordata > Actinopteri > Osmeriformes > Osmeridae > Hypomesus > Hypomesus nipponensis. The sequence goes on along the minus strand of NC_140382.1, from coordinate 13,888,261 downwards.
TTAGTCAAATGAGAGAAACGTAACTATTAATTCAGAATTTGTTTTTATACATCTTTTTACAGGTCTTTGAAAATGCGGTTTAAAAGCATACCTATGTGCATAGCATGACTTGCCTGTGTACATACTTGCATGTGTAGAATATTGAAAATCTCCACAGGACAATGCAAACAAAAAAAGGTATTAACACACCCTGGTGAAACTTGAAAATTAAAAAAACTCAACACTGTACTCTGTAACCTAGAAAGCAATAACCAACTTAAAATTATTACCTTTTGTTTTATGCAAGTGACAGTCTATAAGTTAACATGTGCCAATTAGTATAAATGTAGAATGTTCCAGACCAATTTCAATCAAATTGGTGTTTTATCAATTTTGTGATCACGTCAATGCATTGTTTGATGTACGCTAACTATAACTGCCAAATACAAATGTACTTTTCTGAAATTGTTTTAGCGTTTTCCATCAACATCTGCAACACCTGAACTCCTCTGGTCATGAAAAAGTCTAGTCCGAGGCTTTGTCAATAGGGCATATATATGTACATTCTGAAGAAGAATCATTGACCTTCAACCACTTAACTGAACCCCTGCCTCTGCTGAAAGCACATATCAACACATTGTGTTTCATACTTCTCTAGAGGCCTCTGCTTTGTTGACGTCCCTCTTCCTCTTTTCACCCTCCCTGCATTTGTTCTGTGTATGACTGAGAGCGTCACAGAAAGGAACAAAATGAGGAAGGGATATGTAAATAGTCGGCCACACTAGAACAGCATGCCAGGTATGGATTACTGGGGTCATGTGAGGTGAGGTTGGTGCACCAAAGGTAGTGCTGGTGAGCAGACAGGAATGGTTGTCTGGGTGAGAGAGATGTGGGGGCGGTCATAGTAGGAAACATCAGGGCTTGATGTGGTTTACTGATCTGGAAGATGGAAAACTGGATGTTTTGGGAACCAACCATACGTTTCAGTCTCATGCTTTGTAAGGAGGGTAAGAGAAGCTGGGATTGAGGCTGGTACTGTAGACAGGTAGAGGAGAGAAGGAACGCTTTGTAGTATCATCATCAGTGAAACCATCAGCATTCCTTCTGTGGACATTATTGGACCTGCAGATGGCAATGTGACAAAAAAACTATAGGTGCAACAAAGCCTCGTCAATAATTGGACACACCTGTGGCTCAGTAAGTCTTGAATTACCCACGTGTGAGCAATTATTGATGATGATGTGGAACATCAAGGATTAAATTATCTTTAGTTTCTGAGCTACTTTCACCCTTGTCACCGAATGGTCAACTTGTGCAGTGTGGCCAGTATCGAGTGTGGTTGCTGTGCATGTTTGCCAGCATGTAAATGCAGACATTCCTGCCAGTCAATTATTCAGATATGGCAATACTGCCGAAGCCTACTTGAGGTTTGCTACGTTGACTTTGTTTTAGACTGGGGTCCTGAGCTGCCAGATGGCTCCCATTGTTTACTGTGTGATCTGTCATCATCCAGGAATAATATTTCCAGAACATACTTGGAAATAACAGGGCAGTACTAAAGCTAATGCTGCATTGCAGACAAGCCAGGAAATGACTTCTCTGCCACCTTCCTTTTCTCACATTTTTCTTAGCTCCTTGTGTGATTCTGAAGAGCACCAAATCACAGCCTGTGGTCCACAAACTTTATATTGAGCTTAAGGAGAATATATATTAACATACACAAAATAAGTATTTATACTTTTCAGGGGATTCTGATATTACCTCTCTGGACATATACAAGCCAACTTTCATTAAATAAACGTTAATTTAACGTTAATACTAACTTTCAGGATTTATTTTCACCAAGATAACATTGTCAGCAGTTTTTAAAAAACAGTGGTAGTTTATTGAGACATATTCCAAAAAGACACATTTTCAACCCTTGTAGGTAAAGAAAAACAAATGAGGTTCTTCAAAATAAAAAAGGGACACATTGTTACAGGAAAAGGAATGTGGTACACAACCAAACAGGCATAAATACATTTATTATATCACCTCAAGTACTAGTAAAAAAAGGTAGAAAATAAACAAAACAAAATAACCCAGTGCGGCTGCAGTTATGGGGTTGAGTCACTAACAAGGCAGGCCTGCGAACAACTAAACCTTACCTAGAACGAGCCGAGCTACAAGCAAAGAAGCTTAGTCCTCTGAGGGGATTTTTTTTTGTTGTACAGTACATCGTCACGACCCGTAAAAAAAAAAAAAAAATGCAACAGACGTTACGACTAGCTATCTTGTTGCTCTCTCCTCTCTCTTCCTTCCTCGGGCACCTGACGTTCGCTGCATCACAGTTTGAGTTTTTTCCTGCGACCCCGTCCGTCCGGGGTTCCCTCAGACTTGCGTTTTTGGGCCTGAGGAAGACACAAGATGAGAAAAAAAAACAGATGATGAATTTCTGTCTCTACAGACTAACAACTGTATGGCACATTGGTTGAGTGTATCTTCATGTCCTGCTGGCAGGGTCGGGTGACAGCAGCTTCTTACCGAGCTAGACTTGGGTCCTCTCTTCTTCTTCTCTGCCTTCTCCCTCTCCTCCAGCTCCATGTTCTCTCGCTCAATCAGCGTGATCAAAGTGTTGCATCGCCTCTGGAGCTCCTACACGCACACACACACACATTAACCCCAAAACAACTCAGAACTAATTATAAAATGACACTATGAAGAGCAACTTCGACATAAACAAAGTTTTCACCATGGCGGTCCTGGACTTGAGGAACCAGTCGAAGCGGAACTGGGGCGAGTTGCGGATGCACTGGCGCAGCTCATCGTAGACGCTCTCCTTGTCGAAGCCCAGCTTGTGCAGCATGCAGATGAGGAAGCGGTCCTCCTCCTCAGTGTAGTTCTTGCCCTTGTTGGTGCCGTAGGAGATACGAAGCTGGTGGAATGGGGCCTTGTATCGCCCAATCTAGGGGGAGGTTACAGAGGGATTTGGGTTTAAATATATATAATTTTTTAAAGTTTTGTTTGCCATTTGGTTTTCCAGTACAAGTGCAACTACATTCAACACTGCTTATGATGCCTTTAAAAAGAAGACAGTGTTGGCTTCAGCTACCTTGGAGTCCAGCGCCTTCTTAATGCTAATCCTCCTCTGGATCCTGGCTTCTCCTCTCTCGATCTGGGCCATGATCTTCTCGATGTCCTGCAGCTCGTTGCAGCGCTCCCAGAACACCGCTGGGAGAAGAAAAACCACACAGACAAGTTGAGGCCATTCTACTCATCCACGTAAACAGACGCGTTCTCTGCGAGGGAGTGCGTTTCCCCCGACAGGACCCTCAGCGAGGATGAGGGACCAGCGCTCCAGGTTTAGGACAGAGCTTCTCTTCCCCCTCTGTGATGGTCATCAAGGACATTGTAATGTCCTCAATGGGTAAAAAAAAGGGTTGTTTTGAGTGCTGAAGGACTTTTTTGTTGCTTTTACCAGAATATTCCATGACCTCTTCTGGGGTTTTTCCCTCTACCTCCCTGGCGATGTTTTCGATGTCGTCTCGTCCCCACTTCTCATTGGCTTTGATGAACTGGTTAAAGTCACGCTTGTTCCAAATTGTGAAGCCCTGGGTGCAAGTTATTGTCAATAAGTGTGTGCATAAACAACAACAACAACAAAAACACGAATGAAACCATGTTGAGCAGATAAGTACAGCCTGCCCTGGTCACCATATACCTGCGAGAGGAGGTTCTCCTTCTCCTCAAGCTCCTCCTCTGATAGGGCCTCTGCATCGTCAATCTTGGCCTGCTCCTCCTTCTGTTGCTGGGCAGAGTTGGGGAGGTCTGGGTTGCGAGGAACCTGAATAGAAATACACAGATTTATAAACACTCTGCATTTCACCCTGCTCTCTTTCGAGACATTATACTACAAACAGAGAAGTGCAGAGGCCAGGGGACACTGGACGGACCTTGTAACCAATGGTCTTCCTGTAGAAGAGAATCTCTTTCTCCAGCAGCTCAAATAGACGAGGGGGGAAGAACTGGAAGTCTTGAACATTGGGCTGCTTGGGGGGGCGAGGAGCCTACAAGAGAGATGGAGGAATGGGAGGGGAGGTTACATATATTTCTACAAGGGCCAGAGATTTTCTTTTGGTGAACATTGGGTAATCGTCTTTCAGGGTGTACTTGCACCACCTGCCCTGATGGGGGCGGTAGGGAGAAGTGTCTCACCTTAGGTGCTTTGGGTTCGCTGACGCGAAGGGCCTCTCGGAAGTAGGCATCCACCGCATAGTTAGCCTTCCTTTCTCTCTTGGGCGGTTCGATCCAGTTTGTAATAACCTACAAGAGCAGAATGTTACATAGGGCCTGGAGGACATGGAAATGAAGAGGCGGAGCCTGGAGCCTTAAAGACACGCTACCTTCTTTTTCTCCCTGTAGTCCTCTCCTTCGAAGGAGTACACTGTGTACGCCGCGGCGTTCTCCGTGTCCATGCTGAAGTTCCTCAAAGAACTCTCGCCCAGGTTCTCCATCTTCTCCTTCATCTCAATGGTCTGGAGGAACCGGACATGAACGCAGACATTCAACATGGGAGCTGGAGAGTTTTCACTGAATCCAATAAATGGCGTTTCTGAAATAAAAACTGTTTTGTAGCCTTCATCCTGACCTTCTTCTCTCCTCTCTCAAGGATCTCGTCGATGTCTTCGTCCGTGATGTCACTCTCCTTGGAGGCAAAGACGTGGGTGGCGCCGTGGCGGATGATGGACAACATCTCGTCCTTGCCCAGCTTGTTGAGGTTGGGGTCCACAAGCCGACCTGTATCCCCCACACACAATCCTCAGTTGCTATAATACTCAAAACTATTTAAATACACTGATCTGAAACTGACATGGTCAGATCCAAAATGGCCAACATCTGTTTTATAGTGATCCTGAGTAAACACAGTCAAATGGGTGGTGTGGTTACCTTGCTGAATGACGATGGAGTCGAGGTGGAGCTTCATTTCGGCGCGTTCCACAATCCTCTCCTCCACTGTGTTCTCTGTGATGAAGCGGAACACGCGCACCTGCTTCTGCTGACCAATCCTGTGGGCTCGGTCCTGAGGGACACGGAAAAATGAACCAATCAGGATTCAGATGATGCCGGATAGAAGAAAAAAAACTCCTTCAATACACTAGTAACACTTTAAATATGATAGTTGTCTTTAGCTGCTCAATCAATAACTTGGCTGGTTAAATCCTGGATTGTCTTGAATTACAGATACATGACTAAAAACCTTGGACAACCAAGAAATAGAAAAATGCTGGCACCAGAAAAATATGTGAACAATATGCTTTACTACACTTAAATATATATGAGGGCTACTGACCATGGCCTGCAGATCAACCTGAGGATTCCAGTCAGAGTCATAGAGGATGACCACATCAGCGGTTGCCAGGTTGATACCCAAACCCCCCGCCCTGGTGCTCAGCATGAAGAGGAACTTGCTGCTGTTGGGCTCGTTGAACGCGTTGATGGAGATCTGGCAAGAGAGAGGGGGGCGTGTGAAAACATGTTTACTCTTCCCGTCCTCAAAGTTCAAGCATGTGTCTGAAGCCTTTCCAGAACCAAAATGGGTTTACAAACAGGACACAGTAGTTCCTAAAAAGTGTCTGCCTTACCTGTCGTTCCTCGTGGGGCGTTTGTCCGTCCAGGCGGCAGTAGCCGTAGTTCTTCCACATGCAGTAGTCCTCCAAGATGTCCAGCATCCTGGTCATCTGGCTGAAGATCAGCACCCGAGATCCTGGAGGGGGGAGGGGCTTACAGCTGTCAATCATACTCAGCAACCCAACTTGGCCTACTGAGGTGAGCCATGCTGGAGGGCTTCTAGACTGTGCAACATCACTTCCTGTCCTTCAACCTCTTAGGACAGAAACCTGTTGTTCAATTACACTGTCTACGTGTATGTTCCTTCATAGAGAAGAGCGGATAGCATCTGTATATGTGAAACCAAGACACTCCACTCACCCTGAGCCTTCATCTTGGGCAGCAGCTTGTCCAGGACGGCCATCTTGCCGCTGTTGACCGACAGATGGATGTCGGTGGTGTATGGCGGGCCGGGCTCGGCGCCGTCAAACAGGTAGGGGTGGTTACAGCACTTCCTGAGCTGCATCAGCACGTTCAGCAGACGCATCTTGTCCGTCTTGCCTGCTGCGTTCAGGATGTCGATGTCCTTCATCAGAATCTTGGTGTACCTGCGAGGACAGGGACCAAAAAGGTTTTGTGCATGTTGCTTTGGTTGGGCATTCATTTGTTGGGCCATATAGAAAAGGAATTGGACAAAATCCTTGTTATTGAAAACATAATTACATTAAGACTTCTGCCAAGTCACAGTTGAATTAACTCTTAGATCTTAATATCTACCTGCTAACAGGTAAACAAGCCCTAGGTAGGCTGGGGTCACTTACCACTCTCTCTGCATCTTGCTCAGTCCCACGTACATCTTCACCTCCTTCTTAGGAAGCAGCGACTTCTCCACGTCCGCTTTGATACGACGCAGCAGGAATGGACGAAGTACCTTCAAACATGCACACTCTCTTTGTCAGCAACTGTAGCCAAGGGCAACTGTAGCCAAGGGCCACGAGGAAGAGAGTAACCAATCATGCATGTTGTCAATGTGCAAGAGAGCCTTTGTTTAACTCACAGTGTGAAGACGCTCCACCAACTTCTGGTCACCCAGGCAGTTGTTGGTGTCGAACCAGGCGTCAAAGTCCTTTCAAAACAAAAATTCAGAATGAGTCCACATTTTTTTTTTTATATATAGAGAAAAGGCCGGGATAAGAGTTTCTTGTGCTGTGTGCACTGCATGATAAACCAAACAGAAATGATCTCTCCTTTCACCAGTGTGTTTTCCCTCGTCTCCCCTGACTTCACCTCTCTTTTCTATCTCTCTCTCACCTCTGAGGAATTGAAGACGTCGGGCAGCAGGAAGTTGAGCAGGGCCCACAGCTCGTGGAGGTTGTTCTGGAGTGGGGTGCCGGTCAGCAGCAGGCGGTTGGTGGTCTTGAACTCTCTGACGATCTCAGACAGCTGGAGGCAGAGACACAGACCCGTTAGGCCCGACAAACCCCGTGAGGACTGAGAGACCAGTAACCCTAACCCCATGACCAGGTGTGACTGTTTGCATGTACGACTCGAAGGAATCGAAAACAACAGTTTGAACCGAATACGGTGTTGTTTTGGCTTCTGTCCCACACCTTTGACTTCTCGTTCTTGATCCTGTGGGCCTCGTCTATGACCAGGTACCTCCAGTTGAACTTCTTGAAGACTGCCTTCTCGATGATCAGCATCTCGTAGGACGTGACGCACACGTCCCATTCTCCCGGAAGCAAGACGTCCCTGATCATGGCCGTCTGAGAGGAGGAAGGGCACACACACACACACACACACAGGGGGTAAGTGTGTGGGCAAAGTATCAAAACCTAGGCTAGCTAACATCAGCATTCCTACACTGCTGATCCTACACTACAGCCTTGTGTCTTACTGAAGCTGCATTGCGATAGTTATATTCCTGTACAGCCACTGTCTTGTTTACACATTTATAAAGAGGTTGTCTTACGGTTAACAAAACAATATTCTAAGCATCAGTCAAGTTAAGGATACAGTGCATTGGCACATGTAGTTCACAACTTGGTGCTATCGCATTTTCTATTCTCTATTTCAACTGTAAATACAGCTGTCATTACTTTACTTTCCCACCCTAAGTGGGTTCTAAGGGAAGCTCACCCTCTCTTCTCTGTCTCCAATGAGGCAGACTGCTCGGAGGGACGGCACCCAGCGCTTGAACTCATTCATCCAGTTGTAGAGGGTGGACTTGGGCACTAGGACCATGTGGGGCCCGGGGATGCTCCTGTAGTGCTTCATGTAGCCCAGTAGAGAGATGGTCTGTAGGGTCTTTCCCAAACCCTGGAGGACAACACGCCGAGGTGAGCAAAACAAACACTGTCTTTCTCTCAAACACACAGGCATGCTTATACTTGTAAGTATGCATGTTTCACACATAAAATCAGCCAGGTGCACACACACGTAAAAACCCTCCACAAACTCCCGTGTCCACATACACACACAAATTCTTTCTCAAATAAACAGAAACGTAACCAAACAAAAAGATGGCCTTGCTTACCATTTCATCAGCAAGGATGCCATTGATGCCATTCTCATACAGGGAAATCAACCAGTTCAGACCACGGACTTGGTAGTCCCTCATTTTACCTGCTTTCACAACTAGGTGGGTGGAAAACATACATTTAGCACCCTTTCCACATTGGACGTGTATTTTTTAGAGACTGTGTACGTTTCCTGTATTAAAAGCGTGTTGGTGGTGGTGGGGGGGGTGCGAACGTACAGGATGGGGAGTCGTCAAAGCGGGTGCAGACGGCGGTGGCTTTGCTGTTCTCGCTCAACAGCTCCTCGTCCTCCTCCTGCTCCGTTCGACGATGGCGGTTACTGTCAGAGATGAGCCCGTTTAGTTCACTGTCAAACGTCCTTAAATCATATTTTGTTGTAATTATCATTTTTGAAATATAGTTAAAGCACACAGCTGGAATCCATATTTATTGCATTGACTTACTCTCCAGCAGAGAGCAGGTTCTGCTTTTCGTCTTTCTTGATGCGAGGGCGCCCAGGCTTCATCTTGAGAGGGGAGGTTGGCGTTTTCTGAGCCGCCGGCTGGATGAAATGGGCAAACACCTCCGTTTGTTTCAGGAGATACTCAAAACGGTTGGTACGGTCCGATTCCTGTAAACACAAGAGCATTTGTTTGGGCGTCAGAGTTCGCACACTGGGTTGAAGAGAAAACACAACAGTTTGAGGCCACTGATGCAGTAAACACATGAGAGGTGAATGGGTGAGCTCACCACTTTCTCTTCATAACCTCGTGTCTCCTCAGGTGTGATTTGGGAAGAAGAGGACCCTTCTTCCTCCCCCTGTCCTGCACCAGAAGACCCCTTTCCCGCCACGGTGGCGTCATCCTTCTCCTGGAGACAAGGGGGTTATTGCAATGTGTGATTTGATGCACAGGTAATGCGTTTCTGGAGCTATCTCATGAATCGGAGTAAGCTATCGGACTAAGCAAGCTCCTCTCCTTTCGTATTTGTTGTCGCACTCTCTGGCTAGCCCCATCATGTGGCTGAACTCCCGTATATACACAAGACGCACTGATATGACCACATCTGGGACACTTCTTGAGCTACCTCGATGCGCTCTGTCTATCAGTATTACAAAAGACTATTCAGTTGAGTAGTTGTGCTTGAAGCTAATCGGCTCCGTTTTAAGGAGATCTGTAAGCCATATTACATGAGGCATGTAAGCCATCATGGCCAGGCAAAAGGACAATATTTTAAATTGACCAAATAAACCGTTGAGGGTTGCTTTATAAATAGTATCGAACTAGCTACTAGTATCGAACTAGTGTCACTAGTCCCTTCACAATGCATTGGGGTGAATGGTCGGTAGGTCGTATTGGTAAAACTTGTCTTCACAAAAGTAGACGAATTGAGATTAAAACTGGCGAGCTGCTTGCTAGTAGCGTTAGCTACTGCTAGCTAGATCTAGGCTGGAACGTCGTTATACAAGCTGGCCTCCTCCTGCTGTAGCGTGACAACACATTCTCCCGGGAAGATGGACCAGAGCTGTTTGTTATCTATGTAAGCTAGCAAGCTAGCGGTAGGGCTAACATTACAACTCAACCTCGCTGACCAATTGAAAGTTTGACTTGTTTCAAAACAACTTACCTACGGGCAAGCGGATTTGTAAAATTACACTAAGCACTCGTATAATCGTGTAACGTAACACCAACTCAAAACAATAGCGCCCGCATTGTTGCATATTTTGCTCCATCTCACCTCCACTCCTCCGGTTTCTTCAAGTTCACTCGGCTCTTCCCGCTGTTCAGCGCCGTTTCCAGTTTCGGACATTCTTACCGAATTGTTCCCTCGATCGAACCAGATTGTGAGTTAATCGATGACTAAGACCCAACGTTCACTGCCAGAGATTGTTTTAAAAACTTTCTTCGAGCTAAAACGTATGATCCTATTGTTTATAATCAAAGGCACGGGCTAGTCACAGGCGATTCATTCGCTTGCTTTCTCAGCCACCCGCGTTCAGATACCCGGTGTGATCTATATCGCGAGACTTTGCTAGCATGGGTGAATTTTCTTCTTCTTGATGCATTTCCGGAAATCCTAATTACTTTGAGTGAATAGCTGCCCCCTGCTGTTCACCATAGCGCATTGTCAAACGCGTATTATGGCATTTCTTCAACTAGACAGTACTGTAGAGGGCGCAACTTGATACAAGAACTTGCGTCTACATTTTAGCCGAGTTGGAGTAATTTTACTCCAGTTACTCCAAGTATAAAAAAAACTAAAATTAAACGTTTATAAATTATTGATTGACTGATTGATACTGATTAAGTACATTTGTATGTGTAAAAACAGTATGATCTCCATACAATTTTTAATTTGATTAATTTGCCTTAGCCTACAAAATCACCCAACACATTTCTACCACATTTATTTTGAGTTTTAAGTTTTTTAAGCAGTACTTGTACATCTTACGTTTGAGAAATACTATTATTGCATACATATACGATACTTTACTCCAATATCTAATCCTTCTAACTGTAATGGTCAGTTTTTAAAGCCTGGGTCATAAGTCTGCCGAAGCTGTTTCATGCTGTAGGCCTACCACACCACCGTCAGACTGCAAAAGTAGTCCTAAGAGTTAGCATATTGTTACCATGACGTTGAAAACTTAAGCATGGGCATCGTGCTCCAGCTCAAGTCCCGCAACTAGGCCAGATGCGCATCGTGGAGAGTGCTTGCGCGTTGTCAAATGATAGAACCAAATCTCCAGTTTTCAATAGAAGCTGAGTTTGAACCATATATTTATTAATAGCCTACAGTACAGATAATATAATTATGGAGTTATTTCATAACACTTTGAAACTGTGTGAAGTGGACCTAAACGTCGGAAGGCTACAAGGAATCCTTTGGAATAAAGGTAAGACCTCTCGTGCAATTACCAGGGTACAGTAACACGTGCATCTTACTAAGCCTCGTCGCTTCTTTTTTTTTTTTACATGACAGAGACAGCTCTTCTGTTCCGCACCAGCTGGGGAATTAGATGCACTGTAGTTTCTATCGATTAGGTATTGCATAGGTGATCGCTAGCATGTCCACATTGAAAACTTGAAATAACAGTAGATTATTGACTGAATTCACAGTTGTTTGTACACAATTAATCCTCGCATTTGAGAAAAAAAGTGTCTTTCTTCATCCCCAAATATCCAGGACGACTAGAACACAGGCTTAATTTATTTTCATCATAGTCCTGTGTTTAATATGTCGCCCTGAATATTAAGCAGAAGTGGGTCAATGACCAAGAGACTTTTGTCTCGATGCGGACAGGGCTCATAACTTATTCACCATGACGCCTCTGACTGTCTTCCCTAATTGCGAGACCAGGAGCCCAATTACTTGTGGCGGATTACAGGCTCCACGGTCTCACATGAATAGCCTCCGGGACACACTGAGATCTTGTTTCGTCCGTGACTGGTCGAAATGCGTCTTATTTACATTTGGATGCAGGGCTCAAGTTCGGCTCTGTAAACGCCCTAGCTGCTCTCTGCGTAACTGGGGTCTGTTGTCCCATTCAGAGCTTTCACACAAGTTAAATGGATCTTTACCCTAGCTTGTCTGTTAAATGCAATAATATGACTTGAAAAATAACCATTGGATAACGTTAGTCTCGGCCTACGGGAGAGATGGGGGGAGGTCTGGTAGCAGGGCCCCCACCTCTACTCTTCCCTCCATCACCAGCAGAGAGCCCTCTTCTCTTCATCCTCCTCCTCCTTCTTCTCTCCCAGCTCAGGGTAGAAAGTCTTTACATATCTAGGATTAGATCCCCATATGAATCCTATTGTATGGGGTAAAACATGTTTACATTACTCATTCAATGCATCAGCACAGCCTTTCACATTTCATAAATACACATGTCAGGAAACAATGCAGTGGTACAACACACACACACATATTTCAGTGTAAAAATATATATTTTGGGGGTTTGCATGACAATACTGTTGTATCCTGACTGTATGCAACCAGCACTGACAGCTGCTGGGACAATGTTTGTCCAAATGTTTGACCCTGTCAGTTATTTTGCAAATGACATGTACCTCCCTTTTTTCACTTTCAGTGCCAGCCCCCTCTCGGCCTTTTGGCCCATCAGATCATGTTTACCAGCTGGCAACAGTCATTTTTGAGCACCTGCGTGTGGACAAGCCAATCACACAACAGCTGATACGCTACGGGAAGAAGGAGGACACGCCCCTTCCTGAGGCATCCAATGAAATGATATCGGAGAGACAGGCCTACGAGCTGGCATTCAACACATTGAAATGTGTGTGTGTGTTTTTGTACCACTGTATCGTTCTTGACGATGTGTGTTTATGGAAGGGTGTGCAGAAGCATTGCATGAGTGATGCAGAAGCATTGCATGAGCGATGTAGAAACATTTTCAGTGTGGGTTTATAGAAAACAGAACTCAATAATCTTATAATATAAAAATGTGAACACCTGGGGTGCTCTTGGAGCCACACTCATTTGCCAGGTCATGTTTTAAGGGTCTGGCCACCTTCCCATTCAAACAGATTTCCCACCAATCACAACTCTATATTTGAAACGGGGGCAGGTTTCATACGATGACTGTCCAAAGAAGCGTTGTCAACGCATTTTCGTAAATAATCCAAGATGACATATCATTGTTCCAATTGGTTGTAACCATCCAATTCTTTCCAGTTGCGTCCATTTTGGTCTGCACCCAAATGCACCCCATGGAAATCCAATATGAACTGGGAGGTTCCAGACCCATTCTGATTTGCGAATTAATTAATTGGCAAGTAAACGTTTCCCAACACCCGTTTGACTACATCCAGCATGCCCTCTGACTTTCAGAGTCAACTTCATTAAGAGATGATTTGGCTTATTCTTGCTTTAGCTTTTTTTTTTACCCTCACCTGACAATGTAGGACCTGCTTATCTTTACAGTGAATAGCTGTGAGTGCCACCATCTGCTGGGTATAGTGCTCTCATATGAATGAGTATTTACCTGGTGGCTGCAGATATATGTTTGCTTCCTCGTTTATTTTGAAGTTTATGCTCTGTGTGAGTGAAGATAAAACTGACTTTCTCAGCACTACATGTGCACACGCACGCACACACACAGAGAAAAAAATCCCACTCAAAAGAACTAACAGACACAACTTTTCTATTCCAGACCAAGATCTTCTTGAAGATATCTTGATTGACAGCTGCTTCCACACCTCCCAGCAAATCGTGAGCTCTTAGAACACATCTAACCATATTCAATATTTTATATCCAACTCTGTGTAACCTCCCTCCCACTCACAAGTGACTGTTATTAGAAGCGACAGACTGTCTGTCTGCCCTACTCTGGAAGACCAAGCGGCTTACTTCAGAATGTGAGATTCAATTTTAAATGTAGATTTGAAAGAAAAATACTTTTGTATCCAGTAGAAAAAGCTTCTAGCCATATTAACCTAAATTTAATTAGGGGTATAAATATATCAATAACACATCCTTCACATTTACCACAACCATGTAACATCTTGGGGCCCTAGCATCTTTATTAAACATTTTAATAAGCCTGAATATAGTTCTTTCATTGATTTATTGATGGATGTTCAGTGTTTGTTGTTACAATATGGGGAGATCGTCTGGGAATGACCTCATAAACCAAATTTTAATTACTGACAAATTGACACATACACACGAGAATGCACATCATTTGAATAAAGTAGACAATATATCGCATCCGCGAAGACACACTTGTCACCTGTGTGTATGTGTGTGTGTATGTGTGTGTCTGTGTGTGTGTGTGTTGATGAGTTGTTTCTTTGTCAATATAAAACGATAAAACCTTGTACGGTGCCGCTTTTTAGAATTCAGTACATCACACTACCTCTCTCAAGCCTTGTGGACCTTGAGAGACGGATGAATAGATGGATGAGGGGAAGGAGGGTAAGAGACGATCGAGATCATTGAGGGATGAGAAGATGAATAACAACAGGTTCGAGCAGAGCAGGAACATGGCTCATTTGACCTAATGAGTCTACAATGATGACGAGGATGATGGCGGTGATGAAGGTGGCCTGTTTTGCAGGCAGAGGACTCGTTGCCGTTGCTGATGGTGATGCTGTACGACTTCCAGGACAGGAAGTTCCTGGCCCGGGAGCGGGTGAAAGAGGAAGGGGAGGAGTCTCTGCTGGAAGTGCAGAGGATGGAGGTCTGTCTGTACAGGTATGTGGGTCTCATTTGTGCCATTTGTTCAATTCTATATGCACAAAATGTACAATATATGAAATACATCCTAATGACGATTGTCTCATCTCTGTTGGTGTGTGTGTGTGTTTTGTGTGTGTGTGTTTTGTGTGTGTGTGTGTTTTGTGTGTGTGTGTTGGTGTGTGTGTGCTTTGGTGTGTGTGTGTCTACTCCACAGATGTAAGACCAAGCTGGCTGCTTCTCTAGCTCGCTGCAGGGTGAAGCAGGATCTGGTGAGTATCTCCTGCCTGCTCTCAGACCAGGTCAGAACCAAGCAACGAAGAGCCAGAACCCTGCCTCTGTACGCCTGGGTCAACACACTCCAGAGCAGGTAGACGCACACACACACATGCGCACAGGCACACACACACACACACACACAGTGTTTTTGACCCAACGAATCCCTCTCTCCCTTCTTGTAGTGTGGATGAAGTGTGTGAGGTGCTCCACAGCTGGTGTGTGTGTGAGGTGGGGGGTGTGAGGAACCTGCAGGGGTGTGTGTACTGCCACGACCCCCTGGCTCCAGACACGCTGGTCTTCCCTGCTCAGCTCATAACCCTGCTACAGGACTGCCATCTCACCAAACAACACACACTCAACATACAGGTAGGGGAGAATTTGTGTGTGTGTGTGTGTGTGTGGGGGGGGTGTATTGTGTGTGTGTGTGTGAGTGTATGCGTGTGTGTGTAATCCTACTCTTCTCTTCTCCCCAGGACAGGAGTGTGTGTCTGGCTGCGTGTGCACTGCGCCCCCTGTTGTCCAAGGACAGTGACGTTCTGGTGGTGGGGTCCTTCTCTGCTCTCACCCTGGCCCACATAGCTGTCCGAGCCGCTGCCTGCTCAGCCAGGGTGCTGGTGTGTGGAGGAGAGCACAGCCCTACACAGAGAGAGCAGATGCAGAGGGTCCTGGCCCAGATGGACATAAAGAGTTAGTAATAATAATATACTTATGTGTAATTAGACATCCTAATTCTAAAAGTATATTACTCATCAGTTTAATCAAGGCTGGTAAGAAAGACAAAGCCAGTCTGTGTGTGTGTGTGTGTCTACAGATATCCGTGTTCTGTCAGAGGACTTCCGAGGGCTGGATCAGTGGGACTCGAGGTTTCAGAGGTTAAAGGTCATCATGATCCTGCCCCAGTGTTCCAGCTCAGCTCTCCATGACCCAGTGGAGACCCTCCTCTCAGAACACGGAGGTGAGGAGAGGGAGGGTAGACAGAGAGAGAAAACGAAGCACATTGGAAAAGATGTGAAAGACAGTCAATTCTTTACAGTACTGAGATGTGGAAGGATGGATGGCAAAGATAAAGCACAAGCATTAAGACCTGAAGGAGGAGAGGAAGTTTCCAGTTTGTGAATAAGTAGCTGTTCCTTGTTGTCAGACTGCGACCTGCTGCAGGACCTGTCGAAGGGAGAGGGCTCTGTCTCGCAGAACAGAATACACACTCTGGTGACACGTCAGACACAAGACCTCACACACGCTCTCAGCTGTGAGTGGACAAACACACAAACACACACACACACAGAATGCTCATAAACTCACCTCAAGAACAAACAATTATAAAAGGATTAATGAAGATGTGCACCTCCTTCGAAGTTAAACCATAAAATTAGTTCCAAAAGTTCCTTATAAAAACACACCAGTATTCAGGCTGATGTATCAAAACTCAACATCAAGTGTTTGACAGATTTACAAGAAACTGTATCATTACCAGAGTTTCACCTTCTCATATCCTTACACACACACTCCGTCACTAACACACAAATGCACATCCACACAATAGTACACACATCCACACATCCACACATCCACACACACACGCAGACAGACGCCCACACTAGCACACACACACACTGCATTCCTTGCTTATGAAAGTGTGTTGGGCTTTGCCTGCTGTCCACAACACTGTGTTAGACTGACCACTGAGCCTGTGGAGAGTTGCCATGCGACAAAAACAATTCTGTCTCACACATTCCGTTACAACTCAATCCATTTGTTGCACACAGTGCACATACCACCCCCCCCCCCCACACACACACACACACACACACAAAGCCCGGACAATAATATTTTAAAGCCTGCTTACGTCAGTTGCTAGATTATGTTTACTCACGCTCTCATCCTCCCCCCCTCCCTCTCTCTCTCTCCCCTCTCCCCCCCCCTCTTCCCCCCTCTTCATCTTCTCTTCTGTCCTTCTCTCTCCCTCTCTCTTAGTTCCTAAGGTGCAGGCAGTGGTCTACTGCACACGCTCAGTTTATCCTGAAGAAAACGAGCTTTTGGTGAAGAGGGTCTTGGAGAAGGCCGTCACACACCACAAACTACTGCCTTACAAGTACACACACACACCGGTCTAAAGGTCAAATTCTAAATTGTTGTACCTTCTTCTTACACAGTTCAGAAAATGAACTGTAAAAATCACATTCAAAATTCAAAAGATCAAACTGATGTCAATATTCAATCAGGTGTTTTACTGCGGGATGTTATGTATGATGTCCCTTGTCCGTCGCGTTTCTGGATAGAGTATATTACTACACTTTAAACAGCTAAATGTCTGACTATTCAGAATAGAATGATCAAAAGGTCTCTTGAGTGACAAGACATTCACATGGTAGAAGTAGCTCAGTCAATCAATGTGATCCAGTATCAGACCTTTCATCACAGCATAGGCCGAACAGGCAGAGATGCTTAGAGTTTCCATGTCACTAACATGTAGCACCATAACTTTAGGCCAACTTACATCACAAAGATTGTTAGTGCTAATGCTGCATCTCTCAGGATTGTGATTGAACTTGTGCTGGCCTGCCCTGTGGGGTCTGGCTGTGGGGTTGGTGAGGATGAGGATGAGGATGAGGATGAGGAGTTTCATGATGAGAACAGAGAGTCCTGACAATGACCCCAAACCCAACAGATGTGCACACACACACACACCGGTGAAGGAAGGGAAAACCGTCTCATACAGATACAGCTGGAGAGGAGAGAGAAAGACAAGGATTGGGAACGAGTGAGAATGTGTGCAATGTGTATGAGTGTGTGTGTGTATGTGTGTGTGTGTATGTGTGTGTTTGTGTGAGGAAGACACAGAAAGATCAACTCAGTCATGGGCTGGTGACCAACCTGATGAAACACTTATGGTTGCCGGGGGGATAGGACTTAATCCTTGATATGGGGGGAGTGGGGTGCAAAAGAGAGGAGGAGGAGGCAGACGAGAGGAAGATTTCCAAAAAGCAGTTTCACGCCTGCTGCGTTGTCATTAAGCCCTGTCTCACTCCGCCAGGCCGCACACTCCTCCTCCCCCATCCATCTCTTCTTTCTCTTCCCTCACCCCAACCTTCCCCCGGTTCTCCCTATACCTACTCTCTTTCTCTACAGAACGTCTCTAATTACTCCACCCGAGAGAATGTAGCCTTTGTTGTGTTCCAACACCTGTCATTTGCCATGTTCCTATCAGTTTGGGTTCTAGGTTTTAGATTCTAAACCGGGCCTGTACTCTGTTGTTCTCCCAGGTTGAGTGGTCCAGTTCTGTCAGAAGGTTCTGGATCAGAAGTGGGGAGAGATACAACCAGAGAGAGGTTCTTTAAGGTGGAGCCTTCTGAGCACACAAATGGATGCTTCATTGCTCTGCTGGCCAGAGAGGTATGAGAGTGAATCAAAGTGTTTGTCTGCGTGTGTGTCTGTGTGTGCGTGTGTCTGTGTGTGTGCTTGCTCATGTGATTGCTCTGGGACAGCACATTGCAGCTATGCTGAGACTGCAATGTTTTACTACCTGCCTACAGGGACACTAGACTGTTTGGAGATCCCAAAACTCACCAAACACGCACGCACACGCGCACACACCAAACACCTTTCTTTCAAACTATAAACAAAAGTACATCATCCTATTTTGTGTCAATAATAAAACAGCGGATAAGCCACTATCCAGAAGACCTACTGGTAGCTGTGACTGCTAAAATATTGAACCAGACTGCCTATCCCTGTCTGTCCCTTTGCTCTGCAAGACATTCCTACCTCCCCCCTCCCTCCTCGCTCATAAAATGAGTAAAATAACACAGAAGGAAATGAGATGCTGCTTCCCTGTTCACCCTGAAGCTCTGCGAATGGTGCAGAAAGTGTGTGCGTGGAGGGGACCAAGGGAGAGAGAGAATGTGGGACAGTCCCAGATCTATTCAAACACACACTTCACCTGTACCTTCCCCACACATACACACACTTCACCTGTACCTTCCCCACACATACACACACTTCACCTGTTCCTTCCCCACACATACACACACTTCACCTGTACCTTCCCCACACATACACACACTTCACCTGTACCTTCCCCACACATACACACACTTCACCTGTACCTTCCCCACACCTACACACACACAGACACGCACATTTGGCGGAGTGTAAATGTAATCAGACCCTGTCATCAGATCCACTTGCACCTCTAACAGGTTGGATGAGATGAGTGCTGATCGCCTGATTCAGTTACAGGACTAATGCTGCTAGATGTTAGAATTCTGGAATGCCATACAGAGCTATGCTCTCCACATCCACCTGTGGTGGAACACTGGAATCTACTCAACTTGACCAACAGAGAGGGAGGGATGGAGCGAAGGATGGAGACAATGAAACCCATTTCCCCTTGGGGGATTACTCAATTATTACTCAATTATTTTTGAATAAAGGATTTCACATATGATCAAGGGGTGGACAGAGAAGGGGATAGAGAGATGGCAGGAGGAGGGCAGGAAAAGGAGGGAAGGAGATGACAGAGGGAGTAAACGTATTTGTGCTTCTCACTCCAAATAACAAGACCTACTGTACAGTACACTCCCCACCCTGCTGCTTGCTCCTCTTGTCTCTCCCTTCTCCACCAAATTAATTATTTGCTTTATTTGTTTCCCTGCTGTTCAACAGAATTCAGCTTCAAGCCCTACACAGAACTGTACAAAAGGTTCTCATGAGATAGGACTGAAACCGAGTCTTTCCCGCTCCCTCCCAGCAAATTCATTCAGCTCTGTAAAGCTTTATTTATTTTCCTCAATCCTGCTTCTCTCTCTGCACAATGCTGCAGTATAAAAAGTTCCTCATAACTTACAGACTGTAACAGAGTTGTAGGAGACCAGACAATCTATCTTTGCTCCACATACACACACAGACTCCAGAGAGAAATGAGAAGTACGGAAAGACAATGACAGAGGAAAAAGCAAGCCAGTAAGCGGATTACTGTTTAGTTTTTTTTCTGTTCATTTTTTTTGGCCTCTGTGTAAATGCCACAGCAGATGACAAGACACGTCATCACTCTCCATCCTTCTCTCTTCTTTCTATTCCTTCTTTTCCCCCTTCGCTTCCCCCTCTCTTTCCTTCTGCCTATGAAGATATGGGTGTGAGCTGCAGTATTTTGTCCTGAATCAATTTAATGGGAGCTCTGTGTGGAAGTCATGCTGCCTCTCTGAGGAGAAGGAGAGGGAGGAAGGGGGAACGAGAGTCTTTTAGTCGTGGCAGATGTAAGCAACTGTGCACGCTGCATCAGTGAGACTGCAAAGCCATCCAACATTCATTTCCGATCCCTCTTCCTCTCCCTCTCTTTCTAGACCTCTTTAAGTTTAAGGACACAGACACCTGCCCCATTGTTATTCTAGTTATTTCTGTTCCGTCAAAGAATCGTACTTTCACCTGAAAAATGTTCACTTGTGAGTCTTGTCCATTCTTTCCTCTCATCCTTACACTCTCCCGCTTCCTTTCTCTCTGCCTCCCTCTCAGGCTGACCCTGTGAAGGTGGAGTCTGTCCAGGATGTGTTAGCCAGGGCAGCGGCTAAGGGCCTCCTGGGTGGAATTCTCACCGACCAATCACATGCTCCTAAGAAGGGAAGACAGAGGAAGACCCTCCCCCAAGTCCCAAATGACCAATCGTTGGGCGCCTCCAGCCAAGAGCTACCCAGCCTGCCAGAACCAGGGCCACAGAGTGGCCCAGGAAATAGCAACAAGCCATCCACCCTGTTGGAGGAGGAGGAGGGAGAGCATGAGGGAGAGGAAGAGGGCAGCGAGAAAGAGGAGGGAGACAAAGAGAGTGAAGGGGAAGAAAAAGAGGTAATGGGGAAAGTGAAGGGGGTAAAAAAGAAAAAACTGTTAAAGAAGCATTAAAAAAAAACTCACAGAAACCTTAAGAATCTCAAACCCCGCGTCAACCGTTCCACAAAGAGACAAACCAACAAACCCGCGCACCAAACCCGACATCACAAGGGTCAAACTGAACCCAGAACAAAACCTGCTCCTTCGCTCATGCCCATCCCCGTGGACCTCTCCTACCCAGAGACACAAACTGACACCCCAGACCCCCTCACTCTCACAGCCCAGAAACCCACAGCTGTACTGGGTCCCCTAATGATAGGCCCAAAACACTCCCCCACCTCCCCCCTTGCGCCCCAGGGGACACATAGGCATTCTGAGCAGCCACAGGACTCAAGGAAAACATATCAGAATCTTGTGAAACAAGGAGTTCCAAATAAGGAAACGGATAAACCTGGAAGTCCTAATAAAGTTGCAGGTAAACCAGCGAGTCCAAGTAAGGAAATATGGAAACAGGAAGTGTTGAAATCTGTTGGTGTGGTCCTGCCACCTATCTCCTCCCCCACTGTCAGCTCCCTGGGGAGTAGAAGTGTCTCCTCCTCCTCATCCTTCCGTTCCACACTCACTCCCTCCCAATTCTCTCCCCCTCTATCAGTATCTAGGACCAGCCAAGGTCAAGCTGACCCTTTGATGACTCGCCCGAGACCAAAACCCTAAATGGAAAGTACACACAGAGACACACACATGCACGTCATCGGGTTATGTTTTAATATGATGTTTATTCTCACAATAGGTTACATTGATATGGTGTACAAATCAGTGAGCAGCAAACTGAAGCTGACAACATTGTCTGAGTGAAGTTAAACTGTAAAGTGAATGACTGTATGAGCTAGAGAGTTTGGAAGTACCGCCCCATTCTCATCAACCTAATAAGTTAAATGGATTATACTCCCAGTCTAGCTGTACAATGTGATGCTTGTTTGTAAACCAAACTTAAGCGTGTCATCGCTACTGTGAGGGAACCAGGAAGTGCATCAGACTGACTGCCCAACCGAATACAACCAATATGCGCAGTTATAAAATAGAATAAATAAAATAAAAAATATTTCTGTTCAGTACATACAGTCTTTTTCTCGAATGTCTCAAAGGGCATGCAAGGCTTTTTGGGTTGACATTTCTATCAGTTTCCAGCCAGGCCAAAAAGATATGCATAGATAATCGATTGGTAGACTTCTATAAACGTATAAACTGATCTTGTTTGACCACCAAAATAAACTCAAAACGATTCTGTTTAATCCATTCTCATTTTCCGATATTTTCTCTATGTATTTTTTCTTAATTTTTTTTATCTACAACAAACATTGATATTTTACACTTTGGCCCTTTTCGTGTGTTCAACAAAGGCAGTTTTTCATGAAAGAAACAATATAAAACTGCACACACAGAAAATGAAAAGATAGCTTATAAGGTGAAAAAAATGATATATTATATAGATATACACACTGACTTGTCATTTAATTCACATTTCTACATCCTGTGACAAAAGAAGGCTTTGTGGTTGAACTATATTTTCAAAGATGTTAAATTCTTCCTTTTGCCCCTGTGCAGCCTATCAGAGAGCCAATCGCCTTATTGTTAAGAACTGACCAATCCATGCTGAACAGGGAGGTCAGCTGGGGGTTCAATTGAAATTAGATACAAGGATGCCACTTAAAACAGACCAACGTAGGTAATCAAAGTGGCGTTGGTGGCGTTGGCCATACAGACAAGAGCAGGTGAAGGAAGACAAGGTGACCGAACTCAGGAGAATATATAGCAGCATCCGCTAATGTTCTTGGTCAACATGGCATTAGGAAGTTTTGTGTTGAAGATGGCACAGAGGCCATGGTCACTTGCATTCCCAAATTTCCCATCTTGTCTAGTTGAAAGGATCGATGTTTAGAGTTCAGCTACATTGAAAAAAAAGCAACAAACCAGCTCGAAAGTATAAAAACATTCATCCACTTCTCATTGAATCAACTGCCCCTTTTTATAGTGACCACAAAACATGCTAGTTTGATAGTGGCTGTTCTGAATGTGTGTGTGTGTGTGTGTGTGTGTGTGTGTGTGAGATAGATGTTCTTGGCTGAATGAGCTGTGATCCTGGGTGTAATGGAAGACACAACATTTCTTTCAGTCAATAGTCCTCCTGGGTGTCTCTCACCACAGCATATTCAGCTGTGTGTCTGTGTCTCTCTCTTAGTGTCTTTCATCACTAGGCAGAAGGGGAGAGATTATATTTTGTCCATCCCTCAGGTCTCTCCTTCAGTTATGGCTGTTTTCATTTTCCTGCCAGGTAAGATGAAGGCAGGAAAGGAAAAGTAAACAGGACGTGACACAATCATGTTCCAGGTGAAAGGTCACCTCTCGTTTAGGTCACCCAGACCGGACTAGTCGACAATTTACCAGCAAACTCAGACCTGACCAATCGAGTGTGGTACGGCAGTGGTGAGTCAACATCCGCAGACAGGAAATGAAAAATGGAAAAGAAACAATGGGCAAAAATATATTGATGATTTCTCGCTTTCTTTCCGTCTCTCTGTTGGAGTCAGCAGCAATGCATTACTTTAGTCAGGAGTTCCACAGTCACACACAATGGAGCCATGCAGGATAGTAGGCGAACAAAGGTGTAGCCACTGGGTGTGTCTCAATGCTTGCATGAAGTCTCCTCTCCTTGTGACCCGTCCTTTATACACCACGGGTCTGTGTAGATAAAAGCCATACTGGCTTAGAGACACTTTTGCTAATGAGCAAATGATGGTGCGCAGTTTGCAGAGAGGAGAAGAGGCCGGGAAATAGTATTGAGACCCATCCACAGGTGAGTGAGAGGGCTGTGGCCGAGTGTGTGAGTTCATGCTGGGGGGACACAGAGGCAGAGACAGTAGGGGTCATCAGGGCAGGAAGAAGAGTTTCGGAAGCCACACTTTCTTTCAACCACTTCCTGTTTTTTGAGTTATATACTTCCTTTGTTGATTTTGTTTTGATATATACAGTCACATTGTTATCATCCTAGTTATTTAGGTTTTTATCAATTGGTTTGTTATTTGTCGGATACAATTCTGTTATAATTCAAGGAATTTATATTTTAGAGTTTCATGTTCAGAAATATGACTAATGTACTGGGTTTGCATTTGCTTTCTATGCAAAGATGTCCAACTTTCAAATTGAATTTCTATTTCACTTCCAGCACACGATTTGGCACTAAATTGACCGCAACTCCCTTTAGCGGATTGTGTTTATGGGTTTTTGTTTTCTGTTTGTTTCCATGGTGACCCGGGGGCGGAGCGGGGGGAGGGGGGGGGGGTGTTTGGTGGCACGGGGAGTGGACAGGCGCTGTGTTTCCATGGTTACTGGGGCAGCTCGGTGACAGGTCTCTTCTGCTTGAGGGTGTCGATGAGCGAGAGGACGCCACGCTTCACGCTGGTGGAGACCCGGCGAGACACAGAGTCTCCCTGGGGGGCGGAGCCACAGGCCTTCTGGGAGGGGGGCCGTGCCACCAAACACTTCTGGTACCTCAGCTACAGGGAGGGAGAGAAACATGTAGGTGTAGAGAAACACATTTCTGAAGGAGTGAGAAAGCAGGACAGATGGAGGGGGAAAGAGGGAAAGGTTCAAGGTGAGACAAAAAAGGATGAAGAGGATATTTCGGGGGAAAAAGGTTTCAAAGGGTTTTGAGTAGGAAGAAAGACTGGAGAAGAGAATATGGAGGGAACACAGTAAATAAGAGTAATTGCTGAGTCCAGTAGTGTGTTGAGGCTTAGCTGACAGTAAGTGTGCAGTTTCTCTGCTCCACCAGGAGACAGGACAGGCTTTAAATCCAATATACACAGAGGGAGTGAATCAGCACTTAACACACACAGACTCCCCAGACCTCTCCTCATAGACCTGACAGTGTGCGTGTATGTGTGTGTGTGTTCGTTCATGAGGGCGAGGGATTGGTTGGTGATCAATAGCAATGATAGATGTTCTCCTGTCACAATACATCAGAGTTTGAGAGCGTACGTGTGTGTGCATGTCTGTGTGGGTGGAACCGTGTGTGTGTGTGTGTGTGTGTATCCATATATCCACCGTTCTAAAGTGAATCAATAGTACAGGCAGCAGCCCACTAATCCTCTCCTTAGCAGAGTTACACTCAAGCAGCCACTGCAGAGGAACCTGACTGGCTGGAGCCTGAATGTGTGTGTGTGTGTGTATGTGTGAGTGTGTGCACGCATGTGTGTGTCTGTTCACCCAAAGTAACTGACACCCCTGAAGTAACAGACACTCCGGGTAGACTCAGGCCAACGCAAGAGTAATTGAAAGGAGGTTTTCAAATGTTTTTTGAGCCCCAGGCTGCTCACCATGCACGCGGCCTGGACGGCCTCCGACACGCTGCCGGCGTTGGGCTCGCACCAGAACACGTGGCAGTCGTAGTGCTGCCCGCCGGCGTCCATGATGAAGGCAAACGTATGCACGTCCTGGCCCACGCCCATGAAGGACAGGAAGCGCACCCGGCACTCCACCAGCACTTCCTCTTCCTCCTGATGACGCAGGGACACAGAGACAGAGAGAGAGAGAGAGAGAGAGAGAGAGAGGAAGTGATGTCACTACAGGGTGACAGTGAAAGGCCCAATAATGAAATCATTAAAAGGGCGAGGAAATGGGAAGAATGAACAGGAGGGTAAAGAGTGTGAAGGAAAGCCAGAGCAAAACAGTGGATAAGTAGTACATGAGGGCTATCTCTTTTCCCCTAAGTGGGTTAGCGTTGACAGAAAGCATAAAGGGGAACAGAAAGAGGAGGAGAGACAGAGAGGGAGGAGGAGAGGAAGGTTCTCCTGCCTTCTCCTTGCTGATGGTGACGGTGGCGTCGGCCACATTGAGGGCCACCTGGACCCAGTCCTCTCTACTGGACGAGCCCACCAGGCTGTCGATGGCGCCGTTCAGGATGTCCATTCCTAGGGCAGAAGGGTCAGCACGTGTTTGTCTGTGTGTGTCCTGGGAACATTGTGGACTAGCCCATATATGGGGTGACTCATCATGCATGCCTCGCACTGAGGAGGGCCCAACATGTACTGAAACGTCTTCGCTCTTGCACTCGACTTTGGTACATATCCTTTCACTGTCTGCACAGCCCTGTCAAGTGACAAATATAAATATTTTCGAGTTCTTCCTTGCTGCACTGAAAGCTTAGTACCGCACCAGAAAAAAGACAAACAAAGGGCAGTGGTTAAGGCGCAGCTCTCCCCTCGTGAAGCCCTGCGGGAACACTCACCTATGGGTCTGGCTACAGGCATGACGCCCAGGTAAAACACCTGAAACCTCTGGACCAGCTCTGTCTTTGGGGTGGGGAACTCTGCTGGGGGGGAACACAAACACACACACACGCGTTACAGACTCCCACACTTCTGAATCCTCGCTCTCCGTCTCTCACAGCCTCGTACACGCTCTTCCCTCGTTCTCTTGCTCACGCACGCGCCCCTCCGCGCAGGGCAGACAGCAGCCTACCTTGGAGGGGGAGGTCTAGTCCCGCCTGAATCCTGTCCTGGAGAGAACCCGCCGCCATGGCTTTGGCATTCTTACGCTCTGTCATGATCTGGAGAGAAGAGGAGAGGAAGAGTGGGAGCGGGAGAAAGAGAGGGGAAGAGAAAAGAGGAAACGGAAAGAAATGTGAGAGACGAAATCAAGAGCAAAAAGGGGAGAGGCAGCGATGAAGGGAGCAAGGGACGGGGTGGATGGCAGGAGAAAGATGGAGGATAAGAAATGAGCTAGCCAGAACCCCCCCGCCCCCCCCCCCCCCCAGAGACATAATGACAGTCTCCTCAATTCACCTGGGGACACACACTCCCACTCAGACACACACGCACAGAAAGCTAACCAGGTCACCCCCCCCCCCCTTTCTATAAAGGATGGTAAAAGCTTCTCCTCAACAGCAGGGCTCAAGGCAGAGTTGACATGCTGTTCAAACACACACACACGCACGTTCTCTCTCTTACTCTTTCTCTCCCTCTCAGCAGCACACACACACACAGATAAATTATGCATGACCATAATCAAAGACTTAGTCACAGTAACTCTGCATCTCTCTCCGTCTCTGACCCCCTCTCTTCTTGTTCCCTCCCCCGCCATCTCTCTCTTTAATAAGACAGCCCTCACCAAGCCACAGGAACAGACCATACACATCACTAAACATTCTGGGCTCAGTCTTGGACCATTTAGCTGCTCTGCTGGGTTCTAACACTTGTGCTTAGACCTAGATCCAGTCAGGGTCCAGACAGTAGAGTTTAGAGTATGGTACAGTTATTGCCCTGGTTTGAACCATGTTGCTCCAGTCTAGGTCCAGGTCCAGGTTTAGGTTCAGATCACTTCCAGGTCAAGCCTCTTACCCGGGAGCAGATCTCGTGCAGGCTGGTGGCAATGGCTTTGGCTGGCGTGTCACAGCGGAACACATGACATTTCAGTATCCGCGTGTCTTTGTCCCTCGCCACGTACGCAAAATCTCTGAGGGGACGCAGAGAACAAAGAGTTAACCAGGGAAGGAAGGACGACAGAGATTAGGGTGTGAATATGACACTATTGGTGTTCCTGTGAAAGGGCTTGGCACAATGCTTCAAACATAAGAATGTGTGTGTGAGTGTGTGACCTTTACCGACCTAATGAGTAAAAACACACACACACACACACACAAAGATCGATAGAGAACCACTGAGATCAATGGAGCACTAAGATGCACTGGAGAGTTCCACAGTGAACAGACACAGCTGCTCCCCCCCCCCTTTCAGGCTTCAACAGATGGGAGGAAGGGACCAAAAAATATTGGAAAAGATGGAGGGATGACGGTGGATGAAAATATAGAAAGAAGCACTCCAGGATGAAGGGGGGGGGCTCAATACATGCCTCGGGTACTCAAACAAATACACACCTCCGTGTGTGTGTGTGGATAAGATAAAAAGACCACCTCATAGGCAGCGTGCACGAGTCAGAGAAGGCTTTCAAATCTCCACCGGAGTGTGTGTGCGCTTCAGTGTGTGTGCGCTTCAGTGTGTGTGCGTGTCGGTTGTTTTTTACAGGTCATAAGAAAATAGGTTGGAAATGTGCTTTGAAGACCGAGGGAGACAGAAACCAGGAAATGAAACAATAACTAGAAGCGCCGATGGACAAGGAGTGAGGAATGAGGGATGAGAGGAGGAGAGAACAGGGGTGGAGGAATAACAGCATTCTTCTGTTTACCTCTCTCTGAATCCAGGGAAGCGAGGGAAGAAAGAAGGAGAGTTAGTTGGAGAGAGGAGAAAATACAATCACAGCAAAATACCTCCTGCTGGGGTACACTGAGTTTCATCTCTCCCAAAGACACACTCACACACACACGTGCACATGTGCACACACACACACATTCACACACTCACTCACACACATAACCTTGAGTTGCTTGTACTGTTCTTTCCCTCCCTCCTCCGAACTATTCCCCTTAGACAGCCCCAACAGCTGTGCATACTAAGGGTTTGGCTCTAGGAGAGACAGTGTGTGTGTGGGTGTGTGTGTGTGTGTGAGTGTGTGCGCACGCGCGTGTGCATGTGTGCGTGTGTGTGTGTGTGAGTCCTTGGTCTGCAAAACTGCGTTGACCTGCTTTTAATTAGCATGTTCAACCCTGAGAAAACATTTAGAGAAATATACAAAGAAGGACTTAGTAGGAAAAGAGAAAGAGAGAGTGTGAGAAAGAGGAGAGAGAGAGAGAGAGAGAGAGAGAGAGAGAGAGAGAGAGAGAGAGTGGAGAGAGAGAGAGAGAGAGAGAGAGAGAGAGAGAGAGAGAGAGAGAGAGAGAGAGAGAGAGAGAGAGAGAGAGAGAGAGAGAGAGAGAGAGAGAGAGAGAGAGAGAGAGAGAGAGGGGGAGAGGGAGATTGGGGGATATTTATGCATGCTCCTTGGATTAGGGTAACAATCTGAAATTGGCCACCAATGGTAAGAGTTGCGGATATTTTGTTAATTGATGAAAAAATACTTCAGAGAGAGAAAGAGAAAGAAAAGGACAGAAAGACAGACTGAATGACAGACAAAAAAAAAGGAGAGAAAGATAAGAAAATACATTAAAGAGAAATCTGGAAATAAAACAATGTATATTGTGACATCATGGATGAAAGAGAAGAGTTGAGAAGGACAGAGGGTAACCAGTTAATCACTAGATGATCTACAGTAATCGCCATGCCAACGCCTCTAAAATGTCAAGGTTGCCGTGGGAATGCATAATCTCCGTGGTAATAAGGAATTCCGTGGCAAACAAGAAGAGGAGGACACTGGGGGAACATTCTGACACAGACACCATCAAATCAAAGCGAATCCATCAGCAACACACATACACACACACACTACATACACACCGTAACTCTTTCACAGGTGTTCCATGTGCACACACTAAATATTTGTGTGCAGATGTATCTTTCCTATGCAACACTACTTAGTACAATGTGTTTGGCATTTGTGAAAAAGAAAAAAGAATAACGTCAGCATAAAAAATAGTATCTCTCTCGGTCTCCCTTCTCTCCTCGTACCTTTCCCTTCAACACACTGTTCTGTGACTCACCGACTCCCCACTAGACACCTCTTCCCTGAACTTTCAGAGAGACACACACACACAATTTACTTGCCTATTTGTTTTCCATTATAATTTTTAAAGGGGGGGAATATATTACACTTAAAGAAAGAAACATTTAAAATGTAAAAAGAAAGAGAGAAGAAGAAAAAGGAAGTAAAGTACTCACAGATAAAGATGGCTCTATGTCAGTATGGTGGCAATCCAACGCTATCTAACCACTGACACACACACACACACACAGCCTTCCTTTACGCACACACACACTCCCGTCTGAGCAGAGAGTGAGCACTAAGCAGCCCTCTCTCTCCCTCCTCATCCCTCGCTCTACTCCTCCTCCTTCTGCTGCAGTTACAGTGGTGTTGCCCCCTGTCTGTCTCTGAGTGTGTGTGTGTGTGTGTCTACCTCTGTGTGTGCCCGTTTGATGCACAACTGGTTAAAAAGCAGAACGTAGATTCTCCCTGGCCATTAAACGCACCCTTGTCTGATCATTCTCCTTCACGTGTGTGTGTAATTGGATGTTCGATAACCCCAAATAATACAATGACAATAAAACAACCTTTTATTACCTAAAAGGTACACCCTAAGTAGATGGACCTGCTAACCTATATATCATTTTATGCGGCAGTGTCACAAGAATGGATTCGTTGTCTATCGGAGAGCGCCCTCTACAGAGTAGCAACAACACAACACAGGAAGCTATTTATTTTTTAGCTTAAGTTGTAAGGGAGGGAGGGATGGGAGGGAGGGAGGGAGGGAGGGAGGGAGGGAGGGAGGGAGGGAGGGAGGGAGGGAGGGAGGGAGGGAGGGAGGGAGGGAGGGAGGGAGGGAGGGAGGGAGGGAGGGAGGGAGGGAGGGAGGGAGGGAGGGAGGGAGGGAGAAAAGGAGGGAGAAAAAGAGGGAGCAGGGCAAACAGGGTGGGAAACAATGACAGACTTCTTTGTCGTACACTCCTCCATATTCAGGAATAAATCTTTCATTAACGCCATCATCCTTCTATCATCAATCATTCAATCCTTTCTTAACTCCAGGGACCCCACTGTCCACTGTCCCAATCATTACTGTGACCTTTCCTCTGTGTGTGTGTGTGTGTGTGTGTGTGTGTGTGTGTGTGTGTCTGTGTGTGTGTGTGTGTGTGTGTGTCTGTGTGTGTCTGTGTGTGTGTGTGTGTGTCTGTGTGTGTGTGTGTGTGTGTGTCTGTGTGTGTGTGTGTGTGTCTGTGTGTGTGTGTGTGTGTCTGTGTGTGTCTGTGTGTGTGTGTGTGTGTCTGTGTGTGTGTGTGTGTGTGTGTCTGTGTGTGTGTGTGTGTGTGTGTGTCTGTGTGTGTGTCTGTGTGTGTGTGTGTGTGTGTCTGTGTGTGTGTGTGTGTGTGTGTGTGTGTCTGTGTCATGCACCATCGACGCCAACACTTGGCTTATAGGGGACACGGGGGAATACAAATGTTGTCTCCTAGGTAACAAGCAAACACAAACAGTTTGAATTCTATTAAATACCAATATCTTAACTTTATTTATGTAATATCAGATGTACAAAAACATATCCTTTGTATGTGCTCTTTATAAGGTAAAAACCTGCTGTGGTTGCCACGGTAAATTACCTGCCGTTGTCACGGCCGACGCCCCAGACGCGGATGCTTGCGATTGGCTGGGAGTGGAGAACGCTGCGGTCCATGGGGTCAACCAGGTTCAACATGTTGTTCTCCAATAGCAGGTACATGTCCTTACCCTGGACACACATACACAGTTATATTGTCATCACCCGTATCACAGTATGTTACCACTCCAATTGACTATGTGTGTGGTGGTGCGTGTGTTTGACTGTGTGTGTGTGTGGGGGGGAAGGGGAGTGGTTTGGTTTGGGCAGTGTGTGTGTGTGGGGGGGGGGGGGGAGAGGGGGGTGGGTTGGGCAGTGTGTGTGTGACTGTGAGCGTGTGTGTGGGGGGGAAGGGGAGTGGTTTGGTTTGGGCAGTGTGTGTGTGGAGGGGTGTGCGTGTCCTCTCCTGTAGATTTGAAGGCCTTTAAATAAATGATCAAATCCAAGAGGGGGTGGCAGGATGAAAGGCTAATGAAAGAGAGGAAGCCCTCTCCTCCCCCTCTTCTTCTCTCTGCTGTGTGTTCTGTCGTTTCACATTAGACACAACCAGTGGAGAGAGAGTTCAAAAACCTGTTACCCTCCCTCCATCCATCTCTCGCTACACTCTAGGTTGCCTCTCTTTCTGTATCTCTCTCTATTTCACATACACACACAGTGCCACAGTCTCACTCCTACACACACACACACACACACACACCCTACCTCGCCCCAGATCCCGACGGTGTCTCTGATGTCATTCTTGCAGTAGGAGAGCTGGCGGATGCAGTTGTTAACGGCAACGCTGCTCTTCCCCGGAGCCAGGTCGTCCTCGGCCATCTCCACCCAGCCCAGGGAGCGCACGGCAAAACACTGACACACACACACACAGGATGAGTATACGTCTCATGCACACAATTTATTCATAGGACTAATTGTATCTTCACTAATCTCCGTGGAGGAGAGTCCACTGAAGCCCATGTGGAGACCCTCCTGCTCTGGGCAGCCTCCCCTAGACCACTACTTCACCAGCAGACCACAACTGGAGACAGAAATAGAGTTGGAGAAAGGAGGAAAATACCCTTTCACTAGCAACCCTGCTCTCTTTATAAACTATTCATCGGGCCTTTCTGCTGGTGGGCTATACTGGCGAGGAGAGAGAGAGTGAGAGACATCAAACAGACTCATCAAACTTTCACACAGTGAGTGACGATGATGGTCAAGCCCTCAGCAGTGTCTGTCTTTATGGTGGGTATAAAACTACTGTTCCAGGCTAAAGGACTAACCAATCACCTCAAGCTAATGAGAGTGTGGGTAGAGAGAGAAATTGACGGAGCGAGTTTGACAGTACAGGCTAACAAGAGTTGCATTTTCACTTTACATGACTGTCATTTTGGATCTATAGTGGTCTACCAAGGCCTCTGGAGGAGAAATTCCAGACCAGTTACTATACATAGTTCTCTCTGTCTGTGTGTGTGTGAGTCTTGCCAGACCACGTTCATCCATCTGTGTCTGCTATCTATCACACTGTCACTGTTGCTAAGGGAGTTTTGTCGGCTAGGCAACAACAGAATTCTAGAATGCCAACAACCACCCATGCCTTACGTCACATTGTGTTTTAAACATATATTTAAAGAGTTTACCTTATGCCAGCCAAACCCCATACACAAACCCCAAAATAAAATTATCTCTTCAAAATATTCTTTTGTTTTGGGAAACTATCACCGTAACATCCTCTCAAACAGTATCTCATCGAACTCTTCACGTACAGTCTCATAGACTGTACTGGTGAAAATCTTACTCTGTCCACAAAGGGGCAGTGGTGTCACACAGATTTCCACTTCTCTCGTAAAAAAAAAAAAAGTCAAGCCAGGACAACAAGAGGAAGGCCAGTTGTTAAACACGCTAAAACATTTGGAAAGACAAACAACAATGAAGAAGCTGCACGGGTGCAAATGTTTACAAAAGGTTCTACACCTATAGAAAGATGATTGACAGGTGGATCAGAGGAGATGATTGACAGGTGGATCAGAGGAACGTGTGAATGAATGCCCTCCTGAATATAGAGTAGGTGTTTGAAAGGCGGATCTTACCTTGACCTCAGGGTTGCTGTTGACACTGCTGGACTCCTCTTCTTCTGCTGGGAGAGGGTTTCTGAGAGAGAGAGAGAGAGAGAGAGAGAGAGAGAGAGAGAGAGAGAGAGAGAGAGAGAGAGAGAGAGAGAGAGAGACAGAGAGACAGAGAGACAGAGAGAGAGAGAGAGAGAGAGAGAGAGAGAGAGAGAGAGAGAGAGAGAGAGAGAGAGAGAGATGAGTGAACTAGCCCTCTACCAGAGACAGTTATAGAGACTTCAGACACAAATTAAAATCCAGAATGGAGAGGAGACATTAGAGGACTTCCTGAGCACATGGCTCAACTTCCTGTGATGTCAGACCTAAAGAATGCATTGAATCTGACGAAGGGGGAGAAGAGGACAATAAAGGAGGGGAGACGATGATGAGAAAGACAGAGCGGAGGGAAAAGCTTGGTTCCCTGGTG
Organism: Hypomesus nipponensis; assembly: GCF_054491055.1. NCBI lineage: Eukaryota > Metazoa > Chordata > Actinopteri > Osmeriformes > Osmeridae > Hypomesus > Hypomesus nipponensis. The sequence goes on along the minus strand of NC_140382.1, from coordinate 13,855,177 downwards.
CGTGTAGAGAGACAGAGACAGAGACTGCGTGTGTGAGTCGACATGCCAGCCAGTCTCTCACCGCAGTTTGAGCGAAGCGTAGCGCAGCGTGGCTCCCTCAAACTCCTTCAGGCTGGGGTCAGAGTTCACCGTTGCCGCCTGCAGGTCCTGGTCGCACACAGATGACATCATCAAACACGGCACCATCAGACTACTCAGAGACACAGTGCAAAGACACGACCAGCATGCAGCATTGTCATCGGCCTGTCTGGCCTATGGAGGCTGTGTCATAGATGAGTGCCATGTCACATGCTGTAATGAAGGGAAAATGCGTTAACAATGCCGGAGCATAGAAAGACACAGAGCTTAGAAAAATGTCTTAACAACACAGGGGTGCATCCACACACACAGAGAACAGTATGTCGAAAGCACCAAGTGAAAGACAGACTACAGCTATGCACTGGAACACATATACAAACCAAAACAAATCATATAACAGTTTAAAATGTTGAATCTTGCAGCAGGATTCTCGCTGTCCATTAGGTCAACTGTGACCACAGGCAGACAGAGGTCAAAGGTTACCTTGAAACTCAATGTCAAATCCGGACTGGACATAGTGACAGCAATGCATGCTTCGTCTAAGATAAAACAAACAGCTTGATTCCCGTACGGCAAAAACAGACACACAACACACACTGCGGACACATGCACACAAGCACACACCCGCGCAGATTCTTATGCAGGACGAGCAGGCATCAACCAGACTAAAAAGATTGGTGGGGTTTATACTTGCCTTCCAAACCTCACTATCAATCTTTCCGCCAAAATCACTCCACGTCTGCTACAATCCACAACAACAACACACACACAGACACACACACACACACGTTGGAGAGTGGGGCAGAGACAGAGACAGTTCAGAGCTGTTAGAACACTCCACGTCTGCGCTTGATGATGCAACTCAACCAAAAGTAACTTCTAATTGTTGTGGGTTGGAGTTATGTTGCGTTTCTGTGTTCTCTTTGAACACAATAAGGTTCTGAAGTTAGTGCAGACTGGCGCCGCAGTCCATACATGGATACACACAGATAGCGTCAATATGTATTCGGTGCTTTGGGTCACATGGGGAGGAAAAGAGGGATGGAGTGAAGGGAAGAAAGGAAAGAAGGCTACCTTGTTGTCGTCTTTGTGGTGTTCAGGGTGACTGTCCTGGTCGGCCATCCCCTGGGGAGAGGACGAGCGAGGCTGGAGAGAGAAGAGAGAGCGATAAGAGAGAAAGGTGAAATACTTCTTTTCAATAAATGTCTCATCACCATTCCATCTCTCCTCGCTATCGACCGGATGTGTCCATCAGTGTCAGTCTCTCCTTCTCTCTGGCTAGATCAATGTATAATCTTCATCTCCCTCTCTCTCTCTCTATCTCTCTCTGTCTTTTGTTCTGCTTGATTGACTGCACTTCAAAAGTGCCTGAGGGCTTTCTGTCTTCAGTTCCTCTTCCTCTCACTCTCTCTTTCTCTCTCACTCCGTTTATATCTCTCCACACACCCCATGCGAAACAGACGAGACGCAGCGATGTAAAAGGCCAGTGATTGGCCGATACTTACGAGGTAGCAGCTGTTGACGAATCCGCAGGAGGGGATGGTGTCGTTGGCGGACGCCGGCAGAGGCTCCACGGAGCTGTCGGAGGAGGTGGTGCTGCCGGAGCGAGAGGACGCGCCGAAAAACACCTCGGCCTGGGAAGACTACACACACACACACGCGCGGATACATGAAACACATACTGCAATACACTGCCTGGCAAAGCTACGGCCAAGAGTGTGTGTCAGTGTGTGTAGCCCTTCTCACCTCATGGTCAGGTGTGGGCGAGGGGGTGAGGGAGACCAGAGAGTGTTTGCGCGGCGTGGTGCCCAGCGCCAGGCTCTGGTCTGTGGGTGCAGGCTGGCGCGTCGCCGGCCTCTCCCACTGGGTGGTCCCCGTGGGGATGTGCCAGTAGTAGATGCCCGCCATGTCCGTGATCTTCTTCCATCCTGGAGGCAGATCAGGGTCCGTCTGGAACGACTGCTCACTCCAGATATCTGACACGCACCCACACACACACACACACTAGGGTATTAGTGTTTAAGGGTTGTTATGGTAAACTGATTACCATACAATGCGTGCGTGGGCTGTACTTGACTGGACTTCTTGTGACTCTGCATGGTGACTAACAGCTGAGGGTTGAACAACTTGTTTATAGCAGCTACAGTTTCATACAGACAGTCTTTACATAGACCAACATGTCAGGTCTGAACTGTGCACCTGTTTGGTGCATAGAACATTTTTTGAAAACGACACACACAGACACATACACACACACTGAATAATATAACCCAGGTCCCATGAAATTGAAGGCTTGGTAGAACAGGCTGCTGGTGTTTGAACCAGTGGCCACGCATCATTCTTCCCATGACTTAGCTTATTCGTTTTATGTGTGTGTTTGTGTGCACTAGGGTTAGGCTTGGGTATGGGTCCAAATCACTGCACTTCTCACCAATGTATTTTCACAACACACACACACACACAATCAGTGGACAGGTGACAAACAGCCCTAGTCGTAAAGCTGATGAGACTCTGAATTAGGGGGCATAGCAGGCTGTAAAGGTGATATAAGCCTGGTTCGTGGATGAAGAGGTGGTGTGTGTGTGTCCTAAACAGCTAGCCCTAACTGCTGACCAGGCCGATAAAAAACAGCCTGCAGGTCTGTCGCTACAACGACGATCCATTTGTCATCAGGACGACTAGACTGGTTTGGCTCATATTGAGATGGAATTTAGATATGGAGAGGGAGGTAAGAACTCCAGATACACACACACACAAACACACACACACACACACACACACCTGCAGATAGTTTATTTAGGAAGAGACACCTCAGAGACTGTGAGCTCTTGAGACACAAACCCACAGACTGACCCAACATCCAATGGGATTCCATGGTTTGCAGAGGTGCATAGGATGCTGGGAGAGTGAGTTCTTCCCCACAGGGAAAATAGGTCACCGTGTTCGAGACTACAACAGGGACTTGAGTGTGTCTCTGGGGCTTTTGTGTAAAGATGGATATTCGCAAGAGGGTGAAAGAAAATGGGTGAAAGGGGGGGATTGATGAAGAAAAATTGTAGGAAAATGGGCAGGGGAGGATGGTAAAGGCTGCTGAAAATATATTTGTCTCTCAAAGTAGCAACACACCGACACAGGGAGAGGGAGACACACAAACGCAACTGTCTGATTTAGTGTTTTGTTTGTCTCGGTCTCGTCTGTACGCAGTAAATCATAGCTGGAAGTTAATAAAGCAATGTTAGCTTCAGCTCGGCAATGTCAGTATAAGGCTAGCCCATTCAGGATCCATCTTACCAGGGCAGCACTTGATATGCTAAAGGTTATTATCCATGTATGCAGCCTCTGGCTCTGTTCCATTGCAGAGCTGAGTAGCTGTTAGCCTCAGCTAGCTTCAGTTAGCATGCAGCCCCAGAGCAGAGCAGAGTGGGGGAAGGGGGGTATGACTCGAGCCAGAAAACACACAGGCACTCTGAGCTGTAAATCACAGCACTGACAGAGGCTACAGTACACACACACACACACACACACACATCTATGCTGACACATTCAATACACGCTTGCACTCAGACTGTCTGACAACAGAGCAGAAATCTGTGGAGACAATCCAAGAAAAACACATACACACAGAACACACACGAAAACATCAACTTTCATAACTATATCTCCCCCTCAGGTTTCCCCTTTCCCTCCATCTCACCTACATTCAACAAGAGCATGCACAGACACACACACACACACACACACCAGCCTGACCGGGCTAACCCGCGGTTGGTACCTACCCTCGTAATTGACAATCACAATGGCCAGCATGTAGTCTTTCCCCAGCATCATCACTAACCCCTGCTCCTGCTGCCTCTGCCAGCACGCAGGAGAGAGACACGAAGGACAGAGAGAGAGAGAGAGAGAGAGAGAGAGAGAGAGAGAGAGAGAGAGAGAGAGAGAGAGAGAGAGAGAGAGAGAGAGAGAGAGAGAGAGAGAGAGAGAGAGAGAGAGAGAGAGAGAGAGAGAGAGAGAGAGAGAGAAGCCGGGGTGGGAGGTAAGGGAGAATGAGAGAAAGAGGTAGGGGAACAGAGAGAGAGATTAAGAGACAGAGAGAGAGATAAAGAAACAGAAACAGAGAGAGAGAGAGAGACAGAGAGAGAGAGAGAGAGAGAGAGAGAGAGAGAGAGAGAGAGAGAGAGAGAGAGAGAGAGAGAGAGAGAGAGAGAGAGAGAGAGAGAGAGAGAGAGAGAGACGTTGTCTATACCCAACACATGTCTTGTTGTTGTTGTTGTCGCTGCCTCCTCTCACATGAACAACGAAGCCCTCCTCACCACATTTCCTGTCCTGCTCGGAGGAGGAGAGGAACTGGAGGAACGCTCCACCGTCTCTCCCTCTCTCCCTCCCCCTTAGCCTCCCCCCTGTTGCCATAGCAACCCCCGATCATCTTTCCTGCAGCCTCACCAGCTACTGACTCAAGTCAGCTGGGGGTGGGGAGGGGTGGTATAGTTGTATTTTGAATGTGTGTGTGCATGTGTGTTTGACCCTATGTGTGAAAGCAGGGTCACAGTGGGCCTCTAACCCACATGATCCCAAGAGGAATCTGACACACACCTGTGATAACAACACTCTCAGCCAAACAAGAGAGAGAGAGAGAGAGAGAGAGAGAGAGAGATGGAGAGAGAGAGAAAGAGAGAGAGAGAGAGAGAGAGAGAGAGAGAGAGAGAGAGAGAGAGAGAGAGAGAGAGAGAGAGAGAGAGAGAGAGAGAGAGAGAGAGAGAAATAGAATCTCAATGTTATTTGTCTCTCTGAGGCAGACTGAGAGACTAGACAGACACACACACAGACACACACACAAATAAATCGACCCTGGAACAACAATCCCCCTTTCCACCATTCTCTGCTTTTTATCATCTGCGTTTTCATGAATACACACACACATCTCCAAGCACCATCACACACCAAGGTCAGGGCCTTTGGTCTTGAGGACAGAAAGAAACTCCTGCAGCAGGTCTACAAATCTGTGGTGTACACATCACTGTGTGTGTGTGTGTGTGTGTGTTGGTCCACCCTGCCTCTGCGTCCTCCTGTGAATATTTACAGCTTGTTTACGACCCCCTCTG
>NC_140382.1:13617500-13845000 GCF_054491055.1 Hypomesus nipponensis | reverse complement strand
AAGGGATTCACAATGGCTCTGCATTAACAATTGAAGTACAACTGAGTAGAAGCCCAATATGTATGTATGTGTGTGTGTGTGTGTTGTTGTGTTTCCCAGTACTGTCAATTGGAGGAAATAACACAGACTAAAAGGAACAGAAAAACACTTGGACCAAGGCCTACAGTCAAAACATTCACTTGTTATACACTCGCACACACAAGCATAAACACACACACACACATTTGCAGGGTAGATCATGTGAGCTATGTGGGATTCCCACAGTTACGTGGACCTGGAGTGCCCTTGCAGTGGTATGCAGCCAGCGTGTGAAGGGCAGATGAAACAAGATCCCCACTATAATTCAACGCGTTTATTCGTGGTTTAAAGGGCCCAATGAGCTTGCAGGGTGTGTTTGTGTGTGAGTGTAAAAAAAAACAGGAGAGAGAGTGTGTGTCAAAGCTATCATTTTCCTCTGACTGGCGGTTTATGCTGGGGGAGAGAGAGAGAAAGAGAGTGAGAGAGTGACCACAAAAGAAAGAAGAGTGAGAAGACAACAATGGAGGAGAGAGGAAATGTTCAGGGTGTGCCAAACAATCTGAGGAATGTCTCGTCTTGGGGATAATGTGTGTGTGGAGTGGTGGGGGGGGGGGGTTGGAAAGCTCTAATTGGTCACCAAAAGAGAACCCGCGCGCATACATGCACACGTGTTAATGGTTAACAGTTGCCGTACCCCATACAGCCATGCCAGTTAAATAATCTACAGTTCTAGCCACGCATGCAGAATGGCCAGGCTTTCTGAAAACAAAACACAAAATTTAAAAAATTACAATCAAAAGTGAGAAAGACAATAGTGTTCATCTTTGGTATAATGGGTGGCTTACTGGTGTGTGTATATATCTATGTGTGTGTGCGTGTATTATCATCATACCTGGGTATCAATAGGCCCTGATGCTTCTATCAGTCAGGACAGATGGACACCCATCCAACAGAGAAACAGATGAACAGACGCCGTGGCAACTGGAAAGACCAGAGGAAAGAGAGACCCCGAGCCTTGTGAAGTGTGACTATTAAAACACCCAGTTAGAGGAAGAGAGTGGGAGATAAGGGCAGAGAGGAGGAGAGGAGTGAGATGGGAGATAAGGGCAGAGAGGAGAGGAGTGAGATGGGAGATAAGGGCAGAGAGGAGGAGAGGAGTGAGATGTATAGCAGAAGTGAAAAGGAGCCTCACATATTTCATATACAGCCCCAGAAACCAGAAACCTCAAACACACACACACACAACAACACACACATAAACACATACGCATGAGACAACGCTAAAAAACATACGCATGCAAAGTTATAAGCTGTGCGGAGCTGGCTTTAACTGCAGATGTTATGAACAAATTGTGTGTGTTGTCACACACACACGTCTCACTTGTAAGCACACTGACTGAGGCCCTATGAAATGGAAACAACTATAACTCAAAGTGTATTAGAGCCAAGAAAAGATTTCATGGATTTGGAGACTTGGGAAAAAGTTCAGTGCTACCCTTCCCCCTCTCCTCTCCAGCTCAATCCACCTCTCTCCCTCTTCCTGTCTGTTCCCCCTCCTTCTTCATGTTAGGTAGAGGAAGTTAGCTATTCTGACACAATTCTTCACTACCAACACACAGCTAATTTATGAAGATTCTTGCAGTCCATATTTTGTCCTTCACCCTGAGAGTTTGAATAATCCAGGGAGCACAATGTCTATCTCTCCCACGCATATATGCACACAAACACACACACGCACACACACATACAAACACACACGCACACACACATACAAACACACACACACAGGGGAGAGAGACAAACAGTGGGAGTTTAGCCAGTGGCGTCTCTGTAATGAGTCCACAGCTATTTCCTGGACGCGTCACCAACAGCAACAATACAAAAAGAGAGCAGAACCCCATTGGAACACACACATCTACACAATCCCCCCACACACACACACAGAGGTGCAATGAGGAGCAGGACATCCTATATTTAGCCACTGCTACTATCTAACAGGACATCCGAGATGACAGGGTCTAGACGCCTCAGACTATACAGCCCTTCCTACCGTTAAGTGTGTGTGTGTGTGTGTGTGTGTGTACACTCCTTCTGTGTCAGGGTGCATTAAACAGCCAGTAGCAACAGGTCCCTTGATGATGTCACAGGGTCCTGCGTCATTTTTCCACTCCTTTAATTGGCTTGAGCTGGCTATCAAGAGAAAGAAATAGAGAGAGAGAGAGACATAACAAAGGAAAAGAGGAAGACAAAGATGACAAAGATTAAAAAGAAATGTGAGACAAGGTCAGAGAGGAGAGACAATGAAAAGAGAGGGGAACAGAGCAAGTGAGAAAAAGCTAGAGATTGAACAAGGACAGAGAGACAGAGAGAGAGAGAGAGAGAGAGAGAGAGAGAGAGAGAGAGAGAGAGAGAGAGAGAGAGAGAGAGAGAGAGAGAGAGAGAGAGAGAGAGAGAGAGAGAGAGAGAGAGAGAGAGAGAGAGAGAGAGAGAGAGAGAGAGAGAGAGAGAATGATTCTTCAGAACAGGAATGTCATGTCTCTGCCAATCTAACTAATGGGACCAGCATACTCATCTCCAACTCAAAGCTCTCTCTTCTACACTCTCACTAACTAACTCTCTCAGCAGAACCTTGCCGTTTCATTACAGCAAGGCAGGGCATTCTTGTCTGACAGATCATTGTTTTTGGACCAGGCCCGTACGACTTGGCCTTCACAGATGGGCCACAATGCAAATCGACACAGTCTGTCACTGTTTGGAGCAAACATGGCCAGGGCTGTCAATCACCTCAACTGTCAATGTGAAGCCAATGGCAACTGGCATCAATGGTTGGACTTTGACCGCAGACCTATTCATGTTATATTGTATTCTACTGAATTTAACTGTGTTCTATCCTATTCTGTTCAAACAGAGAATATAAAACAGGACATGAAGACTTGTTGTTTAAAACCAAATCACTGAAGGTCAGGACGAGGACTGAGAGAGATGCCGTAATTAAAACAGCGTACCAAACTTCAGTCTCCACGGCTCAGCAGCCACATCTGGCATTCACCACAGGAAGTTACATCATCCTGGCAGGGCACTGGACATGTCACTATGAATCCAACCGCAGTGGTCACGCTTTGCATCCCCCTTCCCGCTATTCCAAAATCCAGCTCTCTCAGGACCTGTTCTGTCTTGACCAATCACCAGATTGGAATGTGTTCTCCTATCCAATCAGAGCGTGATTCAGAGGTTTTGGTTTTACCAGGAAGTTGATGACATACTAGGGATTACATTGCAGAGCAACATGTCCACCTTACTGATGAAGACTCAAGGCTGAACACACATCGGGCCACACATTGAGCTTTGTTCTTTTTCAATTTCATGGAGTATGTGCCTCTGATGAAGATCAAACTGAACCAAACAGAGACAATAAAAGCCCTTATGCAGCTGAACTCAAAGCGCAAAGGTTGAGTGATATGTGCAGTGATGTGGAAAAAGTTGTGAACTTTGCAGAAAAGGTGATACATCAACAAACACATCAACATGTGTGAGTGCATGAGAGAAAGAGAGAGAGAAAGTCTTCAGCTTTCAATGTGGATTTGCATGTGATGAATATTCTGCATACAGAGAAGCTAATCACAAGCCAGAACTGACAACTACATGAATGTTAGTACCATGCCACTCTCTCTCTCTCACATACACACACACACACACACAACTGACAGAGACAGAATAGTGTGAGTGTGCTGGAGAGAGCGAAAAAGAAAGCGAGTGAGAGAGAAACAACAACAAAAAAAGAATGAAAGACGGGGACAAACATTCACTTTCACACCCTGCAGGGAGAACAGGGCCTCTGTGCTCCTTCACTGTCCAAACACACCTCACGGCTGCCTGCTCCCTGCAACAACAACAACCACACACACACACACACACACACACATGCACACACAGGACAATAACCCTATTGTGGGGCTCCAATAAAGGGAAGATAGAGAGATGGAATACAGAATGAGATAAGATTGACAGAGTGGACTTGATCTCACAAGATCAGTTAGGAGTGGTCGGCTTGCACACAAGCACAGGCCAATATGAATCAACAGGACTGCAGTGAAACAGTGAAACAGCGAAAGTCTTCTGTCCACGTCAGTCATCCAACGTTCACAAAGTCAGCCTAAATCACACTACGCACGCACACAGTCACACATTTGTTTTGTCAAGGGCGGGACAGCGGTATTGTTTCACAGGGGAAGCAGGATAGTGATAACAGCTCTCTCTCCACCTTATCTGATGGCTCACACACATAAACACATAGGCACACTCAAGCTCAGTCTTTTTTTTTTCTGTCTTTTTTCTTACTCATCAGCTGTCATAATTGAACCTAACCAACACACATACTCACACAGGCATTGCAAAGCACGATGCATACAGACACACACACACACGTGATACCATACACATCGAAGACCAGAGGAAACCTACACTTCCGGTCTGGGGGGTATTTTGAGGGTATCTGGGTTATGAAGGATATTTCGGGGCCTGACGATACTAGGGAGTCACAAGGTGACAGCTTACATTACCACACTGCTATATTTGTCCTGACACACTGCCTGTGTGTGTGTCTGTGTGTGTGTGTGTCTGTGTGTGTGTGTGTGTGTGTGTGTGTGTGTGTGTGTGTGTGTGTGTGTGTGTGTGTGTGTGTATGTGTGTGAGTGTGTGTCTATATCTAAAATACTAGGAGAGGCAGCAGAACTTCCACACCAGCCAAAAACTGAGCAATAAATTTGAGCTTTGAAACACTGAGTAGACCAATAAAGGCACACACACACACACACCCACACACACACACACACACACAGGGTATGCGGCATTCGGTCCAAAACTTGGCCCATGAACATCCTAATCACTTTTTCCACAGTCAGCAAGTCTTGGTGTCGGACAGCAGCGAGAGAGAAAGCAGAGAAAGAGAGATGGGGACGAATTTAAACCAACTTCACAACACAAGAATCTTCCACAAAAATGACGGCAACCTTTTCAAATGTGTTGATGAGTATGATGGTTTACGGTTTGTTACTACATGTATTAATAATAAATAATAATACATTCATAATTTAATACTTTCACATGCACAATTTATATGTCACTTTGGAGACATTTTTTATATGTCTGCTAAATTATTCAATTGTTAAATGTTGTTAATAATTGTTAATAATTGTATGCAATCATCAAACCAGGATTTCAACCAAACCCCTTAGGTTTAACACACTTCTTACTTTCTATAGAGTATGTACAACTGGCTTAAACTATACCTCTCATTTTATTTTAAAAAAAATTACATCTTTATTCCCTTTACTTTGAAACATTTGTAATAAACTCCCAGATTACAATCTGAACCCCAAAACAGGAAAGTTGTTCAGGAGAATAATTTTCTTGATTTGCAAGAAGCCAAATGTAGGAAAGATAAACAGTCAATTAAGTGGCTCCATGTTTGTGTAAAACAAACAAACCCATTATCCCATGTCGGCCGAGTTAAACTACCCCATAAACCTGGAAACGATTACTGCACAGCCAGAACCGAGAAGATACAGTTCATCCCCAATCCCCACCCCCCACGGCCCCAGGCTTGCAATGGACAGCCTAGCACACGGCACAGAAGTCAGGCTACTCAACACATGATAACAGCCCCTGGGTGCCACCGTCTCACAATGGAACTCATTAATAACGAAGCTCTTAGGACAAGAAGAGCTCAAACAATGCTGACTGCAAGAAGCCTAGTTGCACCCATGTGACGCAGCAGACTCGTACTTTTTGACAGATAGTCCAGTGCAGAACGGTGTGCGGGCAGGGTGGACAACTGGACAGGGAGAGCAATGTCCGCAAGGGACCAACACATCCCCCTGCGACACGTCGCCTCGCCCCAAAGAGCTAACAAAATTATCTCACCTATGTGACCGTTGACTGGACACTGCGGACGTGGTTCCGTTAGACTAAATATTGACATATAATCGGAGCATCATGCTGAATCAGAACGGAGCCCATAGCCTCGCCTGCTTTTCTTAGCATACAAGACAACCGACAACCATTTGTCTTTAAAGCATTAAAGTATTTAACAAACTTTCTATGAGAAACAAGCTGACGTTATTTTCAATGTGATGGCCTATATCGTTTGTCAGTGACACAAATATTGATAACCGATCACTAAAGTCAAACCCCAGCCTACCACCCGCAGCAGCGGTCAATGTTTGGCAACAATGTTGCGATAGGCCGACTCATGTTTGTTTGGCAGTCTTTTTTGTTGAGATACTAAATCTATATGGACAAGAAACACGCATCATGAAATCGAAACAATTAGTGAAAGCAAAGTCACTGCTTTGTCTCGACAGTGGTACTAGAAAAAGCCCATCTGTCGCCGCAGACTCCTCTCCTCTTCTCCCCCACCTTCGTCCGACTTTGCAACAGAGCAAGCCCCCAATATACAGCAGACTACGAGGCTACCTCGCCCGAAGGAGAAGTTGGAAACCATGCTAAACCATTCGTTTGGGCTATCGTAATTTTTTCCCGTCTGCAAGACAGTAGACAGTAGCGCCCGTATTCAAGCAAAATGATTGGCATCACTTACCTCCCCATGTAACCTACTCGCGTCTTCGCTGCGCTTCTTTTTCCTTCTTCTCGCTGCTCTCTTCTCCTCCCTTCCAGATGCCGCTGCTTTCCAGGAGGAAGAGGCTGCGCAGGTCCGGAAACGAATGGTCCGATCACATAGTTTACCCTGTTGTATATAGCCTACTTTTCTATTGATTACAGTACAGTAAAAGTATGTAACATGAATGAAGCAATTTTCGGGAATAGGCATACTTAAGGAAACCTAAATGGTGGGAAACGTTTTATTCCTTTACATCGGTTGAGTGTCATCCCTAAAAGCATCAATATGACAAAGCACACCTGCTGAACTGTTTTACAACTGACAGAAGTGATGAAATGTCCATGTTGACAGACAAACAAAACATAATAACAGTATCCCAAAGTAATAGCCTAAGGAAAAGTTACAGGGTCCAAAACAGCATGAATAAAAAAATAAGCAACTGTAGGATATTCTAGACGCACTTTATGAAAGGGAAACTTGCACAGATTCATGGACTGACTCGTTTGCTAGTGAGCTTTAGAATTTGGGTACCACGTATTTATAGGCTACAACATAGGCCTGGATTGTCGACATGGCTATTAGCCTATATTATGTATTAATTAATGAATGTAATACAATATAATCTTATTTGTCGTTTCCATTTATTGAATTTGTCATGTTCCATGAGTCACAATGGTAATCCTCTAACGCTTATGACATCATAACGGAGTCCGTGAGGAAGAGCATAGGCTACTATTCCACAAAGCTCCACATTCAAAAACACTGCATATCATTGCAACATTACTTACTGTAACATTACGCTACTAGAAATATACTTAAAGTAGCTGGTTAATAGACTCACTAGATAGTATTTTTCCCTCGATGGCGTGCAAATCAATGCACTCTCCCACCTCTGGGAGACATATAAGTGAGTATGACTATATTAACTGCTGTAAAAACTTGGCAACAACAGTTAAGCATATCTAAATTCTAAATGTGGGATATGCACTTACAACATGATACAAGTGGGCATGCCACTCAAATATTTCAGTTTAGGCAAGTCAAAACTGTGTATTCATCATAAAATTGATTACATTAAATACCAATTGTATTTGTAAATAAGTTGGATGGATTGTCTGCTGTGACTCCCGCTAGACACTCATGCCAGCCGCCATCTGGCTGATGAACCAGATGCAGGTGTGGGACCCAGCCACCTGTTTCTACAGGAGGAGAGGGAAGCCAGGAAAAAGAGGAGGAGCAAGAGAAAGGGCCGGAGCCATGCAGAGAGCAGCCGAGGAGAGGAGAGGAAGGGGAAGAGGAGTCGCGAGTTGGAAGAGGAGGAAGAGAAAGAGGAGTCAGGGGAGTCTTTGACGGCATCCTCGTCTTCCTCCTCCCTCTCACTGTCCCAGGGCAAGACAAAAAGACGCAGGGTAGATTCCAGGAGCTCCATGATGTCCTCTAATAACAGCGCTGCCAGAACACCAATGACCTCGCATCCCACATATAGAAGAGGTTAGACAGACAGAAGGACGGAGAGTCAGACAGATATAAAAAGACATAGATGGATACAAATGTACAGTATATACGAATGTGTGTATTGGTGTGTTTACACATTAGAATCATTTGAGGAGAAGTATGTGGAACAGAATTGTCTTGGCCAAGGGGGCTACGGGTCAGTCTACGCTGGGTTCCGTAGAGATGACAACTTGCCTGTGAGATACACACACACACACTCTCATACACACAGAGCAATACATCATTTTTAGAAATCAATACATTTTTAGAACCCTCCACCCCCACCACCATCTCTTTCAACAGGTGGCAATCAAGCATGTGCCCATTGCTAAAGTGTTGCACACACCTGTGGTGAGTGGACCAATTCCCCTTTTACCCCTACTAACCGACTTACAATTCATCGATTCCATTTCACGGTTCTCATTCTGGTCTAAATGTTATTCAAAACCATGGTCAACAGATAACATCTCTATTGCACTATTAACTCTAACTGGTTGTTGTGTTCTCTGTATTTTAGACTCTGGATGGGAAGCTCTGCCAGTTCCCCCTGGAGGTGGTACTATTGCTGATTGTTGGACAGGGTGGGGAGGTCATAGGTGAGCAGGTCAGGCGTGAGGCCAGCATTGGAGGAGGAGGTCAGGCAGCAGTTGCGCTCCTGGACTGGTATGAGCTGGACCAGGAGCTGATCTTGGTTCTGGAGAGGCCTGTACCCGCTGTAGACTTGTTTGACTACATCCAGGAGAGAGGAGGATTTCTCGCAGAGGATCAAGCCAAGGTGAGTGTGTGTGTGTTAGTGTTTGTGTGTGTTAGTGTGTGTACACAAACGTAAGTCTATCCCAGCCATTCACATCCAGAATTTTTTTTATGTGAAAGTAAATATTTACCACCATATATATGCCCTCCCTCTCCCAACCCTCCATCTCTCTCTTTGTGTAGGTCATTCTGAGGCAGCTGGTTGAAGCCTTGATAGTATTCCACTCCAGGGGTGTTGTCCACCGAGACATTAAACCAGAAAACATTCTGGTTGAGACCGGTTGTGCTTTTCCACAAATTAGAGTTATAGACTTCGGCTGTGGTTGCTTTTTGAAAGATGGATCCTACACAGAGTTCTTTGGCACGTTCCATACTCGCATCAAACATTTACTATGATGATGAACACAATGCCTTGAGCAGATATTAAAAATCCACAGATTTGCAATTGTACACATTCACACATATAAAGGTGGTATAGCTAAGGTGTGTGTGTGTGTGTATGTGTCAGGTACCACGCAGTATATCCCTCCCGAATGGTACCTCCATGGTTCCTACAAGGCTGTTCCATCCACCATCTGGCAGCTGGGGGTCCTGCTGTATGACATGGTGTCTGGGGTATTCCCCTTCAGCACACGCAGGGAGGTCATCAGTGATGAGCCCTACATCAAGACCAATATGTCCAGGCGTAAGACGCGCATATACGCAGACCGGACACACAAACAGACACACTCGCACAAATGAGACACACAAAGGAAAACAAATGATTTCTGTCTGTCTCTACCTGACCACAATCTCCTCCACTTCTCTCACATTATTTTCTATCTCTCTTTCTCTCTCCAGAATATAAAGACCTGCTGAGGAGGTGTTTGGCAAAGCGCCCCAAAGGCCGGCCCACTCTGGAGGGAATTCTGCTCCACCCATGGCTGCAGTAATCCAGCCCCTCTCCTTCACCTCTGAGAGCAATGGCTTGGTGTGCAACTCACTGACAGTCACAGCCCAGACCACTTGGGACAGCACATGCACTTTTTCTTTTTAAACCTTCTGAACATTTACAGTATGAACTCCAGGGCCGTAATCATAATACTATATATTGGGGTGGGCACATCATAATAAAATCTGGTGAAAATGTCGTCCGTCCGTCCCCAATATATTGATATTAAAATATAAATGAAATATAAATGTGCTACGCTACGACAGGCAACCACGCATGCTGTCCGAAATCATCAGAAAAATAAAAATTAATTAATAAAAAAAAGGTTTTCAGGGGGGGGGCCCTCAGACTCCCCCGCCCCCCCCAATGTTGACTCCATAGCTACGGCCTTGATGAACTCAATAAAATATTGCTTTCTATAGTTTTTCTCGTCTGCTTTTCTGTACTTGAATCTTGAAATCTTTCAAGCGAAAAATATGTCAGTGCATCTTCTGTCCTTTTTCGCTCGAGACTCTAGACCAAAGATCTAGACATGATTAAACAGCTCAATGACTCAACCTGGTGGTGTGGAAGTAGAACTGCATCTCACAGCCACATCGACGCGACCATCGACGTTAGCAAATCAGTAACCTAATGTTTTGAAATTTAAAAGACATTGAATACTTAATATTGAAATTTAACACCACCGAATTTGTTGAAAAAAAACAAAAAAAACATTTTTCTGCTTTCAAGGGATTTCAATTGTAAATATTTGTTTTCTGGTCTACACTCCAGAACAGAATGTGGCGCTAATGGCTGCAACTGTATTCCAACAGCCGAAAAAGAGAAGGAGTCTTTTGTTGACCAATCAGCGACATTTTTATTTGAACGGAGAGCGGGCTCAGGAAACACCCTCCCGGTTTGAATAGCGATCTTTTAGATACATAATGTAAAATAAAGTACATATTGGTATTACAGTCACTTAGTTAATATTATTTCAACCTGCAAATGTATCGGACTGAGAGACGAGTCAAAATAAGATAGCAATAACTTATAGCTAGCACTAGCTAGATCGAGCTAGCAATAGCTAATTTTAAAACTTTCGTGGGGCAAAAAGGCTACTGTGGTTCCTCCTATACGACTATTGATGTTCCTGTCGCTGGTTTTATTGTAGCTAAAGATGGATCGAGTAGGGAGACCTTTGTTTATGAAAACCTATGGAAAGCAAACGCGGAAAGTCGATGCTTGGATCGTCCCTAAAAACCGAAAAATGACGTTTGACAGCACTTCTTCCTCGACGTCTGACCTTTCCGTATCTGAACCCGCCCGTACTAAATCAACCGTAGTAGCGAAAAGGTAAACAGGAATGCCCTGTCTCAACCTTTGTCAAAATACGTCTCGACTTATTCAATCACTGCCTCGTTCTTCACTCTAATAGCTTTTTGTCTCTTAATTTCTCTTTGAATTGTGTCAAGGGGGAAGAAAACTCGTGTTGCCTGCAGGCAAGGTGTCCGTCCAGCCAAAGCTAAAGCCATGATGCGACTGATGAATAATAGCAGCGACGAGGAGAACAGTTTCTTCCCCTCCCCAGCACCAACTATTCAGCAACAAAACAAGCCTGTCAGGTTAGCATGAACCGTCACTCAGGGTATTATGGTTTACGTGACGTATGCGGGCAGATTTGGCATCATGGGGCTTCCATTTGTGGTAGTGACAGTAGAACAAAATCAACCGTTGCTGAAAAATTAAACAGGAATACCCTATCTCTCTCTTTGTCCAAATATTGTCTTACCCAATCACTGTTTCGTTCTGCTCTTCAATTGCTTTCTTTCTCTTCATCTCTCTTCGTCTTTTATCCAGAGGGAAGAAAACTAGTGTTGCCTGCAGGCGAAGTGTCCGTCCAGCCAAATCTAAAGAGACGATGCACCTGACTGATGAGGACAGTGAGGAGCAGAACAGTTTACCCCCCTTCCTTGCACCGCCCATTCATCAACAGCAAAACAAGGCCGCCAGGTTAGCATGAACCCTCTCCCAGTGTATATTTGAGGTTTACTAAATTTTTATGATGCATGCGGGCAGATTTGGTCTGTGTGTGCTAGTAACATAAGCATGGTCATCAAGTACGTATAAATGCTGGTGGAATTACTCCAATATTTCAAAGAGGCTTCATATCTAGATGTGTTTGTACTGTGTTGCACTCAAATATGCGTTTGTGTGTCAAGGCGGGTTGCTGGGCGGAAAACAAAACAGACAGTGAGCACCAGTGAGAGCGAGGGAGACTCTTTAGGCTTGAGGAACGAGAGAGTCTCTCAGAAACGGCAAAGTGGCACTCTTGGCAGAGGGAAGAGACACTCAGAGTAAGCACCTGTCAATCAAAACCTGAGGCTACTGTCTGTCAATACTGCCAACAGTACTTCTGTGTTGTAGTTTGCCAGTTACTGAAGTCTTGACACTAATGTTCCCAGTCCTGTCTCACCCTCTCCTCTCAGTGCCCCTTCTGACGCACCCCTCTGGCCATTTGTCACCCGCCGCAGAGGAGCAGCAGCGCCCAAACCTCAGATCCCTAGAAGCACACGCATCGTAAGCCACACATCCAACACTGAACCGCATATTTGTCACCGTAACTCTTTATTGTTTTTAACAATCTGTATTTTTTTGGACCTCTTTAGGCTCTTATGCCCCTTCAAAGCCTCAACTCATCTGATGACTTTGTGCAGAGCGGTGGCGGTGGAGGCGTAGTTCCATTTTCTCGCCGGGCCACACAAGGCCAGCCCTGGGAGCTGACCAGTGCAGAGAGCCCTGTGGCAGGGCCAAGGAACAATAGCGTGACAAACGACCACCTCAGAGAGATCTCCTCCCTCAACGACTCTGCTGACCCTTGCCTCAAACCCTGCCCCCGGAAACCCCTGTTCTGCTCCACCCCCTCGCTTTGTCCCCCGCCCAGGCCACGACACAAGTCACACTGCCCCTCCTCCCTTCCGCCAGCCTCTGTCTCTGTCATTGACATTGTGAATCTGAGCATCACTCAGGAGGAAATGGCTGTAGATCCTCCAGAGGACCCCCACTGTACTCCTCCCTTTGCCCCAGTCTTGGAGCCCAGCCCTGGGGTGAAGCATCTCTCGAACCTCGGAGAACCAGGAAGAACAAACTGTGAAGAGCCCCCTCAACTTAACATGACAAACACAAGGAGGAGTTGTAACACAGAAGAAAAGGGTCACTCTAAAGGCATAGAAATCCCAAATTGCGCCATTGAGCCGCAGAGCCTAGAACTGTTCTCACTAGTTGCCGGGAACCAGACTGACCCACACAGGGCGTGGGAGGAAACTGAGGACAGTGTTCATTTTGTGTCAGCGTCTGGGGGTTTGGAAGAGGAGCAGAGAAGGGTGTGTGTGACCCAGCGCTGTGTGGTTCTGCTCGAGCGAGTGGACAAACCGACCAACGTCACTCAACCAGACGGAGCGACCACATACACGTCCTGTGTAGACCACATGCGGTCAGTGAGCAGCGAGCTCTCTGCCGACCGTGCAAGCTTGATCAAACTTGTGTTCTCGACCACCTGCGGCTCGTCTTCTGATCGTTCTGGTCTTAGCGTTGAAACCGATGACCGTATGCAGTCAGTGAGTAGCATTGAGGGTGTCGACGGTTTGCCTTTAAAAGGCAGTAAGGCGAGGGTGGGTTCACAGTTGGACAGCAATGATCTGAGTGAACTTTTTCAATCTGCGGATAGTCTTGAGTTGAATAACCACACATCCAACAGTCTGAAGTCGGTTGACCATTCACGGTTGATCGACAGCGATCACTCTCTTGACCCGACCAGATCGACTGACGTGGAGGTAGGTTTGGATCGTCTGACTGCGATACTGAAGGAAAGGTGTCTAACCCAGCAGCTTACAGTCAGCTTGGAGAACGTGGTTCAACCACTAACAGACCTGGAGGACACACTGAACATAGACCAACCACTCAGAGTTACCAAATTCTCCCTTAACTCTCCCAACGACAGTCAGTGTAGCGGGTCAGAAATGGAGTCTGTTGACCATGCGGTAAAAAGAAAAAGAGCCGCTGTCCCTCCTAAGGACCAGGGTAAAGCGCTTAAAGCTCTGAACGATGTACCGGTCGGTCCTGACCACGTTCCCGACGTCGTCCCCAGGCCCGGGAACGCCTCCCTGGCTCCCCAGGGGAAGAAGCGCCGCAGCGTGTCCAAGGAGCGCCCGGGGACCACTCGCAAGGTGTGCGTGAGCGGCCTGAGCTTGAGTCGGTGGAGCAAGAGAGACGGGGCGTCGGGGGGCGCCCATGCTAACAACGACCACGACAGGAGGAGACGGAGAGCAGCGCCCCAGTCTGGAAGGCCTGGGGACTGCAGCATCACTGAGCTGCTGTCTGCACACAACATGGCACCGGCCAAAGGGGTGAGTACAACACACACACACATCTCTCGAGCTCATAATAAGTACATACCTGCTACTTTTCTCATCAAATTGTACACAATTCTCCTCCCCCTCCCCCCTTTTGCTCTCCCTCTCCCTCCCAGGCTGAGATGGACAGCTGGCTGCAGCCTTCCGGAGCAGTCCTGTCTACTCCGGTCCGCACCGGACGCCTGTCTTCCCTGCTGCTGGACCTCACCCCCAACACACACACCTGGAGCCGCCTCAAAGCTGCCCTCTCCATCCACAAGAAGACCAAGGGTACAAACGCACACACACACACCTTGTAGAGTTGCCCTGGTGTGAGCCTGGTATGAAATGTTCCGTCAATGCTTTTCATCTCTCCCCAGCGTTCTTCAGCCCTCACCACGGCAACATCAGGGCGCTCACATCAGGGCTGGCAGATGTCAGTCAAAGCCTGTTCAGTACACCCTTCCGCACGCCCCTCCCCCGATGCCTCACGTCTCAGCTTCAAATAAGCACTCCTCTGGTACACACACACACACAACATGGATACTGTTCTTTGGATATCTTACTTCACAGCTTACAAATACAGCTATCCCTCTCAAACAGAATGTCCCGTCAAGCCCAAGTGTGTGGATGTTAAAGGTCTGTGACTCTTCTACCCCCCCCCCCCCGTGCAGAGTGCGTGTGTGGACGAGCTGTCGGACGCAGAGAAGGTATACGCGGAGTGCGGCCAGCCAAAGGCACTGGCCTGGGAGGTGTGTTTGCCCCCTGGACGCATGAAGCTGTGTAAGAAGATCGGAGAGGGCACCTTCGGAGAGGTCTTCACCACCACCAACAGCACTGGTGACACTGTGGCGCTCAAGGTGTGTGCGCGTGACACATTGTTTTGTGTGGGTGTCTGGGTGAGAGTCATTCAGTTAGCCAATGTGTGTTTAATGGAATCCCTCCCTCTCTCTCTAGATCATTCCATTGGAGGGTAGTGAGAAGGTGAACGGAGAGAAGCAGAAGAGCTTCGGAGAGATCCTCCATGAGATCATCATCTCCAAGTATGGGCGCCGTGTGTGAAAATATGACAGTCCACCTGTCAAATGCTGCATATTGAATATCTAATGCTGTGTGTGTGTGTGTGTGCGCGTGTTTCAGAGAACTGAGCAGTCTTAAAGAGAAGCAGAAGAATCAGACTCATGGCTTCATTGGACTCAATGAGTAAGTCCCATGCCCCAACTTGTATAGGTTATCAATACAGATATTATGCTTGGCGGAAAGTTAAGAAGCTGTGTCCTAAGTGTGTGTGTGTGTGTTTTTCCCAGTCTCCACTGCGTGAGAGGGCCCTACCCACCCACCATGCTGAAAGCCTGGGATGCCTTTGACCGCCTGAGGGGTTCAGAGAACGACAGACCGGGTGAGAGCAAAGACCGTCAGATCGTCTTCATCTGTTCGTCTCCCCTGTGGGGGATTGGTCTGTTCTAGCCAAATGGGAGCTAAACACTCCTGTATATCCCTCCCTCCCTCCCTCTCCCTCTGCAGATTTCTTTGAAGAGGACCAGCTGTTTCTTATCCTGGAGTTTGAGTTTGGGGGCAGCGATCTGGAAAACAGTGACGGACAGGTAAGCTACGTATCAGTGTAGACAGAGTGGTTTGCTCCACCTTCATTTTGCTTTAAACATGTGTTGACTATTTCCGGTCCTCTTCTGTCCTGGGTTAACCCCTTCCTGTCCAGGGTTAACCCCTTCCTGTCCAGGGTCAACCCCTTCCTGTCTTCTGTCCTGGGTTAACTCCTTCCTGTCCAGGGTTAAGCCCGTCCTGTCTTCTGTCCTGTGTAACCACTTCCTGTCATGACTTAACCCCTTCCTGTCCCTTTGTGTTCCAGCTGTCGTCTCTTCTCGTGGCCAAGAGCATCCTGCACCAGGTGACCGCCGCCCTGGCCGTGGCTGAACAGGAGCTCTGCTTCGAGCACAGGTACGTGCGCACTCACACACACACACACACTAACAGGCACATATAGTTCTAACTTGAACTCACATACTGGACACGGCGAATATGGTCTGTGGTTTCTGACGTTCCCCGGTGCTCCTCTGCCCAGGGACCTCCACTGGGGGAACGTGCTGGTGAAGCCCACCACGGAGAAGCAGGGAGTGTTCCTGCTGGACGGAACGGCCCACTGCTTGAACACCAGGGGGGTGTACGTCCGCCTCATCGACTACTCCCTCTCCAGACTGGAGATCGGTCAGTCCGCTCCCTTATCTCTCTCTCTTTAGTCCCTCTTTCTGCACATCCCTCTCAGCCTTCCTCATGTTGTTCTGTCACTCTTTTGCCGTCTATGCTGCTTTTCATCTCGTCTGTAGTCTGGGTCACCTCATGACTCACGGAACCGTGTGTGCACCGATGCTCACGATAACCAGTCATGCGATACACTTTTGTTGTGCGTGTGCAGACGGCCTGACGGTGTCATGTGATATCTCTGAGGACGAGGAGCTGTTCATGGGCCAGGGAGACTACCAGTTTGATATCTACAGGATCATGAGACAGGAGAACAGGTGTGTGTGCGTGCGTGTGTGTTCTGCTTCCAGCTTTAAGCGTGTCCATGACGACACACCACATCCCTAACCAGCTAAGCACACAGTCCATATCACAACCGTAACATGTGCGCCGTCCCGCAGCAACGAGTGGAGTGCCTACCAGCCCCACTCCAACGTGCTGTGGCTGCACTACCTGTGCTCCAAGCTGCTGGGGATGAGGTACCGCGGGCAGGGCCGGGGGGCCAAGCAGGCCCGGGAGGAGCTCACCGGCTTCCTCAACTCTGTCCTCCAGTACCCCTCGGCCATGGAGGTCCTGCTAAACTGCCCTCTGTTCCAATAAAACTCCCACATACTTGTGTGTGTGTGTGTGTTTGACATCTGTGACCAGGCATCATGAGTTTGAAAGGAATTTGTGTTGTGTCTTCCTGGATGTTTGGATTCTTATGTGTGTAAGTGGTGTACTTTGTGGTATTGTATTTCTTATAAAAGAGTTGCAAAGCTAGTATTTTTGATTCTTCTTATTGCTCAAAAAATTGTTCAGTACAATGTCTGTGTTTATGTAGTGCTTTGCATTCAATAAAGTACCAGAAAATCTGAGAGCAAATTTGTCTGTCATACAGTGTTATTCAAACATCCCAGTTCTTCAGTTAGTTGTGGATGACGCCATGGGAACAAGATCATTTACATTTCCTGTGGAATTTAGGCTGTTGTTGAAAGGAGTAAAACATATTAAACTTAGGACAATTACTGGAAGGCCTACTAATTCTAAGATACAAGATTAATAGAGCTAATGAAAGTCGACTGCATCTGCATGCTTGTATCTTTTTTGCAGAAAAAAAGAGAAGGTTAAATATAAAACAAAATACTTTAATTTGTTACCATACTTTTGCATTAAACAAATTCACTTTTGGTACTGTCAGTGTGTGTAGGTTCGGAAAAAAAAGTAATGGGTCTTGTTAAAAAATATTTTTTTTACAAATGCAAAACGTTCCTTCCTTAAAGAATCCGACCTGGCATTGCTTGGTAATGGCTTGTAGATACACTGGAAGAGAGTGCACTGGTAAACTGGTGCTGATTCATTCAGATCAGTCATCATTTCAAGGAGAGGAAGGATGGAAGGATGCGTGTAAGAGTTATTTAAACAAGACCCGAGCGTATCTGAGTACAGGCCAAGCGTGTGAGAAGCACTTTTTGGTTGAACTTTGAGGCGATGTTGGCGAGATGGCATTGCTGGTGATGTATGTGTGTGAATGTGTGTTTGTGTAAATGAGACCATGGAGTATGTGTATGTGGCGCAATGCCGCAATGTTTTTGCTTCTGCTGTATTTATGTGTGTGGTTAGAAGGAGAAGTATTTGGTGAACCACTCTTGCCTCTGTGGATCCCGACTCTCTGGTCCAGAGCCACTTCCCCTCTGCTCCAAATATGGGCCTCTAAAAAACATGAATAATAATGTAATAAATAAAGAATTGTAAAATATGAATGAACACTAATGACATTGGCAAACCTTCAAAGCTGCTCAATTCATTTCTGACCACTATTCCAGTGTAATTGCCTTCATTAGGGGTGTAATAAACATCCGTGCACAAATACTGGTACCTGGTTGGCTGGCTGTGCTGGTGTGGGCGGGGCTCCTGCGAGGAGGAGCTGACGTAGCGAATTCCGGACTGAGCGGAGGGGCAAACAGGGAGGGGGGCGGTGGGGGCAGGGGTGAGGGGGGTGCAGGTGCGGGTGGCGTGGCTGCGGCCATGCTCCAGACCCGGGGACCGGGTGAAGGTGCGGGGGAGGGAAGGGGAGGAGTGCTGGAGGAGAGAGGCAGACGCGTGCCTGTGGGGGAGGGAGGAGGAGGCGTAGGGGAGGGCGGAGGAATGGGCGGGAGTGGAGGAGGTAGAGGAGGGGTGGGGTAGCGTGGAGGAGTTATGGCGGGGGAGAGAGGGGGAAGAGGAGGGAGAGGAGCTGACTCGCGTTGGCGACTCTTCCAGGCGCCTTCTCTGCAACCCAACAAACAGGCTTTGATCAATTCTACGCAACATTACGCAATATCGTTTTAACACTACGTCCAAGGTTAGCAAGCTTACCCTAGTGCTCGGTGTGACACTCCCTGGGCGGATCTTGTTGTCATGGAGCCTGGGGGAGCTGTTGTCCCCGGTGACGAGAGGGTGGAGCTGCTGTTGATGTCGTTCCTCCTAGAATGTGTGTGTGTGTGGCGGGGGAGGGGGGGGGGGGGGTAAATGTATATAGCAGGGCTTGAACTGTGTATGTGAATGTGTGTCCGTGTGTGTGTGTGTGAGAGTGAGTGTGGTCTCACCATCAGGCGTTTGATGAGCTGGTCCCTCTCTGCCAGTTTCTCCTGTAGTCTCCCCAGCTGCAGATCTTCACAACGAGGCTCTTTCCTTCTACATCTCTCCTCGCGCTCACGCAGTCTGTCATCACAAACACACCCCTTTTCACAATTGCACACACACCAGTATCCCATACTTTCTGTATAAAACAGGATATTACACTTCGCACACACATATACACGTATATCACACATACAGCAGATACACACATACACATACACACACACTCTAATACACAGAAGGTCATATTCACAACTCATGTTCAGGTTCCACAGTCTTCAACAGATTACCAGGAGTTTGTGCTCAGATTACATTTATCTCAGATTAACCTGGCTAGGATGCTCAGCAACACAGCGGCAGCTGGTAGTGTGTGTGTTTGTGTGGCTGTGTGTTTGTGTGTGTGGCTGTGCGTGTGTTTGTGTGGCTGTGCGTGTGCATGCACCACTCACTCGGTTTCCAGGGCTACTATGCGTGACTGCAGGTGGGTTTGAGCATCGCTGTACTCAGACACCAAAGTCTGCATTTCCTTCCTGTGTGCCCTCCTCATCTCCTCCAACTGTCCCCTCCTCCTCTCCTCCTCCTCCTCCTCCTCCTCTTTCCTCTTCTCCTCCCCCGCGCCCCTGTGCCCCTCCTCCTCCCGCGTGTCCTCTCTCTGCTTGTGGGACTCCTCCAGTTTCTCAATCTCCTCTTTCAGCCGTTCCACCTCCTCTCTCAGTCTCTGGGCCTCGTCTCGGATCCTCACGTCCCTCCTCCTCTGGGCCTCCTCGCTCTCCTCGTCCTTGTCTCCCCCTGCAGCCTCCTCCTGCCCTGACCTGGAGGGAGGGCACGGAGGCAGGACAGAGTGAAGGGAGAGGGGAACAAGCCCAGGGCGGGAAAAGGAGGAGAAGAGAGGAAGGTGGGGTGGAATGAGGAGGGGAGGGCTCTGGTTTCTCTCCTCCCTCTGGTCTGTCCTACCTGGCCTTCAGCTGTTCCCTCA
Source organism: Hypomesus nipponensis (assembly GCF_054491055.1). Lineage (NCBI taxonomy): Eukaryota > Metazoa > Chordata > Actinopteri > Osmeriformes > Osmeridae > Hypomesus > Hypomesus nipponensis. The sequence goes on along the minus strand of NC_140382.1, from coordinate 13,824,982 downwards.
GCGTGCCGTTCTCCCTCTGCAGCTCCAGGACAGCACTGTGACTCTCATCCAGCTGGCGCTCAAACACCTGACACTGGTTCTGCTGTTTGAGGTCCTGCATACACACACACACACACACATGAACAAACACACACACACATGAACAAACACACACACACACACGAACAAACACACACCGATGTGCGACACACCGAGATGGGGAGCTTCTCTGGGTGTCTGTGAGTTACCTGTTGCAGGGCCATCATCTGAGTGTGTGTTTGTAGTTCAGCCTGTAGGTCTTCAATCTGCTGCATGTGTCTCTGGGTCATCTGTCTGCTCCATTCTGTGTGTTGCTGGGTCAACTCAGCACGTTGTTTATCTGACACACACACACACGCACGCGCACACACACACACATACACACACACATGCACACAGATACACACAGGCACACACACAGGAACACACACAAACACGGTTACAGAAAGGAAAATCAATGCCATGCCGCCCGTTGTCAAAGGTACCATGCTACTACGGCTGTTGCCATGGTGATAGTAACCTAGCTGGGTAAAAGTGCTTGTGCCTGTGTGTATCTGTGTCTGTTTGAGTGTTCTCTGTGTGTGTGAGTTTCTGGGAGTGTGTATCTGAATGTGTCTTTTCTCTCTGTGTGTGTAGGTGTATGTGTAAGATTGTGTGTATGTGTGTGTTAACTGAGTGTGTGTGTGTGTTACCTAGCTGGAGGTGATGCAGAGTCTGCAGTCTGTTCCTCTCTGCCTGTATGTCTTCCTGAGCCTGTCTCTCCAGGGCTTGCAGTGCACGTGCGTGCCGCTCTGCGGCCAGCGAGTGGGTTTGAGGCTCTTCCTGGAAACAAAGCAGCACACACACACACACACAATACACACACACTGTGTGTAGTTGCTCACCACTATGGAATTCACTGAGCTGCTAAATAATTCATTACACAGAGGAGCCTTTGAAGGAGTTGTGTTTGTGTGTGTGATTGTGTTTGTGTGTGTGATTGTGTGTGTGTGTGTGTACCTGCAGCTGTTCCCTCAGTCTCTTATTCATCTCCATCGTCTCCTGCACCTCCTTCCTCAGCCTGTCAATCTCCGGGTTACCATGACAATCATCTCCCGAACCCACCCTCTTCTTCTCCACCTATGACAGGGAGTCATTTCAGTCAAAGAGGAACTGTTATCTGTATGTTGAAATTATGGGATGTGGTCATATACCTGTAGTTTCAGATCAGCTAATTGGGTCTGAAGATTGGATATTTGGGTCTGCAGCTCCTCCTCTCTGCTCTGACTTTGTTGGTTGCCTTCAGCAACGGCAGCATCCAGCTCTACTTTAAACTCTGCCCTGAGTCGCTCCTCACAATCCACCCTGGAGACACAAACACACACTCAAACACTCATAACCATCATTACTGTCAACGCTCGTAAAAAGGCGATTTGGTTCTACCTGATTCTCTCCTCAGTGTTCTGCTGGCTTTGTTCCAGAAGGTTCCTTTCAGTGTTCTGTCGACTCTGTTCCAGAACTTTTTCCTCAAGTCTGTGCTTGTCTATTCTAAGGGCTGATATTTCCCTCTGGTTTCTCTCTCTCAGCCTTTCCGCCTCGCCCTTGGTCTGAGCCAATCGGCTCTGAGTGTGCTGCAGCTCTTCCTGTAGGCGGGAACAGTGAGGTCCGCAAAGGGGCGGGGTTTCACCGGCCTTTACTCCCTGGTTCTCTTGCTGCTGGATAGCGGACTCTAACCGAAATATCTGGATATACACACACATATACACACACACATACACACACACATACACACACACATACACACACACACAAAGAAGAGCATTTACATTTAAACAGTTTTGACGGCCAATAGTGAATATCATTGCTTTCGTACCTCTCACCTCATTGGTTGTCTTCTGCAATTGGGCCTGTAGATCCTCCCTCTCCCTTTCCAGTACCTGACGGACTTCCTCATTGCTAATCCTCTCTACCTCCAGACGCTCACACACCTTCAGACAACACACACACAGGATGAGGGATCAAGTGCATATAAAACAAGGAAAATCTCATCTGGAGGAAAGTGGGAAAACTGGTAAGTAAAGGACTGACCTCTTGACCTCTCTTCCTCTCAGCATGCAGCGCTTCCTGCGCGGTGTGTAGCTCGGCCGCGTGCCTCCGCATCACTTCCTCTATCGCTCGCCGCACCTGGTCCTTCAGTCGCTTCTTGTCCTCCTCCGCCTGTTCCCTCAGGCGTTTCTTCTCCTCCTCCACCCTCCGCTGGAGACTGGCCCTCTCCTCGTCCACCCGTTCCTTGTTCCCATCCAACTGCATCCGGAGCCGCACTTTTTCCACCTCCCGCTCTTTCCTCAGCCGCTCTCTCTCCTCCTCCCCCTCTCTCCGCAGGCGTTCCTTCGCGTCCTCCATCTCCTTCAGCAGTCTCCCTCTCTCGGCTGTCCATTCGGCCTGAAGTTTCTCCCTCTCGGTCTTCTCTCTCTGCAGCTGTTCCTTCTCCGTCTCCCTCTCTTTCCGCAGGCGCTCTCTCTCCTCTTCCATATCCGCCTGCAGACGTTCCTTCTCCTCCTCGGCGTGCTTGCGAACGCGCCCCAGTTCCTCTCCCTGAGCCCTCACCATCTCAGAACGCAGGCTGGCCAGGGCCTCGGCATGCTACACACACACACACACACACAAACACACTGTTTGATTGCTGATTGGTGGTTCAAGCGCCCTGTGTGCCAGGAGCCCTGTGTGTGTATGTGTGTGTGTGTGTGTGTGTGTGTGCTTGTAGGTGCTACCTGGCGTATCTGGCGGGCGTGATCGTTGTTCCTCCCGCTGCCCTGCAGCTCCAGCTCTCTGTTCCGGCTCTGCAGACGGTTCAGGTGTCCTTTCAGTTCTTCCACCTCTGCACACACGCACAGCTCACAGCCACCACGACTCAGCAGCTCCTCTGAGATACACACACACACATAGGTACACACACACACACACACATAGGTACGCACACACAAACACACACACACACACACACATAGATACGCACATACATACACGTAGGTACGCACACACACACGCAAAGGCACACGTTTCACCTCTGACTGAAGCAACAAAGATTGATTGTTTGACTGGCTTCAATTGATCGGTAGTTGGATTTATAGATTTATGGATGGATTGATGAATGGATTTATGGATGGATGATGAATGGATAGATGGATGGATTTATGGATGGATGGATGGATTTATGGATGGATTAATGGATGGATGGCAGGATAGATGGATCACCTGCTTTGTGCTGTAGCTCGTCCTCCTGCAGCAGCAGCCTCTCTTTGGCCACGGCTAACTCCTCCTCTGCCCGCTTAGCTCCGCCCTCTGCCTCTGACACACGCTTCCGACCCAGCTCCGACTCCTCCTCCAGGTCCTATAGAGACAGAGAAATACCGTCAGAGAGAAAGACTGAGAGGGGAAGGCTGAAAGAAAGTCGGTTATGGAGAAAGGCAAAAAGAAAGCAATATGTCGGCTATGAAAAGTTACTGTGGCTAATGTGTCAGCTACATGGCGTTATAATGGCTTCCAGCCAGGGACTCTGCATCTGGGCTATCCGTGGGTGTATGCAGCCCTAATGAGGGGTATTCATCCAGCCTGAGCTGCTCGTTAGCAGACAGTGATCAGAAAGAGAGCAGCACTTAGAGAAGACAGCCTGTGTTTAGCAGGGCCAGAACAGACAATATTAGAGAGCCGCATCAGGAAATGGGTGGATTTCTGGAGCTTGGAGTAGGGAGGGAGGGAATCAGATACATTTGTTGTAATGCATTGATTGTATCATGTGTGTGTGTGTACAGCTGGTCTGGACGGGGACTGAAAAACAGCCGGGACTTTGAAACGCAGACCGGCCCACGACCGTGTATTATAATAATAATTAATAATTATTATTTTTTAAATTGTTGCATTATCCCTCGGCCGTTTGAACGACCATTTGCGAAGTCTCCTGACCCAATATTTGTTCTAGTTTTTGTTTGTTTGAGGGTGTCGGTGTGTATGGGGTGTATGTCCTGTGGTGAGGGTGTACCTGTATCTTCTCCTGCAGCTTGACAGCCTGTCTCTTGCTTTCCATGAGCTTCTGGAGCTGCGTCTCCACCTCTTCCTCTGCCCTCCTCACCCTCTCCCTCAGCGCCGTGTGCATACCTTTCTTCTCCTCCTCCTCCCTTTCTTCCCACTGCCGTCGCTCCTCCCTTCGCGCCTCTTCCATTTTCTTCCTTATTTGCGCCATCTCCTCCTCCATCTCCCTCGTCCGTCGCTCCCATCCCTCCCTCTCTTCCCTCACCGCCTTCTTCCTCTCCTCGTCCGCACACCCCTTCTCTTTCCTCAGGGCCTCCACTTCTTGGGATAGGAGCTGCGATTTCTCCATCTCCTTCTCTCCCGTCCTTCTCTCCTCCTCTCCTTTCTTCCGTTCTTCATCTCTTTTCTTCCTCTCCTCCTCTCCTCTGTGCCTCTCCTCGATTCCTTTCCTCCTCTCTTCCTCGAGTGTCCTCCGTAGCTCCTCACACTGAGCCTCCAAGCAGCGTGTCTGCTCCTTGGCCTTCTCCAGTTCTGCCCCCAGTCTCAGGCCCTCCTCTTGGGCAGCACTGACCTTGGACTGGGCCTCCTGCCTCTCAGCCTCCGCATGCTGGAGCTTTTCTTCATACAAGCTCCTCAGCTCAGTTTCTGCCCCACGCTCCCTCCCCTCAGCCTGGGCACGGTAGCTGTCAAAGTCAGCCTGCACCTGGAGGCACAGAGACCCATTTAGCACTCTCTGAAAGAAAGACAGCTATACAGAACCGTTTGTCCCTGTAAGGCCCAGATTCAAAAACCTTTTCAGGTCAAACGAGCTTGATAGAACACACACACTAACGCACACACACAGAAATCACAAATACCTGCGATCCAATCCTCTGATGCTCATCCAGAGATTCCTGAAGTTCAAGGAGGCGTGTCCTCAGGGCAGACTCCTCCCCCTCCTGGCATGTCTCCACAGCCACGCGGTGCAGTGTATCCTGGTGGGCGTGGCTTAGGGACTGTAGGGCGGCCTCCTGCTCCTCATTCTTAGTGTTGAGGGAATAGATCACCTGGGGGCGGGGGGAAGAAAAGATTACGTAGATACATGTGCTGCATCTAAACTTGCGAACGCATCCTAAAATACAGTCAACCATTTCATAAGTACACAGCGTGAAATAACACATGAATGTATTTTATATGTGTTGATAATTGGGCTTGGCTGTACAACCATCCAGTGGTAGATCGAGACTAGGGAAGCCTAGAACGGAAGGGACGTGTAGAGAACAGCCTGCATACCCCTCTTTTCACTCTATCCCCTGTTCCACGCACACAGTGTCATCATCTTCTATTACAGCCCTGACATCTCACTTGTCAGTATGCACATATGTGGCTGTGTGTATGTATGTATGTGTGTGTATGTGTGTGTGTGTGTGTGTGTGTATATGTGGAGGACGCCGGGAGGGCTCATATTTTATCATGACGCCTCTCTGTCTGTGACACAGCCCTGCTGGACATTCTGTGTGTTTGTGTGTGTGTTTGTGTGTGTGTTTGTGCGTGTCTGTTCCAGCCTGTGAATACTTCTGTGTCCCAATCCCACTCTCACTCACTGTGGCTTTAGTGTCAACACCCTCGCCCACGAGCCCTGTACTGTATTACAACACCTAATCCTTGACTCCGGCTAACGAATGACATTGGCCCAAATACCAGCCCCTCAATCCCGCCCCTGTCCTGTCTCTCATGTAGCCTGCCGTCATGCCCTATCGGCTATCAGATCACGTCACTCCGTCACAAACTTTGACCTATGACTTAAGGGGAATAGAGTGACAAAGTATGATGTTTGGGTCTAAAAAAAAGTTAGCATACAATATGGGCTATGTTTGTCTGTTTGATAAGAGAGACAGGGAGAAGGAGAGAGACACACTGATTAACAGGCAGACAGGCACTAAAAAAGCACATTTATGACTGGGTATCCAGTGTAGAGATTGGATATCCACCTCCTGTCCCTCTCTGTTCGAGCGAAGCGGTAACTATGATTGGTTGTTGTATTGGCAGGCCTATCTGGATGCCCAATCCTTCTCTCCCATCTCCTCTCTGGCTATAGTAAATCCCTACCCCAGGCCGTCAGATCGATCCCCAGGGTCGATAATGTTATTCATGTAGCGTTGGAGGCCAGAGGCCCTCCATATTGACAATAACTTAACAGTCAGCAAAGCGTGAAATTAATATACTGTCCATAGTGGGGAAAAGCTTTGAGACTTTTGCAGTGAGATTTCACACTGTTAGACACACACCTACATCAGACTCACTGGTCATATACAGTTATGTCAGCTGTGTGTGTGTTAGCAGTTCTTTTTTGTGGATTTGATAGTAAGTTGGATCTGAGGTAATCAATCAGGTCCAAACCAACCTGCTGTTTTCTTCCTGTGTGTGTGTGTGTGTGTGTGTGTGTGTGTGTGTGTGTGTGTGTGTGAGAGAGAGAGAGAGAGAGAGAGAGAGAGAGAGAGAGAGAGAGAGAGAGAGAGAGAGAGAGAGAGAGAGAGAGAGAGAGAGAGAGAGAGAGAGAGAGAGAGAGAGAGAGAGAGAGAGAGAGAGAGAGAGAGAGAGAGAGAGAGAGAGAGAGAGAGAGAGCATGAGCTTGGCTAGAACAGCTGTCCAACTCTTCCGTCCATCACTCTCCCTCTCATCCGTTATGCCGCGTAAACACAATCCATCCTGATTGTTGGTTATCTTTACTCTACACTTCTGGACTTTAGCGAAGCGAACCTCAGATAAGGCACATAGACTAGAGGGGGACTTACCAAAGGGACTGCAGTGTAGGATTGGGGGGGGGGGGGGGGGGGTAGAAAAACAAGTACGCAGAGTTAATGAGGGTAGGAGTACACCAGTGAGAAGTGGATGAGGGGTAAGTGGTGAGCACAAGGGTGTGCTGAGGATAAGGGGGGGGGGGGGGCAGAGGGGTGGAGAGGGTGCTTGAGGTATATAGGGTTACAGCCTATGACCCAGTTCTCCGTCTCCCCCAAACAGATAAAAGCTTGATGGTTCATAGGCTCACCCTGGGCCAGCCAGAGAAGGAGCTCGTGCACAACATCTCATCGAATGAAAGGGCTCATATTTCAAAAAGGGTTTGCTTGTCTCATTTATGGCTCGGACCAATCAGGTTGCTGTCATGGACTGAAGCAATATGTCTAGGCCCCTGGAGTTGCAATCTCCAGTGAGATGCCCTAATGCGTTGTAATGGGGAGCTGAGAGCTTTGTGAGAGACTGGCAGAAGTGCAAGGTGAAGGTTGCATAAAGTCACCCCTGATGCATACAGACACAAATGCTGACTTCACAATCTGTGTGTGTGAGATGACACCTAGGCACTTGACTCACCTAGGTACCGTTCACACACTTTCACACAGCAAACACAGAGCAGAGGTGAGCCCTCCAGGGGGATGGGATGGGATAACTGCACTGTCATCAGTAATTGTCAGAATCGCCAACCTTCCCCCATATTCAAGCTTTAGGCTTTACGTTCTCACTTGCTTTCTTACACACACACACACACACACATTCACACACACACACAAGATGTGCAGAACAGTGGATATATGGATAGACACAATTACACACAGCTTGCATAGAGGTTTACAGTACAGTAACAGTGCACACATACAGTACAAGCAAATCATCTCTGATCTATACTCTATTCCTTTCTTGTTATGAATCTTATCTCATGGAACTTGACGTTTGTGATAACACGGAACACCGATTCAGTACTGAATGTCCATACATAAAGTAGCTTAGATAGAAGCCGTTGTTTGCAAGCATGTACAATTTTCAGATGCTATTATAGCTTAACCATTATCATGCCTTGACGCCCGGCTCGATCAGCTTCCCATTGATCAATTTGTAGCTATGATGGCATGAGCTGTCAGTCGGATGGCTTATCAGTTGGATATCGACCGCAGTGATTGACAAGCGAGCTGGAGAAGTCGTGAGTTCAAGAGCGCGACAGAAAATAAAACAATTTCATTTAAGTTTCGGTCTCGCAGCCTATTATAGGCCCACAACTGTCATGCAATGAGGCGGGGTACGCTAATATTGGTGTTTGCTTGACAACAAAACTGCCTGCTATCCCATGGGCAGCAAAACCATGTTAGGGACTGAATGTATTGGACATAATGATGACTGTGACACGATCCGAAATTCAGCTGCGTTACAGGCTACATGGCGCGTAAATTCTCCGGTGTTCTGTCTTACCTTGGTGAGCTGTGCTATCTTCTTGCACATCTTGCTATGCATCTGGTAGTCATATAGCTCCTGCTCGATGTTCTGGAACTCTGCCGCAGTCCCGTTAACAGCGCTTGGCCCTGGGGGCTGCGCCGCCTTACCGGCGCCCGAAGCCATAACCCAAGAGGGAACTTCTCTTGGACAGTCTGAATAATCCTAACGAATCGCGGGAAAATCCTCCAAATCAGACCTTGCCTATCAGTCATGTAAATCATTCCTTTGTCTGTAAACGTAAGACTCCCCTGCAGTGAATAGCAACACGAACGACATGGTGCGAAACGTCTGTGGGGTTTCTCTCCTCGTGCGCTCGGTGGCCAAGTTTCCCCTCCGCTGTCCGCCCGGTGAACGCGGAGGTCACAGACTAGAATTCCATCGGGTACGAGCTCGCGCCGACAAACCCATCTCTGCTGACAGTCGTTTTTTATTCAAACAGTGAGCACTCGAGGATGAAGGCGTGCGTTACAACCACCTGTCTCGCGGCAGGGGAGGAGGGTGTGTGTATATGGAACATTACCGGAGACAGCTCGCGCGCACTGCTGCAGTGCAGCCCCGCCCTCCAAGTATTGATGTGTATCAACGATATAGCCTCCAGTAGACTAGCGGTTAACAGGGAGTCATTGTCAGTTGCCTATAATTTAATTCAATAATGCAATCAGTTCGTGTAGGCTAATTGGGATGAATGCATTCAAAACCCAATTATTAATGGGGGTTTGTATGCCCATGTGTTGGAGGACTGTCCAATTCTTGCAGAACCCGAGCGAACCCTCTAGCCTTAAAGAAAATGGGCTGGTTCTGTTGGGAATGAGATGGTTATGGGAATGGGATGCACACCCGTTCAGTGCTTCTGTGCGGATACATTGATCTCAAAACTAACTTTTCATGTCCCAAATTTTTGATGTAGGCTATATGCTTTTCTTCTTAATGGAGTGCCCTTCCCACGGGTGCGTTTGTCCTGACCTCGCTACAGCTGCCAGCATGCGAACAGCTGCGGCTTTGACAGCGCACAACAACAGACGGGTTGTAGACGCTGATTTAGATATGGCTATTATTATTTTTAGGGTAGGCCTATATGTCTGATCCCCCATTAATAACCTTTTGACATTCTCGTGAGCTTTTCAAATGTGATGTTCCTTGAAATAATAAAGGGTATGTCACTATGACAGCCAAATTCGCTGAAATGCTTGAAGCTATCAGTTTTTCTTATTTGTCATATTGACAATAATATATATGCCAATGCTATTTTATTTATTTTTCTGTTTATTATCCAACCATGAGAGCGATCTCAGAAATGACTGGATGATGGAAGAGGGCGGACGCTGTGACGTAGGCACGCAAAACCCCACTGAGGTTGCATTTCTCACGAGATCGACAGTTGGATTTGAAATCAGGCGGCAGCGGAAGTGGAGAAACAGAGAGCGACAAAAGCAATAAGGTCAGAAGTTGCCTTTATTCCATCAATAAATGCTTATTGAATTCCACATATACTACACAGTGTTCGTGTAGTTGTTAAACACTATTATTGTAATAATGTTAAAGTAATACATGTGTAACGCCAACGCTCCTAATCACAACACATTGGTTTCTACTTGTATTGTCCGGGGAAAATAGTCGGGGCCCCTCGGGTTGAGGAGGTGTGGTTAGTCTGTGGGGGGTATGTTGAAGGAAACCTACTGTAGCTAACTTAGGTTGCTCGCTGTTATTTTGTCTCCGTCGTTTTAGTTAAGATAACTGTGGTAGCTTAGTAAAAGTGAGGTAGACTCACAGCTTTGTTTGTACCTTGCTGTTCCTAGTAAACTGAACCAGTCTAAAGATGACGGCGGACAGTGAATTGGAGATCAAAGAGGCGTTTCAACGCGCCCAGAAGGGACATAACAACAAGGCTAAACTAGTGGCTAGCTTAAAGAACCGTTACAACAAGGTAAGTTAGTACGAGGTACCGAAATCTAGCTCCCTGCAATGTTTGTGGTTCATGTTGCCATGTTAAAGCAGTATATATTGTATGTACATTTACCAATTAATTAATCACACGTTAATTCTCTGTCTTAACTTCAGTTGGAGGATAAGACCTTGTTCCACGACGAGTTTGTCAGCTACCTGAAGTACGCCATGATTGTGTACAAGCGCGAGCCGGCCGTGGAGAACGTCATTGACTTTGTCTCCAAGTTTGCCACGAGCTTCGTTTCTCCCCCGAAGGAAGGCGAAGAGGAAGATGAGGAAGAGGAGGAGGAAGAGGAGGAGCATCCATTCTTGAACTACATCTTCAACTTCTTGTTGGAGGTATTGCTTGCTTAAATGTGTTTGAACAACTGAAAACAAATGATCCACATAACCTCAGAGGCTTAATCCACTTTGTTTCTGTGTGTTAACCATTCGCCATGGTCTCTCTTTCTCTGACTAGGCCCACAAAGCCAACAGCCACGCTGTGCGCTTCCGTGTGTGTCAGCTCATCAACAAGCTCCTGGGCAGCATGGCTGAAAACGCCCAGATAGATGACGACCTGTTTGACAGGATCCACCAGGCCATGCTGGTCCGCGTCACAGACAAGTTCCCCAACGTCAGGATCCAGGCTGCGCTGGCCATGGCACGACTCCAGGAGCCCCAGAACCACGACTGCCCCACAGTCAAAGGTACAACACGCGTGACCGTACAAACACACAGCTCCACACATGCTCGTAAATACACGCCCGACGTCTGTCCAGAGTGTCTGCTGAACTGTCCTCTGACCTCCTGTCTATAGCATACCTGTTGATCCTGGAGAATGACGCCAACCCGGAGGTGCGTCGAGCTGTCCTCTCCTGCATCGCCCCGTCCTCCCTCACCCTGCCCAAGATCCTCAAGCGCACAAGAGATGTCAAGGAGAGCGTCCGCAAACTTGCATACCAGGTAGACACGCACGCACACACGCACATTCTCTGACCCTGTGGACGCACTGTGTTACTGGCAGTCGGAGCAATTGTAATGGGGTTGAAGGTGTCAGGATTCAGGGATGATGGCGCAGTGTGTCTCCTCTGTCACAGGTCTTGGCAGACAAGGTTCACATCAGGGCACTGAGCATCGCCCAGAGAGTCAGCCTCTTGCAGCAGGGCCTGCATGACTCTTCAGGTATTGTGTGTGTGTGTGTGTGTGTGTGTGTGGGGTCAGTTTAGATGCATTTATCTAGTCTTGCTGACTGTTTGCCTGACCTTAAGTTATTGTATCCAACCCTCTATGTGTTGTGTCCAACCCTCTGTGTGTGTTGTGTCCAACCCTCTGTGTGGGTGTGTGTTGTGTCCAACCCTCTGTGTGTGTTGTGTCCAACCCTCTGTGTGTGTTGTGTCCAACCCTCTGTGTGTGTTGTGTCCAACCCTCTGTGTGTGTTGTGTCCAACCCTCTGTGTGTGTTGTGTCCAACCCTCTGTGTGGGTGTGTGTTGTGTCCAACCCTCTGTGTGGGTGTGTGTTGTGTCCAACCCTCTGTGTGTGTGTGTGTGTTGTGTCCAACCCTCTGTGTGTGTGTGTGTGTTGTGTCCAACCCTCTCTGTGTGTGTGTGTGTGTTGTGCCCAACCCTCTCTGTGTTGTGTGTTCCAGAGGCAGTGAGGGAGGTGATGCGCTGCCGTCTGCTCCCGGCGTGGCTGCGTCTGCTGCAGGGCGATGTGCTGGAACTGCTCCACAGGCTGGACGTGGAGAACTGTGCCCAGACCGCCCTGGAGATGCTCAGCGCCCTCTTCACGGTCACCCCCGCTGACGAGCTGCTGCAGGACCGGGTTCAGCTGGACAACAGGTACACAGAGGACAACACCCTCGCTTCTTCTTTGGCTCTCGGCGAAGGCGGTCGCATTTCTCTCTCCTCCTTTCCCTGCTTGGCTCTGTCTTGTTTTGTCTGTCTCAAGATAGTCTCATCATCACTCTCCGAAACTAGAAGCCAAGGCCATTGCTGGAAAACAACTCCCGTGGAGAGCGTTGAAGCAAGACTATCTTGCTCCTCCCCCCCTCCCTCCCTTCCCCCCCCACCCCCCCCCCCGACATCTGTGGTTTGGTCTTTGCCCGGGTCATGACCAAGGATGTTTCCTTGTGGGAGAATCGGACTGATTGTGGTCGATGGCGCCAACCCAGACCAACTCACACATTAACTTTCACCTACTACTGATATCACGACCCCCCCACCCCCATCCAACGCCTTCGCCTGCTTGTTTCCCCTGGGTGGCTGGTGGGTCTGTGTCCAGCACCTACTATGGCTGCAGGTCCAGATGCTGCTTGTCTACCCACTCCCCGTTGCAGGTCACGTGTTTTTGTAAATGTTGTTGGGCTTATGTGCTGAGGTTTTTGCCTGTTCCCACACTCTAGGAGCATTGTCTGGGGGTTGCCTTTTACTCTCCTCATGTTATGCTGTAACTTTTCTAGTTGGCGCCAAAAATGTCAACCTAGGTAGGCTCTCCTGCCAAAGTAAATTCCTTGTCTGTGCAAACTTTTATGGCGAATAAACACCAAATCTGATTCTCTGCACGTGATGTTTGTCAGTGTTCTCCTGGGTACATCTGTTATGGTGGTAAAGGTGTGTGTGTGTGTGTGTGTGTGTGTGTGTGTGTGTGTGTGTGTGTGTGTGTGTGTGTGTGTGTGTGTGTGTGTGTGTGTGTGTGTGTGTGTGTGTGTGTGTGTGTGTGTGTGTGTGTGTGTGTGTGTGTGTGTGTGTGTGTGTGTGTGTGTGTGTGTGTGCGCGCGCGCAGGAGGCTCATCCCAGTGGAGGCCCTGAGCTGTGAGAGCATACTCTACTGGAGGGCCCTGTGTGAGTTTGTGAAGGCCAAGGGGGACGAGGGGGAGGAGATGCTGGAGCAGATCCTCCCAGAGGCAGCCATCTACGCCGACTACCTCCATGGGTAACACAGCCCCCATGGGCAATAACCAGCACAGTTGTCTGTTAGCACTATCAGTCCTATTGTGGTTAGTCCGTAGTCAGTTTGGAGGCAATAAAACTCATCTGTGGTTATTTAGTGTTAAATGAACCAGTAGACCCTGAAGTTTGATCTACTTAGGAGTAATACATGAAAAAAAACCTCTGATACCTGAGTTTACAATGCTGTAGTCTGAGAGCCTGATGTTGTGACCGCAGGTACCTGAAGGACGTGCCGGTGCTGTCTGAGGAGCAGCGGGCGGACTTTGGTCAGCTGGAGATGGTCATGACCAAGGAGTTCATCTCCCAGCAGCTCATCCACCTGACAGGCTGCCTGGACACCAACGAGGAGGGGGGGAGGTGAGCGAGGGGGTAGAGCTTGAGGGTGGGGTGGGGTTGTTGTCTTGTGTTGATTGTCTAGCCTCTATTCCAAGCTGTACACTATTGTCTCCCCTGGCGTCCTGAATCTGTACTTGGAAAGTATCAGCTGCTTCAGTCATAACGTCATAACGGACTGCTGTGCTTCAGGAAGCGTGTGGTGGCCGTGCTGAAGGAGATGCTGGGGCTGCCCCAGACTCCCCCCTCCCTGGTCTCCCTGCTCACAGAGAAACTCCTGGGCTTGATCTCGGACGACCACAGGCGCATCCAGATGGTGGGTCTCTCTCACACCCACGCGCGCATAAAGGGGGATGCTGTGAAACCAGAGTTTGTGGAATACATTGGTATGTCTGTTTTGGACGTGACAGATGGCGGAGGTCATCTCTGATGTCAGAGAGCCCATCGTGGCGGTGAGTGCGCCGGTGGACGAGAACGAGAACCGCAGGAAGCAGGTCAAGGTGAGAAACCCAAGGAACCTCACCCCCCCCCCCCCCCCCCCCACAATCCAGAAGTTTGGTCTCCATCTCTTTTTTCCATTCTCTACACATATCCCGTCCTTCTCTCCTGGTTCAGCCATTAAACAATAGACGTCAACAACTTCCATCAGGTGTAAACCCACTGCTTCTCCTTCTCTCCATTCCACCCTCTCCCCTGCTCTCTCCCTCCATTGCTAGCTGGCGGAGGTGAAAGTACGGATCCTGGAAGCCAAGCAGGCCCTGGAGGAGTGCATCACTGACCAGGAGTTCAGCCGCGCTGCTCAGTTGAAGGACTCCATCATCCAGCTGGAGAACCACAGGAACCAGATGATGCAGGAGGCCACTCAGAGCAGCCAGCCAGACAAGGAGACACGCACAGAGAAGGTACAGGACACGCACGCACCCACAACCATTGGCCATAGGCTAGCTACTGTTGAGTTTGTGCCCTTACTGTGTGTGTGTTTTCCCCCTCTCAGAGTGACCCAGAGACTCTGCTGAGGTGTCTTACCATGTGTGCGGAGCTCCTCAAGCTGTTGAGCATCAAGACGCGCATGGGACCCACTATGAGCGCCATCATCTCCTCACTGGTAATCAGGCTCATTTCCATCTATATATCTAACATCAATGAGGTATATCTTAACATTAAGGCAGTCATCAGTTTCTAGCACGGTGATTTGAAATGATCTTTTAACCCACCTCAGACTCTTCTTCCTTTGTCTCCTCTTTCTCTCCTTTTAACGTTCTCTCATTTTGGTTTTCCCTTCTTTCTTAGATCCTGCCAAGCATAGCCAATGCCCAGCCAGCTGTTCGCAACATGGCTGTGGTGTGCCTGGGCACCTGCGCTCTCCACAGCAAAGAGCTGGCCAGCACACACATGGTGCTGTTGCTTCAGGTAACAACAAACACACACTGAATGACACAAACCACGCACAAACACAGACTCACTCACTAACACCACCCTCCCTCGTGTGTGTGTGTGTGTAGATCGCCCAGCTGGACGAGACCAAAATTCGCATCAGTGCCCTACGGGCCGTCATCGATCTGCTGCTGCTGTACGGCTTCCAGCTGCTCTCAGCCAGCCCCTCCCCCCAGCCAGTATTGCCCTCTTATTCGTCCGATGGCCAGGAGGAGGAGCCAGGCCCGGTGGAGAAGGGGGAGGAGGACAACAGCACAGCCCAGTGCATCCTGAAAATGCTCTCTGACTTCCTCGACAGTGAGGTGTGTGTGGAGTCTGTGCGCACATGCGATTGTCTTTGAGGTCATAATTGAATGTCTTACCTGTGTGTATGTTGGTATTTCTAGGTGTCCGAGCTGCGGACAGAGACGTCAGAGGGTCTGGCTAAGCTGATGTACTCTGGGCGCATCTCCAGCGCCAAACTCCTCTCCCGTCTGGTGTTGCTGTGGTACAACCCTCTCACCGAGGACGATACCCGACTACGCCACTGCCTGGGCGTGTTCTTCCAGCTGTACGCCCGAGAGAGCAGGTACGACACACACACACACACAGCAAGTACGTACAGAATGAAGCAAACCACACACCCCTTAAGTCTACAGAATGCACAGAGTATGCCTGTGTCCTCAGGACCCACCAGGAGTGTGTGGAGGAGTGTTTTCTGCCGACAGTGCGGACTCTGCTGAACGCCCCCGCTACGTCTCCCCTGGCCGAGGTGGACGTCACCAACGTGGCCGAGCTCCTGGTGGAGCTGACGCGCCCCAGCAGCCTCATCAGACCCTCCAACACAGAGGTAACCATGACACCAGCCTCATCACACCCTCCAACACAGAGGTAACCATGACACCAGCCTCATCACACCCTTCAACACAGAGGTAACCATGACACCAGCCTCATCACACCCTCCAACACAGAGGTAACCATGACACAGTCATAGAACAACCGTTTCTTACACCCTCACTACATCCCTACCCGGAACCCAGTGCCGTCATCAAAGCCTTGGCTTCCATAATGAAATAACCTTGAACCAGCATGTCCAGGCCCAAAACAACCTGCAGCCTTACCATAAACCCATTTCTCAACATCCCCAGCTTATTTAAGGAAATGACAGCCAGCCTTGCTTGCCCTCAGGAGGTGTATGTCCATGACTACCTGGCGCTGCGTGTGTGTGGGGAGATGCTGAGGGACCCCACGGCCCCCGAGGTGCGTCTCTACGCCAAGATTCTGAGCAGCCTGGAACTCAGCCAAAATGACACCACCCGGAGGGACCTGCTGTCCCTGCTGCAGCAGATCACACAGGTGAACACTACCATGGTCGGATGGGACTGACTCGGTGATACACGGGTCGTGCCTCCAACGTTCCCATTGTTTCAAATGAACTGAATCTGTTCCAAAACATAAAGAGAAATAGAGTTTCTGTTTTTCCTTCCTTTGCACCGGTTCAAAGCCTTGGATTCGAGACTGTTGTGATGAAGCTGTGTGCTTTTGGAGTCCTTGTTATGTCCCACTTCTTACTCTTTCCCTCCCCTCGCTCTCTCCCCTCTACTCTCCAGGTGGTAAAGGATCGTATTTGCCTCCGCGCTGTCGAGAAGCTGATTGGCCAGCTGGTAGACTCCAAGGAGCAGACTGAGCTTCTCAATGCCACAGCGCTGCAGCCTCTGGATGTCAATGCTGACGGTACATGAATATATCCCAGCACACGTCTGTTGCCAGCTTAACAGCAATTTGTACTTCTCTCCGCCCCTTGTGCCTAACGAGATTTCCACACAGCCCGTCACGGCTGTCTGTCGTAAAGAGATTAGCTACTATTATGGGAATATTACCATGTGGATTAAGAAGTGCCGCCCTGTCAAAATGCAACGTGTACCCTAAACCTCTGTTAATCTTGCAAGGAAAACCACGGCTAATCGTTCGTTTTCTCCTTCAGAGGTTGCCAGTGAAGATCCATCCAAATCAGTCAAGAGACCCAAAAGAGGTAACTTCCTGGCATCTGAGGGTTAGGGTTACAGGAGTACACATCAGATTATTATTATTACATTTATGATGAAAACAATTATATTCAATCAAATGCGTGTGTGTATGTGTGCGCAGGCCAGAGAAAAGCCACCACTGCCAAAGGATCAAAGAAACCTAGTCGAACAGCGGAGTCTTCAGAGGAGAGGTGAGTGGGGAATGTTCCGCCACCTTTGCACCTGGATCTGACTCGCCTACTTTTCTTTTGTGCCTCTCTCTAACGTTCCCCCCACAATTCCTCAGTGATGGGGAGAATGTTCCGGATTCCGTCCCGGCTGTTCGGCAGTCTCGTAGGGCCAAAACCGCTGCCCTGGAGAAGACCCGACTAGACCTCAGCGCACTCATCAACCAGGAGGCCAACACGTCATAGGTCAGACGTACTTCCCGCTAGTCAACCATCCATGATCTCAGTACCACCTAAACTACATGTATTAACAAAATAGTGGAAATGTAAGAGGTCATTGGGTTAGGTTGGGGGGGGGTTCTGTCTAGTAGTAAGAAAGTATGTTTTAATTTGTTTCATCTGAAATGGGTGTTTGCCATGGATTTTATTCTGAACTGTAATCCCAATATTATGTCTTTCTATTCTTGAAGTTAATAAAAATCAATCTTTGAACAAACTGGTTTTGCATGCAGAATAACTTCAAGGGGTAATATGATATGCCACTGTCCATAACAAATGCTACTAATGTATATAACAAAAGAATCTTTATTGTTCTAGTGACAGTCTCTGTTACATCTGTAGGGGCACATATAAAAACACTTAAAAGAAAACATAACAGCAAGTATACATAGCACCAAGTACTTCAACTGAGGGAGTATGGTTGTATAGTTGACTTGACAGAGGCCCTCCTCCCATGTTGAAATGGCAATCACAGAATGACTTACAACAGGCACACGTGCTGTGGGGCCCCATAACCCACGAGACAGATCCTGGGGTCAGGTTGGACAGCTGCTTTTCAAACCCAAGACAATGTATCTGTCAGCTAACAAAGTACATACAGTCTATCGCTGTCAAAGAATCTGAAGACAGAATAACTCCATATGAGTATATTTACTCCCTTACTCATATACACACACCTGCATACAAACATACAAAAAAGTGATACTGCAATGTGACTTAAGATCCATATCAGCCAGTCTTCAGAACGTCAACAAGAAAAGTAGCATTGTTCTAATATATAGATTTAACGATTTGTGATAAACGTATTGCACCTAATAGAAGGAACTAGATTTACAACAGGGAGGGGGAACTAAGGATGTGCATCAAAGGGGATAGGAGGAGCTACAGGGTTAACAATCTCTGTTTGGGATAGTGCAACAGACAGGCTTGATGACACGTGTATTAATGCTTTGTGTGAAAACAGAATTATCGTCAAAATACTCTCGCTACAAACATTCTATAAGCTAACCACTGCATCACGTCATATAGTACCTAAGTATACTCTGAGGCCTGATGAGAATTGGTTATATAAAAAAGTATTACACTTTAATGCATTTGACAGCTCACAGATTAGGCTTAGTAAATGAATGTTCACACAATAATTGATATTGAGTGAGGTAAGGAGTTCTGAGTTTATAAAGATATTTCAGATTTTGTTGCAGGCAAGGCTACTCAACTCTAGCAGGGCATTGTTCCAAAAACCACTGCCCTAAAACTAAAGCTATATGACAACCTCCTAGCGAAAGCAGAGTCAAATTATAATGAGGTATATAAAGGGGGGGGGGGGGGGGGCACTCCCTCACAAAAAACAACATTAACATTTCTCCTTCATTAAATATGGCCGCTCTGAATGGGCACAATCGAAGTGCTTTTGATTCTATCAAACTCCTGTTTATACTGAGGGTTTACCTGTGGTAGGATGTTTCATACAAACTGAAAGGTGTGTGTGTGTGTGTGGGGGGGGGATCTGTAGACATCCACTGACTTAAGAAGCAGGACGGGAAACAGAACATTAAAAATAGTGCAACCTCAAGCTTTTTCGTTAAGTTAGGCTTCTGCTACATAATTGCTGGGTGCGAGACTGGAGGAGAGCGGCAGTCTCTGGTTGGCTGAATGTCTGAAGGCACCCGGTTTACCGCAGTCACTAAAGGATGGAGGAGTATAGCTTCACTTTGAGCTGCCTGTAAAGACAAAGGGTCAAAGTAACAAACACTTGTTAGTGATGTGTTTCCTGTTTGATAAAGAATGCTTACAAAACTGAGGAAGGGATGTTATTACCCACTACAAAGTCACTCCGTCTCAGCCCGGTTAGGCCCCTTCCACGGGACTGTCTTATCAACTTTGCTGGTGATGGAAGCAGTGATTCACTGGCGACTTTTTCGAAGCTTCTCTGCTTGCCTTTCCTTATGCCTGACCCCACACCATCCTGATCCATCTCATTTAGTGAGGAGCAATCTGACTCCTTTGTCTTTGTCCTCTTTTTCATTCTCTTCTTTCTCTGCATTTTCACAGCTTTATTGTCCTCCCTTTCTCCAACCTCCACTCTCCCTCCATTAGGGCAGTACGCGGAAGGTGAGCCATCATCTAACATCACAGTACAAGTGTCCCAGTCCTCTTCAGTGGTGGACTCGGTGTCTGGAGAGTTGATCTTCTTTAAGAATACTTTGCATTCTTTCAATGTCTCTGGGCTCCAAGCTTTAGAGCTGAGTCGCTGCGCTTTCGGAATATCCGCCATTTCTTCAGTCAAGGGAGCAGGACTGACAGGCCAAATGTTCTCTAAATCATCAAAAGAATGATCTGTTGCAGTTGAAGATAATGGTTTCTCACTGGACTTTAAAGAGAACTTCACCTGCTCAGGGAATTTGTTTGCAGGGATCCCTCGCTTAACCAGTCTCATGTGATTTGTTTGTCTTTTTGGCCGATTGACTCTTTCTCTCCTGGTCAGAAACTTTGACTTTACTCTAAGCAGATTGGACAGGTAATTTCCCATTCCTCTCCTCTTCCACCACTGTGCTCTCTGACATAACCTCCCAGGGGCCACTGTTGAAGTAAAGAGTTGGTGTTTGACAATCCGTCTGCTCCTATACAATATTCTTTCCTGTGCTTGTTGGTGCTGGGTTGGACTCTTAGGAACTGCCGTAGCAAACTTTTTGACATGTTTGCGCAGTCTCTCGGCCTGTGGGCTTGGGGAAACGCTGCCCCTGTTGGTAACACGGGGATAGTGCATAACCTCGTAGGGGTTTCGAGTGCTTGCCTTTTTGACAATGGCCAAGGACTGGGTTTCTGTAGTCTGCATAAACCAGGAACAAAGCTGGCCCATGCTACAGGACCTTGGCTTGGTAGGAGGACAGTCAAACAGCATCCTGACCATGGAAATGGGCTCTGGCCTTTTTGTAGATGTGGAGGAAGCTTTCACAGACACCCTCGTTTTCAAAGATGTCCTTTCCTGGTTAGTATGGGTGTCAGAGATCCAGGTTTCAGACACGAGACGTATCCTTCGTGCCAGCTCTTGGTTCAGGGTCTTTTCCTGGGTTGAAACTGCCCACCATTTTAGAGTACCACTTTGAGGGAATATAGAGTCCATGGATACCCCTGCCACATGGCTCAAATCTTGACACACCTGTTTTCTTTCATTCCATTTCCCAGCCTGCACAAATAGATGCGGTTTCTCCCCAGAGGTCTCCCCTCCCCCTTGAGCTTCCTCCTGCTTCCTCTGGCTGCTGGCTTTGTTTAGTAAGAGCTGTCTGGAACGCCGCAATAAAGCTGTACTGTGGCTGTATGACCTAGACGTGGCAACAGAGTGCAGCAAATAAACAGAGGGCTTCCTCACTCTTACAGAATGACGGACAGGTACGGGATGCTCTTTCCTACCGTCCTTACAGTCTTCCTTGTTTTCTGTTTGAGTGCCGTCGTTGCTTGTTTGAACACTGATTGTCTTAGGATCTTTGGAAGGCTGGAACTCTGGCAGGAGCTTTTTACGGATTCTCTGTGGAGATTCTCTGGCATCCCTGTTTATGTGGATTTTGCATTGCCTGGGGGAAACTGTGGTTACAGTGACTGATATTCCAGAAATCTTGACTTTAGCAGGTCTCCCTGGTTTTCTCATAGGTACTGCACCTTTAAGCTTTTGACATTTGATGTTGCTGCTGGAGTGAGGGGCCTCCTTTCTATCTTTCACAGGCCTGACAAAATTCAAATCTTCCACTATTAGTGGAGCATCCTTTACAATATTGTCCTGAAACACATTTGTTTTGTCCAAGTGGGCATTTCTGCTTACAACCTTAGGAGAGTCAATCATGCTTGTCTGGAGGAGACCTGAGTCCTCTAACACTAGCCTCTTGCTTCTTCTTGACCGTCCATAAACCACTGTAATTTTAAGGTTCTTGTTGGGTTTATCCTCCATATCCGGTTCGGGAGCTCTTTTTGGATTTACAACACTGGCCCCATTAGTTCCAGGGCCGCATGATGCTTGATCCACACACTTCTGCTTTGGCGGCCTACCAATTGGCCTCTTCTCCCTTTTCTCCAGTTGAGGACCCAACTTCTTGGGGCGCCCTGGACGCCTCTTTAGCGTGGTTTCGTGAAAAGGCAGGGGGCCCTCCTGCCTCTCACCACCAATACCATTCAGTGAGCCAGTTGATCTGTAAGAGTCAGTGATGACAGTTTGTTTTGGTGGGCTACCCTCTCCAGATGTTGTAGGACTCCTCTTTGGCAGTAAAGCAATATGCTCTACAAGTGGACTCTTAGTTTTTTCAGGTGTTCCAGCCCATGACGACGACTCACATGGGTCAAATGTTTCCTCTCCCTGTCCATTGGAGCCAGAAGCTGCTGACCGTAGAATGTATCTAACCCCATCGTCACCCACTGGAGACACAAACATCAGTTTTATTGGACTTATGTACTGGGTGTCTTGGCTTTTGGCTGAAATAGTGGTGTTGTCAGAGGTCAAGTCTCCTTTTTGCTTTGAATGGTCCTTGGGAGATTTAATGCCTAATTTGGATTCTGAATTTAAACGTTTTGTTGGTGGGGATTGTAACCGTCCATTATGCCTCGCTACACTTTTCCTAACATCTGTCCTTTTCTGCAAGGAGTGTTTTGGTGAACTCTTATCAGCAGAGGGTACTGTGACTTGCACACTCTGGCACACTAGCACAATGGGGGGACTTCCTGGACGTTGTCCCAGCAGACACTCACTGGCATTCATATCATTTTCCTGTCTTTCAAGCTGAGGCGTGGAGTGCAGAGGTTCTTCTCTGGCTTTATGGACATTATTGCTAGCCATTTGTGAGTAGGGTGTATCTGACCCATTGTCAGTAAGAGGCCTGTCCTTTAATGTTTTCTGGCTAAAGATGCTCTCAGAGAAACAAGCAGCAAAGTACATTTTCCTTGGCTCTGTGACATACGAGGAAAATCGCTGTGGAGGAACTATTTGTCTCCTGGATCTCTGAACCGTGTTTCTCCTCGATTTTCCTTGAATGGACATAGGCGCATCTTTCCTTTCTGGTCTACCTCTTTTACTCTGACCACTGGCTCTAGTAAGTGAATCATTGTTATGGCTTGGAGTAAGAAGCTGTTTATGCGTCCTCGGGATTTCAGGAAAGTAATGGCCACAGGCTTTGTCACTGCTTGGTGTTTCTGATTCATCCTTGACCACAATTTCAGCTATGGTGTCTTGCTGCAGTGTGGTTGATGGCGTTTGATTGTCCACGGATGTTCCCCCCTCCATATTGGCCCTCGTCTTTTCCTCATCATCTGTAAGCTCCATGTTTACCTCCTCTGTGACTATCACAGTCTTTATCTCCTCTACTACACCGCTCTTCTGTCCTTCATCTAATGTGACCCGGTTCCATTGAGCCTCCTTCCTAAATCTCTCTATACTTTCCTCCTCCGAGACACCCCTTCCCTGTCCTTCCTCTTTCTTCATTTCAACCACCTCACTGATGTTGCTCTTAACCACATCCTGTGTCCCTTTCTCTATTCTTTTTTCCTCTGTCAGAGTGTTTGTCTCTCCAGTTTTCTCAATCTCTTCCTCTTCTCTGACTCTGGTATTCTCCCAGTCCTGTGTCATTTTCTCCAATTGGGCAATGTTATTCTTTCTGATTTCCTCCATTTCTTCTTTCACAGGGCTTGTGTCACAAGAGGAGTTAATTGGAGGGGATGCAACAGCACTGCCATCTTTCGATTTGCCACTCCTTCCAAGAGACCGCTTTCTCCAGCAATTGTTTGGATCAAGTCTTGCCAGCTCTCGTTTGATTTCAAGGGTGTGTCTTCGGGTAGAAGGCTGGTCAGGCGTCTTCCTCATGGCTGCACGTGCCTCTTGTCGCCGGCGAAAACGTGTCTTAGGTGATTGGTTCGCGTTGATGTTGTGACTGTGAAAGAGATCACTGAGGTTGTAATCGCTATTTTTGTCTTGATACAGACACGTGGTGATGATCTCATTTAGGTGGGCTTCTTTTTGCGATTCCAGGCTCTGATTGGATAAGGAGCACAAGTTGAGACCTTTTTCAAGGCTTTGACTGGATAACGAGGGTAGGGGGGGAGGGTCCTTTTCCTGAGGTTTGATTGTCTCCAGTTTCTCGCTGAAGCGATCAACCACATCTTGCAGTAAACTACCACTTTGGTTCTGCTCTGCTTGACTCTGCTCAGGTATTTTACACTCTGGATAGTTTATGATTTCCACATCTGCACTCACTCCTTGTTGGCCGTTGCTGTCCACATAATGGTCTTGGACATCTTCCCCTTCGTCTCTGTGGTGTAGAAGGGAGGGAGGCTTTTCCTCGGCCTTTCCATTGATGTCTGAGGGGATGGGAGACAGCGGGGGAGGGGAGGGACTACGGGGTGTCTCCCTTACTAGGACAACAGAACATTGGGGATCTTTGCCTCCACTTACTTCTCTACTTCCCTCTGCTGTATCTCTAACTAAACACATATGTTCTGAGCAGCAGGCGCAAGGCAGAGGGTTGCGAGAGCTCCTACAGCAGACAGTTGAAGCAGGGCACACAGAGGAAGTGGGACATAATTTGGAGGTAGGGCACAAAGAAGGGGATGAAGAGGAGGAGGATGTGAAGGCGCAAACCACTTTGTTGATGCGTCCAACGGCCAAGCATTGGCAGGGGAGGCACTGGATGCTCTTCAAGCAGAAACAAACAGGACTACCCGGGTCGGCTGCCATTCTGCAGCTCTGCACACAGCAGCAGCCACTTACTGAAGGAGCCTGTGTGTCACTGAAGGTGAGAGGAGCGCTACTATGGTCATTACAGTCTAACGACAAAAGGGTGGCAAGACTGTTGGTTTGACCGTTACAGTCACTGGAGGAAAAGGTAGGGGCTCTGCTATGGGAATTGCTATCGTCGAAGGGTGATGAAGGAGGGGGAGTGCCGTCCTGCAGCTCCCCTGCCCGATGGCAGCAATAAGATTCGGCCTGAGTGAGTTGGCGATGGGTGCAAGCAAAAGCCCAGCGATGCTCCTGGAAGGCTACTGTTAAGATTTGCTGCAGCAGTGAGCGGTGGACAGGGCAGAGCATTTGGAGAACCGCCTGCAATGCAGACTTGCATCCATTTAAGGTTTCCAGCATCCCGGCATCTTCTGCTTCACACGGACTTTCTCCAGAATTGGTTGGCAACTGCAAGCTACAGACAGAAAAAAATGATTATTAAAGTTGAGCAGCGAGTTTAAGATGTTCTAAAATAAACATTCTAGACAGCAAAAAGGTTTCAAGCAGAGAATGTTGAGTCCATGTGCTAATCAAGATTCCACAAAATAATACATCTTGAGGATAATTAAATGTTATACATCTGCTAAGCTCTTCCCCATTAAGTTAAAGTGACCCCATGATGGCCGAAGAACCGTTTTGATCAGAATAGATTTTATTGATGAGTTGCCGAGGGCAGAAAATGCGATTGTAGCAACGCTTAAAAACATTTTAAAATCAAATCGTTGCACTTCTTACAACTGTCAAATGATTTAGGTTCTACAAGCAATACATCTTTTAAAACTTCTTCCCAAAACAAACTGCTAAAGAAGTAATTCCCTATTTCTTACTTGGGCTGCAGTGCAAGAACGGCAGTTAAGGACGTGTCCTACTTATGACAGGAAATATCCTATTTAATCTATTAAAACATTATTTAAAAACTACGATTGAAGATCAAAATAATTCATCAAATTATGTTATAAAGTCAGCATTGCAAATTGCTGTGGGACGTTGTCATATATTCATGAGGACAAATGTTATTTCAACGTCTTTTTTTTTTGGGGGGGGGGGGGTACAAGGGAAACAAGTTGTAGATTATATAAATTAAAATCACATTTAAGTAGCGTGTTCATGCAGTTGCAGCAATACACATTTTACATTGCTTCAAAGTGCTTCATTACAAATCAATAACTTTAACAAAACATTTAACCATTAGACTCACAATACTGAAGCACATTCAATAAGTACATTCACAGCAAACGCTAACACAAAACACTGCCATACACTAATTTGAGAACATCAATAATTTATAATAGTGCAATTGATTAATGCATAAATAGGGGATTTCAGTTAGCAATTTGATAGATTTGTAAGATGTTGAGTAATAACAAACCTTGTACAGGTAGGCCTATAGTTAAAAGTTGACCGTTTGGTAAAGTGGAATTACTGCAAAATGACTAGTTTTAAACTACAATTATGCAGCTTTTAACTAATTTCAAGCTTATCAATCAATATGTATCTGTAGCCATATTGATATGAAAAGCACTTCCCAGAGAATTACATGCTGAGGTTAGCTGTAGTTTCAGACAGGCACTAGTGTACTATTATGAGCAAAAAACATTCAGTAGTGGTTCAGTGACCAGGGTTACTAGTTTTCAACATTAGACCTGAGGTGGATCTCAGTATACGAAGCAACAAATGACTTATAACCTACATTTTTCAGAGAACACACAAAACAACTTACAAAATAGTAATAACACCGCAAGGACAAATACATACACAAACAGGCCGAAACGCCACCATCACCTGCAATGCCACTTAACCATTATTTCTTTCTCTGATTTTGAGATGATTAAATGATCATAATTTTGTGTCAACAAATTGTTGTATAGATCAATTTTTCCTCCCATAAATGGCTTGTTTCTGTATGAGCGTTTACACTTGGGTGTTCCTTGAGTGATAAAAGCTTCATGTTTTGTCCATATGTAGGCATGTACGTATCTCAGACAGAGTGTGAAGGTGTGAACCAAAGAAAAGGCTCCAACCACACAGTCAGTTAGATCAGAAAAAAAAGAAATAAGCAGATAACCAGAAGTTTAGAGGCTGACAGTCCAACAACCCAGAAATTGAGTGAAAGAAACCTTTGTGAAGAGCTGTCAAGTGACCCGAGTAAAATTTTGGTAAAAGCAGAAGGCGGCAAATACAGAATGCCACTCTCGGATTTGGATAACAACAGAGAAGATCAAACTTTTAAAGAGTTAAAAAGGTGAGTTACCAGCAGCAGATGTCATGTGAGGTTTTAGAGTGGTTTTCTGTGGTATAGAGATGCAAACCTTATGCAAATTTCAGTGAGATAATACACATTTCACAATAAACTACCATTTCCAAGCTTTACCAAACATGCTTCATGTTTGCATTCCGACTAAACTTGGTGCGTTATTCTGATTAGATTTCACATTGAAAGGAAACAAACATTTAATATTGGGATATATCCACCTTGGTTAAAAAATTTCTTAAAAACACAGTTGACCTGGTCAACAGCTAAATAGCATACAAGAGCATGCCTCATTCGGTTACAATGAATCTATCTTTGTTGGTTTGCATTTTCTTGTCCGTTCTTAGCTTGGTAAGCTATAGAAAGAGAGACAACTCCAATCAGGAGCTTTTAAAGTTAAATCAAACCTGAATATTCCCATACTAGCAGAATGTGAAAGCCACACATGATCACCAGTGTATACCATATGTATACCATATCCCTGCAGGTGTAAGTCACACAGTAATTGAAAGAGGGAATATAATCAACCCCCAATGTACATCAAGTGATGGGGTAATACTAAGTGTACTTCAGAGAAGAACTGTCAGACACTTAGATTTGATAGTCCTGACAGAGGTCAACATTGAATTGTTTAGGTTTTTGAAAACAAATAGGATGGGATATGATCCCCAAGACCAACAAAGAAAAGCCGTGATATATCACATTTCAACATACAGTCTGTGAAATACCTGAATCATAATCTCAGTTTCAAAGGCATGGTTTGTGTTCAACAAGTGTTCCCAGTACATAATACATTTAACCTGTGAGAGTTGGAGAATTCAAGTGTTGAGGGTTCAAGACCAGTCATGGGCCTAGAACCTCTTGACGACAGCAGCAGTTGAGGCAGATGTCCCTGAGTTTGTGGAACCAGCGAGGGTTCCAGGGTCCGTTGGGCGGGAGGTGACAGGTTTCCTTTTCGGTGGAATTTTGAGTGTTCCAGATCGTTCCTTCACCTTGTACTCCAGCGTACTGTGGGGAATCCCATAAACCCCTTGGGCCTTTGACACGCTCATGCGGCCTCCCATCACCATTGTGATGGCCTCCTCCAGCAGGTCATGGTCATATTGGCGGTAGCGTCCGCGCTTCTTCCTCGGCTGCTTGTCCTTGTCCCGACGATCCCCTCCTTCCTCAGAATCATCGACTGAAGAACTGCGTATAGCCAGGCGGCAGGGTGACATGTCTGCTCCGCCAAGACAGACGTCAAGCAGGAGGTGGGGTTTGAGCTTGACTGCTGTGGGTCTGGCTGCAGTACCGATGGAGGTCCCCTCAGTTGGGGAAGTGTGGAGCTGCAGGCTCTCAGCCAGGCTATAGGGCTCGAGGTTGCTCGGTCTGGGTGGATTGGATGAACGGACCTGTGGGATGCGAAGAGGAGTGGGGGGGTCACTGCTGGGAGTGGGGCTTGTTGGAGAGCTGAGGTCATCCCTGAGCTGAGGATGGGAGTAACCCAGCACCTTCAGGAGGTTTCTCGGATCAAGACAAGACGCCGAGGACGAAATGCCACTGATTTCCTGATTCTCCACGATCCCTCCTCCAAGTTCCGCTTGCTCCGCCCACGCCGCCACCCTCTGCAGTAGGAGTCGTGCCTCTCCACCTTGCATTGCAGACACCACATCCTGTGACGTCACTTCATCCCTGCCGGTGCCCTTTCCAGGATTCAAACAACATAGCAGGCTTAGCCCACCCTCAGCTAACGCCTCTAGGCTCTGCCTGAGCGTGCGGGGCGGAATCCCGTAGAGCAAAGCAGCCCTGTGCTCTTCTAGACTGCCAGAACGAACATCCCTCAGAGCTTTAGACAGCAGCCCCTCTGACAGCTCCGAGCTCCTCTCAGGGTACTCCTCCCTCTGCCTGCGCTGCCTCCTAGGGGTGGGAGGACCAAACACCAGGGTCAGGGTGGAGAAGAGTCACAGATGGGGGAAGAGGGGGGGTTTTGGCGAGGGGGTCCCACTCCTTTATGCCTTGTGTAGGTAACATCACTGCGTCTCACATCTCATGTTTGGCTCACTCACACAGCCTATGGGCTGTTACTCTGTGCTGGGAGCATTTCTTTCTCACACACTGCAGTGTGTGTCTCTCACATACACACGCACTCACGACCAAGTAGGACAGTCTGTGAATGGCTGTGGTTACTTAGGCACTCACACACACCCAGTAGTTTTGTAACCCAACGGGAGCTTGAAAGTCCTTGTGTGAGGGTCCTATGCTTGAGGATAGTGTTATCAGAATCATACTGGATCAGAGTCAAAATCAGGAGGTAAAACGATGTACAGTCCAGTGTTCCTCTTTGTTAATTCCTGAGCAGCTGACAAACATTATTGTGAAGTAGCTGTGACGTTACCGCTCAACAAGAGATAAGAGAGTCAGACCCTTTAGAATTGCAACACCAAAAAACAATAGGGCACAAACAAAAATGAAAGCGCATGGAAAACTAAAATACAATATTAATGCTTAGAAACCCTTTAACTCTTCCTATAAACTGCAGCACTCGACGCTAACTGACCTAATGTGAACAATTAATTAAGTAAAAGTAGCCACTTTAACTTGCACCTTTGTAAATTGCCTGGATAGTTTAAGGTAACATTATGCCATGGTGTCACAATGCACAAGCAAGTTATTGTATAGGACATGGACACTCGGTATGCTCGGTAGAATATGAGTATGAGGGGTAAGTGTACGAGATGACAGAAGAACTCACCCTGACAAGTTCTGATTGGTAGGCAATGATGAAGGGGCCGAGGGAGCAGAGGTTCTCTTTGAGAGGTCCAGTACACCCTCTGTTGGGAAAAGATCATAATTAAAATGTAACCTGTGGCGTGAGATTTGGGTCAAAAAATTGACATTGAACTCAAATAATTTAAACGTTGCAAAAGTGCAAAAATCCAACGCGATGTCAAACCAGACAGAGTGACGGGTTTAATTGTGTACCTGGCTGAGGTTCCTTTCCATGGTTCTCCTGGTACTTGCTTACAGTAAGGTCCAGGGGAGCATCTGGGTCAGAGGGGCCAGGTCGAAGCAAGGCAGTAGTGTAGCCATTCTTGGTGGTGTAGAGGGGGCTTTTAGAGGCATACTCCAAGGCAAACTGATGTATCATTTTCTTCATCAGCTCCTGAGCCACCATAGGGATGTTGGGGTCACAGCTGGATAGAGGTACATCTAAAATACAAGAGATGGTTCAATAATAAAACTGGTTATTCTACCAATTATATGCGGACACATTTCCCCGGGGCGCTACACATTTTTTATTATCTGAATATGAGTTCACAAACGAATTTGCCAAGGGACATATTTGTTAGAACATAATCTGAATATTTGAAATAAACCTCAGGTTAAAGTGTATGACTGATGGGATATTTTTATTGTCCCAAATGAGAATTTGTCAGGGTCATTAAATTGGTGTGCTATTGTTTGGATTGGCAGTATCTCACCTTTTTTGTGGAACACAGTGTAAAGGAACCTGTGTGCTGATTGGTTGCTTTCCAGGAAAGATGGGGCCTGCGAAGGCATCTCATCTGAGGGTGAGGACAGGGGGGAAGTGGCCACAGGGACATGGTCCTATAAAAAATCAAATAAAGGGTTTTTCAAAACAACATCACGTACACACCTGGCAAACCGCATATGACAAATTTCCTAAACAATACAGACAAAGACCCTGGCTCAGCACCACACACAGCTTCACAGAATAGAACTTACACCGAGTTTGTCGAGCTGAAGGGAGCAGAATGAGCAGCTGGCATCCATGGACCAGTTGTCCAACTTCTCTGGTTCACAATCTGGACAGACACAGTGTTTCGCTCAGTCGATTTGTTTCTAAATCTTTCTCTAAAATAATAATCTAAATAATTTTGACATCAACAAACAAAGTGGCCTTTTTTGACTACTGTTGTTCATGTTGACAAACAACAAATACACACATCCTAGCTAACTTACCATCAAATATACTGATGTCTTTCAGAAGTAATGGTCCATAGATTCCCTCCAGAATGCTCTCAAACCCTGCATACCACAGAAGACAACACTATTACAAATCTGAAAGCACATTCAAGGTTGCTGCTATGGGTTATGACATAATAAATTACTATTATGAGATTGTGAAATACTGTGTTCACAGTAACATACAGAACTGTCAGTAAGCAAGTAACTTCAAGACCAAAACAAATTCTAAATTGTTTAGTTAATGGTTAAAATAAGATCAAAGCAAAATAAGAAGCAGTTACACTACATTAACAATATTTATAATCTGTATAAATGTTGTTCAGCATTAAGAAGAGAGGGTAATGGGGACAAAATATATTTGTTCCTTAAACTGTATGCCTAGATTAAAGGATGTATTGATAAATATTTCTAATTTAGCAACTTTAGCTAGTTTGAAAGGATTCAAACCAAAATATCCCACCCCCTCCTTTCAAAGCCACTCCTCCAAAACACATGAACCAAAGCCTGACTACTGCCAGGAAGTAGGTAGGTACACAGACAAGTAGCCTGTCCAATTATTGCATTCGGCCCAAAAACAGTCCAATCAAAAGTTCTGATTCGAAATTAACGATTGGTTGTGTTTATTACAGTTCTTCAATGCCCACAGATAACGGATTGATTTCATTTTACTGTAAAACCTGTAGATTTATTGCTATCAGGATGTGAAGTTAGTTTCAGCAAATATGACAAAAAGTGCCTCTCAACAACATTACCTACCCTGCCTTTAATTTGCTTGTTTTGTCTATCTGCATGTTTTTTAAGGTTCCACCTCTTACAAGACAGTGGTAGAACAGTATTTCTTTTTTTAACACACACGGAGCTAATTATTATTATTTTTTTTTTACTTGCTAGCCTTTGATTATTTTGAACGCCCTATTGAAATATTAACATGTGTAAACACACGATCTGATATTACTGTATGCCGTTAAATAGTGGGTAGCTGGCTAAATGTGTCACTGATCATGCAGCACCAAAATACCAAGTATAGTCACGCAGCTAAATTGATTATCAACTTTTAACACGTAATTCATCTACACAAACTGGCAAACCAATGTGTGTGCAGTTAAACTGAATAACAAATAAGTGTGCAGCTAGCTACAGTAGTTACATCAATTTCCATATCCACCACTGTCAAGGAACTGGTCATGTTAGCTGTACAGCTAGCTAACCAATATTGTAAGATAAGTGGCTCCGCCTGTCAGGTAAACTGTCCGGTGGCTTACTTACCATTCGTCGGTGGAACGAAGACATTTTCAAAAGGTCACGTGGGCAGCTAACGTTACCGGACGGCCGTTAGAATCATTGGCACTCCCCTTATTTTGAGACTACAGAAAGCTAGACTACTAATGCCTGTACTAGTAGTTGCAGCACCTCGTTTGTTGTTTCCCATAACGATAAGGTGGACAACACTACAGTATTACATTTGACGTAACGTCATAAACCTGAAATATCACTCGCTCTAGTATTCTTCTACTAGTGGTCTAGTAAGCCAATTCAAGCCAACCCCACTGACTGTCCAGGACAAAGACAACTAGTGCTAGCTAAGTAGCTAGCCAGGGTAGTGCTAATAGTTACAGCAAAATAGTCTCGCTCGCGATTTAAATAGGTTAGTCTAGCTAGCTCTAGCTAATACGAGTTGGCTGCATGCTAGCTGTCCACATCAATTGATTTCTTCAATGAATTGATGCAACGCTAACGTTAGCCAGCCAGCTTCTGTTCTATACCGAGGCAGCCCTTTCCGTGCGTTGTAATATCTTAGTGTTTTCAGCTAGCGTTGTTGTTAGTCTATCTAGCTACCTAGCTAGCCTCAAAGCAATCAGGTTAGCAATATATGTACCGTTTCCCATAGGTGCTACCCTTGAAGAACAAGCGTAAATGTTATCTTACCCACGCAGTGTATCAGTTTGTGCCGCCAGGAATCGAGTTTCAGTCTGAAACCTTTCCTTTCTGCCGTGCATTTTGAGTTGGGGCACTGTACATCCGCCATTCTCTCCGTCCTCCTTCCCCCCTGCTCCCTTCACTGCCGAGTAACGTCAATGAGCAAAACATACAGGGCCTGCGCGCGCATTCTCAGTTTCACTCAACCACATTGTCCAAAACTACCATTAGCACTAGCTAATTTATCGCAAGCCTCGATTCACTGAGCCAGACAAAGATGCATTTAGTTTCAAAATATAGCTTTACACGTAGTGCTAAGCCGCTTAGCAAAATATGGCTTTACTACGGTTTTAAAGCAGATGATACAGGAAAACCGACTATAAAGGACGAAGCAATTTGTCTAATGTGCCGAAGGATAGTACGTATCAAAGACGGAAACACAACTAATTTAAGAGCTCACTTGAGAATACATCATCCAGAGGAGTTTGGCAACCTTTCTGGTGGCAATGATGCCGGAATTGCATCTTCTTGGCAGAATTTTTCAGGTAACATTTGTGAGCAATACATCGATGTCCATCTTATCCACATGTGCTCTAAATCAATTGGTAAACATTGTTTGTTACAAAAATCCCTCCATCCATCTCTTCTTCCAGGTGGCAGCGTGGCCCCTGTGGACTTTACGGATTTATTTACTCCCCAAAGTCCCCTGGAAAACCTCATAGCAGACAGTGTGGTACAGGGGGAGCCATTCCACGAAGGTTCATCAAGAGCAGTGGCCACACTCCCTATTTGCCTTAATCTAATAAAGATGTCCTCCCCAGAGAGTTCCTTACAGGACGGTGTGCAGGAGCTAAGGGTGTTTGCTAAGACTCTCTTACACCAGGGCAGTGTATTTGGACCTTTCAAAGGGGAGATGGCCCAAGGACAGTTGACCTGCTTCCGATATGCCTGGGCTGTAAGTGTGAAACAAAATCATTGTATCATCATTTTTGCATTACTGAGGTGAAAAGTTTTTTTGGCTCCGTAAAAATAAATATCAATTTCTTCTTAGATTAAAGAAAACGATACCTACTGCTATATTGATGCTTCAGATGAAAACAAATCCAATTGGATGAGGTGAAGAGTTGAATAAAAACTATGCTATTCATACAGACCTCGCACCTCAATACTTGAGAAACATTGAAGTCACATTGAACTGTGGTGTCTTTCTGTCCATGTTCAGGTTTGTTTCATGTACCACCAGTGAGGAGGAGCACAACCTCATTGTGTTCCAGTGGCAAAGGGAAATCTACTACAGGGTCTCCAAACCCATCTCCCCAGGGGAGGAAGTGAAAGTTTGCATTGGGAAGGAGTATGCTGCTCTTCTGGGATTAGGTCTTGGTAAGTGTGGCTGTGGGAATCTTAAGTGTTA
This sequence comes from Hypomesus nipponensis, assembly GCF_054491055.1. Lineage (NCBI taxonomy): Eukaryota > Metazoa > Chordata > Actinopteri > Osmeriformes > Osmeridae > Hypomesus > Hypomesus nipponensis. Next base: position 13,791,318 of record NC_140382.1, on the reverse strand, counting down.
AAATCGATTTTGATTCAAAAGCCTTGCTACAGTTTTATGGCATGAATTTGAATACAGTTCCATTACAGTGTAACAATAATACACAATATCAGTAAATTGAAAAATGTATGTTCAATTATTTGCCTTTGTTTTTCCCCTGTGATACAGGTGAGAGCATCAAGTGTAAATATGGGGACAAAGAGAACCTGCTTAGCATTTTCCAGGACATCCAACTGGTTCGTGTACCTGGAGTTGCTGCTTTCCCCGAACCCCATGACTCTCCCAGCTGGTTAAACGCTAACCAGTCATATATCAACATGTCTGGGACGAGTAGTCTTTCCAGTAGGTCACAGGCTGACAGCAACGATCCCAATCAATGCTCTGCTATGGAAGTGCAGGACTATGACTTTGTTGAGGGGGCGGATAAGCTGCTAAAGCACCCTAATACTGCTCAGGTTAGAGTGTGGTACTTCTTTGGGTTTGAGGCTGACCCCAATGGTAGCGGTCTGCCCCTGGACAAGACGAGGGTGATGTGTAAGCTGTGTGGGGAGAATGTGCCTTTTAATGGGAGCATGACCGCCATGCTCAGTCATCTAGGACACAGTCATAAAATGCGGCATCGCAATTTAACTAACAACCAAACCCATAAATACAGATATTCTCAAAGGGAGAGTATCTTAAGAGGCAATTCATTGGATAGCCACGGTTCACCTCCATGTCATGAACTGCCCACGACCCATCAGAGTAGCACACAGCCCAGTAGACCCGCCACTCAGACCACCAATGCCATTGCAGACTTCCTTATTAGGGATCTGCTTCCTCCCAGCATGGTGGAAGGAAAAGGCTTCAGGCAGATGATCCGCATCCTGCTGCCCACCAACCAGGAGTTGCCTTCTGCCTGGCAGTTAGGGGGCCTACTGACTGACCTCCACGCCCGGGAGAAAAAGATCAGGACAAAAACATTCACTACTTATGCGTGGAGCGCTGAGGAGAAGGACTCCAAACACACCACCGTTCAGTCCAAATCTGGGACCGTCTCAAGAACAAAAGCATCCTGTGTCGGCACTTCTCAAGCTCTGGAGCCTAATTATGTAACCCTCAGTGCAGATGTGTGGGGTCGTGACTGGCAGGGTGACAGTGAGACTTACGTTACCCTTTGGGCTCATTTCCTAGACTTTGATTTCAGTCCACACACACTGGCTCTCGGCACACAAAGGCTGTGGGAAACCGAGACTGGATGGACGTCAGTGGAGGCCAAAGTGAGGGCTATGGCTCAAGAGTGGGGAATCTGCCAGCCTTGTGTAGTCATTGTTGGAGGGGACAAGAGTGAAAAGATCAAGTTGATGGAAAAGAAGGAAAGTAAAAGAAGAGAACAAGCAAAGAGCGCTCTACATCCTAACTCCACCACCTTTCTAGAGTGTGAGGACTCCGTGTCCGGAGACGAGATCTGTGGGTCAGTACAGGTGAACCGCTCCAACTTGGACTTCCCTCTCATCCCCTGTTTCTTGAGCGTTGTCGAGGCATGCATACGGCAAGTGATGTCACATCCTGTCATCTCCAGCACCTTTGGCCTTTTTCAGAGCGTTCTATCAAGTGTCTTCCCCAGCCAAAATAAAAACAGAGACCAATCTCTGTATTCCAGGAAACTGTTCACAGCCTTAGGACAGCAAGACCTGGCTGAGCTCAAGTCTTGGACTAACTTAAAGCCTGAGTGGAACCGGCTCTACTGTGTGTTGCAGACTCTCCTTCGCCATCAGGCCCTGATATCGGAGGTGATCAAGGAGATGAGTCAAGAATTCAAAGACAGGAGAAGTGCAACCAGTGCTAAAGGTTCTGTTTCTACAAACAGTGTTTCATCAGACAACTGTAAAATTAGCTCCATCTCTCATATCTCCAACAAAACCATTGTGGACGCTGTTTTTCCAGAGCCTTCTGATTGGAAGGTTCTGGATGACCTCTGCTCGGTGCTGAAGCCTTTGGATGTGGCGTGCAACACTGTTGCTAAAGAAGCATACCCACGGCTGTCACTGATCAAGCCCATCCTCACCGGGTTGCTCTCACGCCACCTTGCCTTGGGCCCAGGGGTCTCCGCCATCTTACAAGAAGTTAAGAAGATAATAAGTACGACCCTGAAGAGTTTCTATGACAACCCTGAGGTCAACCGGATTATTTGTTTGGCATGTGCCCTCGACCCACAGTTCCATGGTTTAAGGTTTATGGAACAAAAGGTAACTAAATACCCTAAAGTTAAAATGAAACTATATGTCAATTTCTTATAGCCAATGTTGTACCAGAAAGTTATATTGTTGTTTTGGAAGGTAAATCATTATTTCTAATAATTAATGAAGGAATTGCGTCCTTAAAATGTGTGATAGAAACATGATATGTTCTTGATCTGTATCGACATTGAAATTGTTTACCTGTGTCCTAATGTCCAGGATCAGGTGGACACTTTTGATTGGCTGAAGAAAGAGGCTGTCAGGGCAGAGGAAGAGAGGAGTAGTCGCCAGGCATCCGCCAATCACAGGGGCGGGAAGAACAAGAGGAACTCCTCTTCACTGTTACCATGGGAGATGGACGGGTGTCCTCGACGGAGTAAGCGTCTGAAAGAGGGCGCGCCGATCAGCTTCAAAGAAGCAGAGAAGAACGATGACGATGATGATGAAGAGGAGGAAACGGAAGAAGAGTCTGAGGCTAGCTCCCCTGGCTACCAGGGGGAGGAGGAGGAAGAGGAGGAAGTCCAGACTGAAACCATGCAGACCACAGAGTCAAACTCTGCATCTGGTATGGAGTTCCTACTGGGCGATCTGTATGGTCCACAGGCCCAGAGCAAGTTGCTGTCAGTGGAGGAGTGCGTGGAGGCAGAGGTGTCCCTGTACAGGGCAAAGAAAGACTCTGCCTTGATAGAGCAGCCCCCCCTACAGTGGTGGAGGGCAAAGTGCACAGTACTACCTCTGCTGGCCAAGGTGGCAAGGGCATATCTGGCAGCACCGGCTGTGGTGGGCGGAGCCGCGGAGGTGTTCCAACGCCAGGGGGAAGGGGCCATGCACAGGAACAGGAGGAATATCCCTTCTGCTATGCTGGATCAGCTTCTGTTCCTGCATCATAACCATCTTAGCTGCCTGGAGCAGGGCACCTGTACCTAGAACTAGTACATGGCTTAGTGCCACAAGATGTACACACCTGTTACCGGTGCTAAAGGGTAATGCAGGGACTCAGGCGATACCGTTTTTAAGTAGCCTACATATTTTTTTACATAACTGTACTTTACTTTCATTGGCTGCCGTTTGAGACACTGGCACCAGCGGTCATAACACTTTTAGATATTATTGAGCAAATAAATAACCCATTAAGTTAATTTAATATGAGAAAAAAACGTGCATTGAGTGCTTTATGGACTGTATACTTTGGTTGTAAAACCAATACAATGCTTTCCCTTGCAGAAAACCTTGTTCTGTAGTAGAGTCTGTATTAATGTTCTCTGAGTGAGGCTGGACAATATGACAAGTTAAAACTGCTCATGTACAATTTTATTGTCAACTGTAACCAAATTGTGAGACAATACAAAATATACTGCAAAAACTTTACTAAAATACTGTTTTCCAAAACATTGTCATGTCACCCCACCTATACACATGATATAAAAACACATTTAAATAGCCATCCTGTTATTGGAACGTCCCTACAGTTTGGCCTCAGCCATTATGGAGCCTGTACCGGCATCCATCCATCCATCCTTCCTCTGATTGGCCAGCCTCCGGCAGTAGAGACAGACACACAGTGGGTGGATGAAAGCCAGGAAAGTGAGCAAGGTCAGAGCGATGTTCACCTGAAACAAAAGGCAGAGGAAGGACAGGCAGAAGTTAGTACGGAGTCACTATCAGCCCGGTCTAGTTTCTTAAGTGCTTCACCTTCGTCATCCACCTACATAGAAAGGGTCCCCTCCCAGGGTTCCTTTGACTAGGGCGAAGCAAGGGTACTGGAGCAGAGACACCACTGCTGACAGAGACATCATCAGACCGTACAGCTTCCCAAAGTGACTGGGTGGGAAACTAATTTAGAAAGAGAGACATTTTAATGGATTGGTGAAGTATGTATATCATTTATTTCCATCACCAACTTTTGCTCGGTTTGATAACTGCAATTACTGTTCTCACCCCATCCACCTCCAATCTACACGCACACTGCTATCACACCTTACCTGTCATTTCCTTCTCTCCCCCCCCCCCCATCTCTCGGTTCCACTTTGACTTACGCTATGCTGATGAAGGCGGCGTTGCCTCCGTAGAGGAATGAGCGGTTGAGGACCTGCAGGATGAAGGTGAGGTACTGGAGCGGGAGGAGGGGAGTGGAGGCACAGACAGAGAAGAGGAGGCACTGCAGGGCGGTGAGGAAGAGGGAAAGAACGGACGAGCGCAGGTCCACCTCCCTCTCTGTCTCTCCTGAAAAGGGATTAACCGATGAGGCAATGGAGAACATCTAACCATAAAGGCTATGTTTTGACATTTATTATTCTTAAATTGTGTTTATTGCGCCGAAACATATAACTTTGTACATTTGAAACAACAATGTCCAGGTCTCAGGAGTATGAAGTCACCCAACACGCTCACCTGAAGCCAGAGGCCTGCCCTTGTGTCTGTCCATGAGCAGGCCGTTCCAGGGAGCACAGAGGACCCCACACAGCTGGGTGAAGGCAAACGCATTGGTGTACTTACTCACTGAGAGAGAAGGAGAGAAGGAGCAGTGTTTGGAAGTTAGCCACATGCAGGAGAAAGAGACTACTAGACTATTACTAGAGTCAAAACCCCATGTCTGCTGAATACATGCTACATGCTACATTGATGTGTGTAGCATTGACACACATGCAGATGATAAAACAGTATGTGTGTTACCCAGGGTTGGATCGTTGTTGGCCAGGCGGTTGAGCATAGGGTTTAATGTTCCAATGAAAAGATAGTGACGCAGTTGCATGACAGACAGCCAAATAAGGTGCCACAAGAAGAACCAGGACAGGACACAGCTCCTGAAACTGACCACTGTGTGCACATTCACACAAAGCCAAACAAAAACATGGATTTTCTTCATATTTGTCTCTCGACCAGCAGAAAAGATGTTTCTTCGAGGAGAGGAAAAATAGGTTGGTTAAACAATACCGTCTTCAGAAGGCCCAACATCCTGGGACTGTAAGGGCCTGTCATCAGCTTCCCCCTCCCCATCTGTCGTTAATGTGGCATCTCGGGTTTTCTCAAACTCCTCTACGTCGTAGCTGTTTTCTTTACCAAAGCTTATTCTGTTCAAGACAAGATCAGACATACAGTATGGCAGTGGCAATTTTAGACCTAAATTTGATTTCAGCACCACTAAAAAAAATAATAATAAAAAATACAATAAAAAGATATTATGGTTTATTATCATTTGATGCTGGTATTTCATGAAGGGACATCCTTAAATCTTTCATTCATTCAATATTTTGCATAATAATAAATACATTTATTAATTGTTATCCAGAGAAATTAGGGTTTTATTAGCAAGGGGGTTTAACACTTTTGCAAGGCACTGTATTCATGTCACATTACCATTGGGGGCTGAGCACCCCTAAACATCTGATCCTAGAATCGCCCCTGCAGTATGGTCAGTGACATCAGTACGGGGCAAAAACGTCTCACATATAAAACGACTAAATGTTGTTTTGTACTTGTCAATATCCAAGAGCCAAATAAAGAAGGAACCCCCTACAGATGATAATATTTTGTGTTCATACCCGTAGGTATAGCATTCCGGTAGGGGGTAGGGGATGTGAGTTCTGGGTAGGAGGAAGAGCGTCCGGAGTACATGGACGACACTGCAGACGGAGAGAACCAGAAAGGAGGCGCGTAGAGGGACTCCTCCTTCATACAGCACCTGAGATGGAAGGAGGGAAAATGGGATTAAGAACCACTAAATCTAGGATCTAGAGAAGCTTTATGACATGAGCCATTTGACAGTGTGTGTTCTTGTTTGTCCACTAGACGGCAGTACGGTCCTGCATCTCGATTTCTATGCAAGGCAGAGGGAACCACTAGGTTGTTTGATACAGGTGGCAGTCTCGACTGTTTCTGTCTCCATTTTACCTTAAATATGAGGAAGACTGCAGAGGAAGAATCAAAGGCTCCATTATAGAGGGTAATAATGGTGGAGCGACGGGACCCAAACAGGTTACCAACCTGTCAGTGGGAAGAGTGACAGTGCCTGTGTGTTACTCATACCTCATATCTGGAAAATGGCTGTACATCATCTTGTGTGTGTATATGCACCTGCATGTTTGTAATGAGTAACAGTATTCCTCCCACAGCAATGCAGGATAGTGCTGGGAACAGCAGCAAAGAATATACTGTTAGAGAAAAAGAAAGAGTCTTTGTTATTATCTCTAATGTATTTGCTTGGTACAAAACGGAGTTTAAAGTATATTTACCTGCACTGGAGAAGGCCACTAACAAGGTACCAGTGGTATAGAGGAATCTGGAGAAGAACACATAGAATACAGGACGGTCCCTAGTCATAAGTCACAAGTAGTTTTGAAGTATTGACACATTTCACCTCGATCTCCCTCTCTTTCTTTGTCCTTCCTTACCATCTTTATATCCTCTCTCGTTACATCACCTTATGCTGCACCTGATAACCTCTTTGTCTTCAGATTCAAATCTATATAGACACTTTACAATCACAAGGAATGAATAGCACATGCTGATTCCATGTGTCCATGATAGCAAAGAGCCTTAGAATGGAGCCAAAGTAGTACTCACATTCCCAGCAGCCTCGTCACCATGGTGCCAAAGCAGTCAAATATGACTCCATTGGGAAGACTGAGGAAGTTGTTCAGAAATGAGGCGATGGTGAAGACCAGAGAAAACTGTTCGTCCTGCGCTCCACAGTCTGATAAAATGAAAGAGTAATAGAGCAGAAAGTGGAGGTGAGATAAAGGTTATCATGATGAAGAGGTATAGTAGAGAGACACATTGGGGTACAGGCATGGAAACACACAACAATAGTTACGGTATACCTTTTACAAAATGACTGTTGAATGTATAAAGAGCGTGGTCACATACTCTGTCGATTATGTGGTGTCTATTCTGTTCTCATCTTTCCCACCCAATCCAAACTATCCTCCCAGTACACAGCAGCAAATGTAGGAACCATTTCAGATGGAGGAACTGTCTCAGACTCACCTGTGTTCAACAGAGTACTGTTGGCTCCAGTCACATTGACACACAAGTCCTGGAAGTATTCATCCTCCTTCAGCACAAACACCAGAGAGGCGTAGCCAAATACGACTCCAGCGAAACACAGACACTCCACCAATCCTGTGACCAGGGTCAGATAATACCTCTGCCCTGTCCCGCCCTCACATCCCAGCATCCTTCACCGTTGACTGTCTGAATGTCTACAACTCAAAGGAAAAGGCCTGTGTTAAAATTTAGGGGGGCTTACTAAATTCAACAGTTATTTGTATATGCAAAGTGATTGTTTGTTTACTTCAATTTTACTGTGTGGTCATTTATGTGTGATATAAGAATTCTATATCCATGTCCTTACCAATATTGTTTTTATGTTGAGTACCTGGAAACGGGCTGAAAAAGAAATGCTGGGTGGTAGATACAGATCAGGTTTAATTACCTCATATCAGTAATTCTTACTGGAACTGTCATGCTCTATGACTGTCAACATTGATGTTGTGGAGCCACTTACAGTTAAAAGTGTAGAAGGAAGTGTGCATGTTTGCACATACAGAAGCAGACGTATAATCGTTGCAACTCAATGATCCCAACTAAACCTCTTTCACACTTCCTATTTTTCACAAAAATGTGGTTTGCGACTGTCTTGTCATCTTCCATTGTCTATATTAATTCAACCTGTGTTAGATCCCTTTGCTTGGTAAATAAACTACTGTACAATGTAATTCCTTTATTTAACATTCCAGCCTATTATAATACAGTAAAAAAAAAAAGATTGTGCCAACGTTATTATATCTGTGTTGCATTTCTTATGCAGTGGCGGAACCACACTTTTATATATATGGAGTGGCCAGGTCTACTTCAGGGGGGTGGTGGTGGGGGGGGTGCTGGTCGTGTATTGTATGCTGCAATATCTGATCAAAATGACAGTTCTCTCTACAGAGTTTGTGCAAGAAGGTGGAAAGTAATGGAGATACCTTTTCCAAAACTTGTACGGGCGTAATAGTTCGTGAAAGACCCAGAGAAACACAAATATCCGACGAGGCAAAATCCCGGACAATTTTGGAATCCCTGCAGGACACATTTTGGTCTATAAAAGAGGACATCTCCGGGTAAAAGAGGACGTCTGGTCACCCTACACTAGGGTTGCTTACATTTACTATGAATAGACTGTGTCTCTACATCTGAATAGCGACTCATTTATTTCTTACATACACTGTACTCACAAACTGGAGAGACTTTGGTCACTGTTTTCATTAATATATAATCTGGGTCTGACCAGGTTATCCTTTAATGAATCTTTTATATTAAAACGTAACTATTAGTTTACACTCACAATAAATGCCACAGCCATCAAAACAAGAACACTCATGAATCATGAAGTGATGCTTAATCTGAAGGAAAAAATCCTGTGTAGGCCTACCTATGTGGCCTTCAAGCACAAGCTAAACTTGGCAGATGTCTGACTGCCTAGTATAAGCTCTGACCTGGTGTTGGTAGAGAGGGTCCTTGTGAAGTCTGACCACATTGACTCTGACTAGCCTCTGGTAGGGACCTGCTCTGAGGTCTTGGGATGGTTCAAAGGCTGGAGTCTATTTCCACTTGATACACTTTGCTCAGCTTTTTAAAGAAGTATGCTATCTCACCCTTTCTTTACAATAAACATATTTAAATTTAAGATTCCTATATGTTTATTGTATGCACCTTCATACCAAAGCAAATTCCTTGTCTGTGCAAACTTTCATGGCGAATAAAACCCATTCCGATTACGATGTTCATGTCTGAAGTGAACCCTATGCACAACAACATTGGTAATGTAATAATTTTCGCTCCGGAGCAATTCTGTAACCATGAGGAAACCATGCCGCGACTCAACGAACGCATGGCAGATTACAGCTAATCTAGATTACCGTTATCCACACATGGCGAAAACAGTTTCCTGTTGTTACTGAGCAGATTTTCATACATTACAATGACACTTAAATAAATATACGGTTAGGTGCGGTGGATTAAATGTGGTATATGTACATTAACTGATTATTGCTGTGAATTTGGACATCATTTCTAATCTAAATGTAATATTTATAATCTGATCCTAAGGAATACGTTTTCCATTCATCAGTTTTGAGGTTAAAACGATATAATTGAATATATTCAAAAGACAAGTCACTTAGTTTACCTTTGTATATTGTCTCATTAACTGATGCCTTGAAATGTCTTGGTATGCGGCAGCACAATTTGTGGATCGTGTAACTCCTTTTCTTAACGCACGCTCTCACTGTCTGTCCACCTGTTTTATGCGCGTTCACGGCACAGCAAAGAGCGGGAGCGGACAAATGTACTTTTGGATTCAGTTGCATATGGCCATAGACATTATGCCAACACTGGCCACGTGGACCTCCATGTGAGTCTTGAACTGGAGCATGCTTATTCTTCATGAGTTAGTCAACCAATTAGACCAGTCAGAGAAACCAGGCTATTAGGGGTAACCAGACCTAAACAGAATTAACTGGAGATGGATTAATAAGAGAGTTATAACAGTTTTATTGCAAAACCAATCAGGACTATTTCAAGTAATAATAGACAGACACATACTTTTATCAAGACTATTCTGACACCCACATTTGCACTTGGGGAGTCAGATGGCAGAGCAGTGAGGGTGTAGGACTGGCAATCAGAAGGATGCCGGATCGATTCCCTTCTGTGTCCAAACCCTTCACGTGTGTTTGTGGGGTTTTCATGTATTGCAGACATTTTGCATGAAGCCTTACCTGTCACACATGGGAGTGTGACACTAGTGACCTCAGGTGAACCACATATATTTCTATGGGCGAGACCTTTTCTGCAATCCTTAAACAGAAACCGCCCCTCTTTTGTTTTATAACAGGAAGTCCTATGGTTCCTACTTCCTCTTTGATGTCCAGAGAGATCAGAGACATCTGCACTGACCATTGAGGTTTTCTGGTTTTCTGGAATGGTGATGAAGTAAGTGCCACACCACCTGTGTTTGTGAAGTTGTTCCCAAGGATAGTGGATTGTAGTTGGGGGTTGAATAAACTCAGGGCCCCTTTGGCGAAGCTCTTCGGTGTAATCTCTTCCCAACTTTGATCTGCGGTACTGGCATCCTGTGGTTCAACCACACCGGCAAGCTGGTTCATGCTGTGACCTTCTCCTTCAGACTGTGTATGTATGGTCTGGATATGTGTTGAGTTGCAATGACTTGTCTGTGTTCTCCAACAGTCATCAATGGAACTGATGCCATTTCTCCTAAAAGGTTGTCTGGTCAATTGGTAGCTGTTGCCAATTGACAGGAGAGATATCAGAATCATATTCAGAAACTATGGACAAGAAACAAAAAAAGTCAACCATCACACCCTTCATCTTCATTGTGTCAGAGGTATGTCAGTCAGGTTTCTCGCTCTCTCTATCTCTCGTCTTGTCTGTCATTGTGAAGGAGTTTTTTCCCCTCTCTAGGCCAACCGTTCAAAGCGGTAGGCTCATTCTTTCTGGTTGGCCACACACAAACACACAGGTAGCCGAAACACCTTGAGGATTGGGGGAGATAAGCGAAACGATTTTCTGTTAGAATAAACATAACATTTCTGAACATGTATTTTAAATGAATTAAGACATTTGTTTTTATATTTAAATCCAGACAATTGTTCCAATTCCTTAGTAATGGATGATGCCGTATCGCAATTACATTCTTCCAGCGTGCGCTAGCTGTGTTTGGCCGTGTCTGTAATAATTGAAATGAGTAATTTGAGTAGCCTACCACGCGTAGTGTCTCTGGACATTGACAGTTCTCTGTTGTCACTTATGTACCCGCTAGGTGGCAGCTAGCTGTTAGACTACTGTTGATAAAAACGTGTTGATATATATTGTTTTAGGACCATTCGATTTTAATTGATTTTTTAAATTCAAGGTAATATCACGCAATGCAGATAGAATTGTCGACCTCAGAAACCAGTAACCTCAGTTTTGCCATTATAAATATTTGAATGCGTTCATATTCTAACCAAGGCACATCAGAAACAAGTTGTATTGCGCTAAACGTAGGCTACTTACGGTAATGAACTCTCCCTTCTCCAGCGGAAAGCTTGGAAAGGCAAGGAAGCAGAGAAGGAAGGAAACAAGAGGAAAGAGGAGTAAACCAGGGGAGTGAGATTACTATCATAGGTAGGTTTCCAATAGTTGAAAATGTGTAGTTTGGTTTTCGCAACAAACTTTGGATTACTCGCGTTAAGTTGATTAAAGCAAATGTAAAGCATTTGTTGATCGGTTTACAAACCTACAAATCGGAGTCGGGCATTCATAGACGCCCAGGATCGGAATTGTATGAACACTTGTGCTACTTGCTAACGCGACCGCAGTAGTTTGAATCTCATTCGTTAGGCCATACAGAGGAGCTCAATCTGCTCTCGTTTGGCTGTGTGGACCTTCTTGAAAATACAGTATCTGGATTCCAGAATTGGTAATTTTAGATACACATTTTGAGGATGAATTATAATATGTGAAAACTAAAGAACTTAGCTTGACAGGTGTTGTTTGCTTGCCACCAAGCTAGCCCAACCTAATGGAGGCTCAATTTATTTGCTGGAATGAATATAGCCAGCTATGTTGGCTAGTGGCTAGCTAGCTAACATATTAGTACCTTGTTGAGTCGTTTTTTATAACCTCATTATGCTAAGGGAGCGGCATCTGTAATTTTATTTCGGGTTGTTGTCTAATATTGAATGTGTAATTGGCTAGTATTGATATTACTCAAAGTTAGCGAGCTAGCTACTTTGTGGACATATTTGGAATTTTGAGGATACATGTGACGTTCCATGTTTCAGAACCAGAGTTGTCTGCTGCAGACTGCTAGATATATCGTGTACATCTAATAGTCTGGAATGTGATGTCTGGTTTGATAAGTGCAGACCAGTAGCTATTCTAGCTAACGTGAAATGGGCAGGAAAAGTTTTACAGTTTACAGAGGTTTGGCATTCGGTCGGTAGGTCATAATAGTAACTCTGCTTGAATGGCAGTCCGCTTTAGTCTGGTCGTTTCGAGTCCGAGGTCCAGTTTAAAAAATATATGATTTTCTTTTTATGAGCCTATGAGTCATTTAACCGACTCTTCGATGCGGAAGCAAAGAAATACATCAAGCTAACGGTGGCCTTGTATTTATGCATTTGGTAGTCTTACCTGTAGGCTATTGAATTGCATTAAACAGCTTAGTTGTTGTCTGGTCAATGACCTTACCGCGCCTTTTAAATGTTGAATTATTTGCAAGGCTTTGCCAGTTGAAATTGTGGTAATTAAAATAATAGTCAGCTATTGAATGCGGTTTTGTTCTGTGCTTAATATGCTCCACTATCGATAATGATCTTAGTTGTGGTCATTACACACTCTTTGATGTCATGGCTGTCATTGACTTTCTATCAAAAGAAAGGTGTTTAGATGAAGCCTGAAACCTGTTCCGTGGGTCTCTTGTGACTCTGTGGGGTAGGATAACAGGCGTGGTTCATTATTCAAGCTTTCGGTGTAGATAAGCTACAGCATTCTCTCTTCTAGATGCTGATTCCCATTTCCCCCTATTACCGCAGCACTGATTTCTTCGGTCACTGACACAAGCTCTGTTACTGCGACCTTGATGATCTGTCGGTGCATATGGGTTAGCTTAGGTTTCAATCTTGTTTTTTTTTCTTCCATTTCCAGACTGCCTTGGAATGGCATTAACCTACTGAAATCAGGAAAAGGAGGGGGGGGGGGGGCGAGTTTGGACAAGTCCCCCTTATCTCAAGACCTTGTAAACTGTATGTTTGTCCCAAAAAATGCTATATCAAATTAGTAAAATGATGTCCAGGCCTTAGCTCTGTTTTCTGTCACAGCGACTGGGATAGTTGTGCAACACAGCCCTTTTTCTCATTTCTCTTGCCAGGGGTATCATTTTTGAAGCCTGGTAATGAAGGGCTTTCAAAACTCTAGGGTGTGTCCCAGTCCCAGACATAGGCCTACACGGAAGTGGGGTGTTGTATCTGCCCCTCCCCTTCTCCCTAACTACTACGACACCTGCGGTCTGTGTGTGTGTGTGTGTTTATATTTGAACAGTCTGACTGTTTTAAAGTTCCATTCACTTCACTTCCTGGCCAATTATCTGACCAAGCGTGGACTAATTGTGTCCCATGTTTTTTTGCCTCTTATGTACACTCATCCTCTTTGACTTAAAAGATCAATGACGATATTATTCTTTCTATGTGAAAAGAGTGAATAATTGACTGCTTCAGCACAACATTGTAGATGTTTTTTTTATTTTTTATTATTATGCTGTCTGAGCATGTTTCTTCCTGTCTCTACCAAGGGATTAGAGAAACTTTCTGTGGCTTTGTACTGAAGCTTGGATGGCTATGGGTCTTATGGCTCCAACCAAGGCACATGCAGTGACATACCAGTGGTCACCAGTTCTCTGCCTCGTATGTCCGTTACACTCAGGGCGTGTTTCCACAGTCCAAAGTCCGCAGGTGGCACTGAGAGAAGCTGCTGAACTGAGCCCAGGGTAACACACACCCACATACGTGTGCACACTCACACACATTCTCACTCTCCATTCAAATATGGCTGAGTCAGTAAAGCCGGGTCCAGGCTACAACAGCAGCTTTGCCAGCCTCGCTTTTGCTTTTAGTTGTGTATGTTCATGAATTTGAGTGAGAGGATGTCTTTTAAACTGATGTGATTACTGCGTAAGGCTTCAGCTGTCGTTCAGATGCCTGGAGTCTGACAAATGAAGTTCCTGAAGTAAATAAAATTGGATAAATGGATTGGATTTTTAAACGTATGATAAGGATATATTTGTTAATCTTCTCTGTCATGGTTTACCATGTGGAAATATCATGGTTACTTCCTGTCAGTGTAGTTTGTCTTCTGCATGTTGGTGGAACTGAGGTGGAGGAAGCATTAACTGACAAGCGACACGACATAGGGACCGTCTTCATTGCCAAGTCGAGTTACAGGACACACCTTAGCAGATCTACACCAATAAAGTTGGCTTGTGTGTGTCAGTAATGTTTTTGGAGTGAGCAATAAATCAATGTGGCTCTTTAAGGAATGCAACAGCACAGTGCTGTTCACACTTGAATGCAACTTATTCCCTGTATAATATAGTTAAGATGGATTCCCGCTCGTCACTCCCAAAATTGGGCAAAGTTGGAAAAGAAGGGAGTGAAGGAGGACTTGAGGATTCAAAGAATGAAGGATTCCCTCACCAAGAGAACTTCCAACAGCTGAGACAGGATGTGACATGCCAGAGCTCCAACTGGAATGTGTGGCAGAGGTCCTCCGTGTGTGTGTGTGTGTGTGTGTGTGTGTGTGTGTGTGTGTGTGTGTGTGTGTGTGTGTGTGTGTGTGTGTCGAGAAAGCAGAAAGGTGGGAGAGCGGGTCAGTTCACCGAAACTTGCTGCCCTGTTTGAGTTCTCAAGGATAAAATCCACGTCACCCACTCTCTCTACACCTTGTATTTAGCCCTGTCTTTCTCTCTCTTACACACACATACACATGCACACAGACCTTGTACACATGTCTCATTGTTCCTGCATATCACGGCAGACAGCTGCCGGGGGAATATTCTCCTGTGTGTACAGTAGTGTCTGAGAGGTTTGGCTTCCAGCCAGGAGTGTGTGTGTGTGTGTGTGTGTGTGGGACAAATGTAAATGATTTTGGATGTGTTTCGGTGCCTGGCTCTGTCTGAATCCAATTTTGCGTATTTCGATTACGGATGTTTTTTTGGATGGAGCTTTGTTCAAGAGCTCGTCGTATGCAGGAACACTGTTGCCTCCCAAACTGAACTTCAGAAACCCGGGCTCTCTCACCCGTGTTACTCCCTGCTCGCTAACACACTCTTTCGTGGGCCGTCACACGTTTTTTCACGTGTACTTCTTCTTTCACTTCAGAGCTGAGTGCTGAGGTGCTAACAAGCCTCACACAGTGCCCGTGTCTGTGAAGGTGTTATTCTCTCTCCTCCTCACACTCTCTATTTATATTCTTTCCCTCTTGCCTACCTGCCTGTCTGCTCTCGAGCCCAGGGAGAGAGTGAAAGGCTCTCTCTCTTTCTGCTCGCGGATCGCCCACTCTTCTATTACTCTCCTGTCTCCCCTCGCTCCGACCCGACATCTTCCGATGTGCGCCTCTCTCATCTTTCCTCTCGCCCTCCCTTCCTCATCCTTCCACGTTCCTCAACCCTGTGCTTTCATGATGCCCTCGCTTCTCTCTTGCCGAGCTGAAATGGATGACCGTGTGTGACCCTGTTCTGTCTGTCTGTCTGTCTGTCTGTCTCTCTCTCTCTGTCTGGTGCTGGGTTAACCTCTCTCTCTCTCTGTCAGTGTGTATGGAGCAGTGTGCGAGCGCGGCCTCCCTGCTGGCCTCGGTGCGGGAGCAGGAGAGGCAGTTTGAGATGCTGAGTCGGGCCCTGGAGGAGGAGCGACGGTGCAGCGGGACCGCCTCCGGTACCCTGCCCCGGCCCCTCCCCACCCTACAGGTAACGCCCCAGCCCCACCCCCCCACGGGTACGATGCCGGCAACCCTCCATCCAACCATCCATCCATCCATCCATCCATGCCCGTTCTGAATAACAGCCCTCCATGCTCCATCCTCAAGCTCTGCTGCTGTCAGTCGTTGGGCTCAGTGTCTCCAGCAGCCCCCCCTAACCCGCCATCTTGTCTCTGTGAGCACAGACGTCTTGTTGTGATGCCGACATGGCTTCCTGTTGGCTTTCTGTCATTATTGTTTGTTTATATTATGCATGGAAAGTTGTCTCTGTCATTTGCCACCAATAGTCCTGTGGCAGCAGTCCACAAAAGTACGCCTTTTTGTTGTTGTCGTTTTTTTCTTCTCCTGATTATTCATTAATTTTACACATAGAAACACTACTACTACGTTAATGAAAACTGTTGTTTTTGGCCAGTCTAGGCTGTTGAAGGCTAGACTATCTGACTCATCCTGACTGTATATCAGATGCATTGACACATACACATGCACTTCCACATCCTGCAAGGTCATTCAAAGCCACAAACACACACACACTCTCATGTCCAGTCAAGCACTTATGGCTCCTTACATTAAGCATGCGTGAGGAGGACCGTGCGTTGCCCTCCTCCCAACCCTCCATAAAAAGACACTTGGGATCTTCCTCTCTCTCTAGCTTACTCGCTCTCTCTCTCTGTTTCTCTCTCTCTATCTTTTTCACTCTCTCTGTTTCTCTCTATCTGTTTCTCTCTCTCTGTGGTTCTCTCTCGGTTTCTCTCTTTGTTTCTCTCTCGCTTTGTTTCTCTCTCTCTCTCTCTCTGTGTTTTTCTCTCGGTTTCTCTCTGTCTGTATCTCTCTCTCTGTATCTCGCTCTCTGTGTCTTTCTGGGAAGGACACCCAGATACACGATACAGTCCCTTCCAGGTAATCCCCAGCTCTGATAAGCGTCCAGGGTTGAGGTTGGTACCTGTCAGTTGCGGGCTGTGTGACTGAGCAGGCAGGTTTGGAATGTGCGGTTATCTCCATGTTGTTTACTCAGCTCTCAGGCCTCTACATGCCAAACTCTCCCAGAGCAGAGAGGACTTGCTGACAGGTTCTCACATGCCCATTCTGGACATGCCTCTTGCTCTGCCTATCTCCCTTTCTTGGGAAAAAGAGTCACATTTCTGCATGTGCTGGGTGGCACACCAGCTCACCCATTGTTGTGCGTCCTGTCATCTGTTCACCTTTTGCTTGGACGATTTGCATGCCACTGTGCTCTGTCAGTGTTTTGGTTTTGTGGCAAAGGAACCTCGGGGTGAATGTTTGTGTGCTTCACCAAATCCATCCCCAGTGAGCGAGTGTGTGTCTGTGTGTCTCAGGATCTGATGCAATGCCGTGGGAATCCTGTGCTTTTTTAATGTTTTTAATTCCTGAAATACTTGGTCACTGGCCGCTGGGTCGGCACTCACCGCTCAACGCTCACAGACACACCCTCGATGCCGTGTGTGTGTGTGGGGTCGTTAAACTTCCCCCCCTTCTTCCAGAACGGGCGCTTGTCTTGTGATGCGGACATAGAGAGGCTCACTCTGAGCGAGGCATACATCAACGGGTCACATGTAAGTATTATTTGTGTTTACTTTATGAGTGGGAGAAAGTGTGTGTGTGTGCTGTTTTTTTTACTTTGTGTGTGTGTGTGTGTGTGTGTGTAGTACATGATGGAGGCGGGTCACGTCGTCGAGGAGACGTTCACCGTAGAGGATGAACCTCAAGAGGCTCCACCCATTGTCTCCGTGGAAACCGGCGAAGATGGAACCACACGGCGCACAGAGACGACGGTAACACGCACGCACGTGCACACACACACACACCACACACACACAAGCACGCACACACTGCAACAATACGCACAGCTCAACCAATAGCTGCACAACACCACCTCATCCCTTCTCCCTGCTCCTCCACCTCTCCATTCCAGGTGAAGAAAACAGTCAAGACCACCACCACCAGACACGTCATCCCCTCCGTGTCGGACACACTCTCCCTGGACGGCATGGGGGGCGGCGGAGGGTCGGTGACGGGCATGGGGGGCTACACCACCCCCATGGAGCGTGTCTACCGCCAGGCGGTGCCCATGGACTACCCCACCTCCACAGTGCCCCGCAACTACCACTACGGCCCCCCCGGGGGGTACGAGGACTACCGGGCGGGCCCCCCCTCGGAGACCTACGCCAGCCTGAGCCGGGGGGGGCGCATGGACGATAGATACAGGTATGGGCCTGGCTGAAGGGTAGCTGTTGGGAAGCCTGTTCATACGTCATGACTGTGGCACTGGGGCTGGGAGTCAAACTGAGAAGCTTCCGCGTGGCTGGATGTGGTGGTGATGAAGAGATTGTGTGTGTGTGTCTCCTCCTCCCAGGCCAGTCGATGGCTACCACACCCTGGACCCAGGCTACCGCTCCCACAGCCGGAACCACCTGGACCACTATGCTGCTCAGCCACAGGTGGGTGGTGTGTGTATGCTCTGACTGTAGATGAGTAGGATCATGCATTGGAGGTTCATCAGTGTTGGAGTGTGTGTGTTAACCCGTTCCGTCCCTCCCAGGTGCGTATGGGCAGTGCTCTGGAGTTGTCGGGCCTGCAGCGCTTTGTCCCGGAGCCCTACGGCCTGGAGGACGACCAGAGGAGCCTGGGATACGACGAGCCCGACTACGGCATGGGGCCGCCCATCCACTACGGCACTGTGCCGCGCAATGCCCACTTCACCCACGGCCCGCCACGCAGGACAGGGTGAGAGAGACAGAGAGAGACAGAGAGAGACAGAGAGAGACAGAGAGAGACAGAGAGAGACAGACATACACAGACATACACAGACATACACAGACAGACACAGGGTGTGTGTGCGTGCACTGTTTGACCCCCCCCCTCCTCATTCTAGGAGTTACGAGGGCACCCTGGACGGGGGAGCAGGGGACATGTACTACTGGGGGGGCGGAGCCCCACTGGCGCAGGGTGAGAGGGGGAGCATGGCCTCATTGGACAGCACCCTGCGGAAGGGCCCGCCCCCTTCCTGGAGGCAGCCCGAGCTGCCGGAGGTGATCGCCATGCTCAACTACAGGCTGGACCCCGTGAGGAGCAACGCCGCCGCGTACCTGCAGCACCTCACCTACAAGAACGACAAGGTACTCTCTCTGTTTCTCTCTCTCTCACTCACTCACTCACTCACACACACACACACACACACACAAACCAGCATCGGACGGACGTGAATTCTACACTTGAACTAACTTGATCTGGGTCTGACTGATAAACTATCAACACTCGTACTGGCACTCTCTCTCAACTCACTAACTCAGTCTCCTACACTCTCGTAATCCCTCTTTCTCATACTCTCCCTCTCTCCCCCTCTCTCTCTCTTATCCCCCTTCCTCGTCCAGGTGAAGTCGGACGTGCGGCGTATGAAGGGCATCCCCGCCCTGGTCTCCATGCTGGACATCCCCAAGAAGGAGGTGCACCACGCGGCCTGCGGTGCGCTCAAGAACATCTCGTACGGACGCGACCACGACAACAAGATCGCCATCAAGAACTGCGACGGCATCCCCGCCCTGGTCCGCCTGCTGAGGAAGACCAGGGACCAGGACCTCACCGACACCATCACAGGTGAGGACCACCACCACCACCATCATCAGCATGATGTGTTGATCATTTACATTTAGTCATATGCGTGCTAGCAGGAAACTGTCATGGTTACTATACTGGTTATTAGGTAGGAAGTGTTGTATTTACGCTTATTTAAACCAGTTTATTCTACTCTACTATTTAAAGTTTTCACTCGTTCGACATTCCCGAGACAGCAACGCGCGCAGTTAGAATACTATACGTGTTGCCTTCCCGGTTTGTTAAAATTGATGCGAAATAAGTAATGTTTTTGACAAAAACAGCTAGCTAGCTAGCACCAGCTATCGAACGAGTGAAAACTTTAAATAGTAGAGTAGAATAAACTGGTTTAAATAAGCCTAAATACAACACTTCCTACCTAGTAACCAGTATAGCAACCATGACAGTTTCCTGCTAGCACGCGTAGATATCTCAGGAATTTAAGGTCGGCATAGCGACGGACGCGTCCTTGCTTCTGAACAGCATTGTGACGTCAGGTAGGACACTATTTGGCCTGACAGAGGCGCTTTTGAATGCATGTAGATACAATGTTGAAGATGATTACTATGGTCGCGGTGGTAGACAAGCATGTGTATACCGGGATGATGAGGACGATGATGGAGGCTCCCCCATCCCAAACCAGGCACCCTGTGGAACCTGTCGTCCCACGACTCTGTGAAGATGGAGATCGTGGACCACGCCCTGCACGCCCTCTCCGACGAGGTGATGGTGCCCCACTCTGGCTGGGAGCGGGGCGGGGGCGGCGGAGGGGGCGGCGAGGAGAACTGCAAGCCCCGCCACTTGGAATGGGAGACGGCGCTCACCAACACGGCCGGCTGCCTCCGGTAACCAATGGGAGGGAGGGAGGGAGGGGGGGAGGGGGGTTGGAAAGTAGTGGTGTGTGGCTAGGCAGCTTTTTATATAACCATTCTTCTTTCAATGAGTGACCGTGAAAGGAAGTGAAGCTTTGTTGTTCTCGTCGGGGGGGGGGGGGTGTAGAGCAGGGCGTGTCTGCGGCCGCCAAGACTAGCACAAAGACGGGGGCAGTAACATGATCTACCCTTTCAGCCTCTCTCTCTGTCTCTCTCTTTCTTTCCTTCTCTCTTTCTCTCTCTTTACCATCTCTCTTGCTCACCACAGGATTAACCTAGACTTTGGCAGTGTGGTGTTGAGGTTTATTGTCTTGGTTGTGTGCAGGAATCCTTTTGTAGTCGCAGAGTTCTTTTATTCTCCTAATATTCTGCCCCCCCCCCCTTTCCCACCCCACACCCCCTCGACTCGCACACCTCTCTAACTCGTAATCTTTCTCTCTCTATCTCCCAGAAACGTGAGCTCTGAGCGCAGTGAGGCCAGGAGGAAGCTTAGAGAGTGCACAGGATTGGTCGACTCGCTCATGTACATTGTCCAATCACAGATTGACCTTAAAGATGTTGACAACAAGGTACTGGGGCATTCACAAACAAACACACACGCACACATACAATGTTGCTTAAATCTTTTGTTTCTTAATCCTGTTATTCCTCATGCCATCTCTATATCCCTCCCTTTTTTTTCTCTCCATTTCCCCCCTTGTCCTCCTTTCCCCCCCCCACTTAATTCTCTCTCCCTTATCCAAACTCACCACTCCCCTCTATCCTTCCTCATCTTTCCATCTTCCCATCCCTCCATCCCTGGCTCCCTCCAGTTGATAGAGAACAGCGTGTGTCTGCTGAGGAACTTGTCCTATCAGGTGCATCGAGAGGTGCCGGGCTGCGAGCGCTACCAGGAGGCCCCGCCCCTCAACCAGGGCCCCGCCCCCAGCTCCACGCAGAAGGCAGGCTGTTTCAGCTCCCGAAAGGGCAAAGGTGCGATTGTGTGTGTGTGTCTTAATGTACGTGAACTGTGTTTGCTCAGTGGAAGGCAGTAGGGGATGATGTCATTGTTGACTCTGTTGCCTGATGTTAGTATCTACTGCTGCCTGTTACAATAAACAAGCAGCAGACCAGGTAGACGGGCAAGCAGACCTTTAAAGTGTAGAAGGACAGAGCTGTGTACATTTACGTTTGGTCATTTAGCAGACGCTATTATCCAGAGCAACTTACAGTAAGTACAGGGACATTCCCCCCGAGGCAAGTAGGGTGAAGTGCCTTTCCCAAGGACACAACGTAATTTTGCTCGGCCGGGAATCAACCTTCAGATTACTAGCCCGATTCCCTAACCGCTCAGCCACCTGACTGTGTACCCTATGGAATGTTCACTATTCCTCTATAAATACTGAATTTAAAGAATGTCTGACTACATGCTCTTGTGTCTCTGTGTTTGTATGTGTGTGTGTGAGAGAGAGCGAGAGAGATGTTGGGTTTCAATACATACAAAAATATTTTTTTTTATACATGGTAAATCAAGTTCTTGTGCGTTAGCTAATAAGCTGCTATGGTGCCACTAAGGTCCTTTTATCGAGAATTGATGTAAATGATGCTGAAATGCCCTCCTTGGCTGGTGAAACTGTAATGTTGGGGTGGCTGGGACACTGCTTATCCTTTCACTGAAACATGTTCTCTCTGGATCCCCGTCATGTCAACATCCCCTCTTCTATCTGCTCCTTCCGCTCCTCTCCTCCTGTCTCGCTGCTTTCTCCTGTTTTGCTTTGGGACAGATGAGTGGTTTTCCAAAGGTAAGCTCTACTCCATCACTTGTTCTTTGGGCTGCTTGCCGTAGTGCTAGCTATGCTAACTCCTGTCCTGTGCAACCCAACTAATGCCTTGTTATACGTGTGTGTGTGTACACGTTTGTGTGTTTGAATATATGGCACAATCATCAGAAACTCACGAAATGTTATGGTAGTTAGTGTATCACTAGTGGTGGATCCAGAACACAACAAATGGTTTTAGAACAAAGGGGTTGTAGAACATTCCTGGAGTTTTCCTGAAGTTTCCGGTGTTCTGTTGTTTGGCAATAGGGAAGAAAGACGAGGATGTGGCTGCGGACATGATTGATATTCCAAAGAGGACTGCACCTGCCAAAGGTAATGAAACATTTCCAATTGCCGAGGTTATGCTGAGGTCAGATGCCTCTGTAGAGATCTCCTGTACTTCACCTGACTTATGATTTGCCACGAATCATTTAACCCTGAATTCATATTTAGTCTTTTTCGTGGTCCACCCCTCCTTCCTCCCCACCTCTCCTTCCTTCCCTCCTCTCCTCCTCCCCACTTCTCCTCCTCTCCTGCTCCCCACCTCTCCTCCTCCCCTCCTCTCCTCCTCCCCTCCTCTCCTCCTCCCCACCTCTCCTTCCTTCCCTCCTCTCCTCCTCCCCACTTCTCCACCTCTCCTCCTCTCCTCCTTCCCACCTCTCCTGCTCCCCTCCTCCCCTCCCCCCTCCTCTCTCCTCCCCTCCTCCAGGCTACGAGCTCCTGTTCCAGCCGGAGGTGGTGCGTGTCTACACCTCCCTGCTGAGGGAGAGTAAGAACCCCACGGTGCTGGAGGCCTCGGCCGGCGCCATGCAGAACCTGTGTGCCGGACGCTGGAGCGTAAGTCCCGCCCCCTCACCCTGAGCCACCACCGCAGCACCAAGCGCCGCCACCGCACCATGACTTCAAAGACTCGCGGAACACGAAACGTACATAGATCCAGTATTGACACGGATGCGCATACCATGTGCTCACAGTGCTAATACGTCATGTGTCTCTCCCTCCCTCCGTCCCTCCGTCTGTCCATCCCTCCCCCAGTATGGCCGGTACATCCGAGGTCTGGTGCGCCAGGAGAAGGGGATGCCCATGATCACAGAGCTGCTGGCCCACGGGAACGACCGTGTGGTCCGGGCCATGTCTGGAGCCCTCCGGAACCTGGCCATCGACGCCAGGAACAAGGACCTCCTAGGTCAGCCCGTGTGTGTGTGTGTGACCTCGAATTTTGGTCCTAACCATACCTGTTGGTGTTTTGAGTGTGTCTTTGTGTGTATTACACCAAGTCTTACCTGTGTGTTTGTGTGTAACAGGAAAGCATGCAGTGCCCCACCTAGTGGCCAACCTGCCCGGTGGGGGTCAGAGTCAGCCTGTCCGAGCCCTGTCTGAAGAGACGGTGGTGTCCGTACTGAGCACGCTCCATGAGGTGCTAGGCAACAGCGTGGAGGCCGCCAAGACCCTGATAGCCGCCCAGGGCATCGAGAGACTGGTGCTCATCAACAAGGACGGGTGAGGGAGGGAGGGAGAGAGAGAGAGAGTGTGTGTGTGTCGGGGAGAGAACTGTCGTGAGACAGGCTTCTGGGCACTGGTTTTCATCCTCAAGGGTATGTGTTTGTTGTGTACTTGTCTACGCGAGACTCATCTTAGAAACCCAATTCTGAAACATTACTCTGTGTGTGCGTGTGTCCCTCGTCTCCATAGCAACCGCTCGGACCGGGAGGTGCGAGGGGCGGGGCTGCTTCTGCAGACGGTGTGGGGCTTCAAGGAGCTGAGGCGCATGCTGGAGAAGGACGGCTGGAAGAAGACGGACTTCCTGGTCAACCTCAACCCCCCCAGCAACAGCCGCACCAACGGGGGCTACGAGAGCAGCACGCTGCCTCTGCTGGATAGGGGTGAGGCGTGCGCACACACACGCACGCACACTAGAATGCTTTATTTGAATGTTGTTACAGACTCTCAAGGGTACAGAACCCGGCCTGTTTCACACCGCCAATACACACCTACCGTCCTTAGATCAAAGAATTTGAGTTATGAATGACATGTCTTTTGTCAGTCGATGCTGTACACACAAGCTCACACACAGACAATCCCTTAGTGACACGGATGACTTTCCGAAACACGTCCTGAGGAAAGTGGAGCATCTTATTTCAGTGCTGAGTCAGTCTGTTTGTGTCTGTCCACAGAAGAAAAGCGTGACAGAGAAAGAGAAATGATTCCACTGAACGACATGGGACCAGGTTAGTTAGAACACATTACTTTCTTTCTCTCTTGCCCTGTTACTGCCGCACACACATTTCCACTCACAGTCACTCATTCCGCACGACACTTGAAGACCCCACACACACACACACACACACACACACACACCTCTGACCAGTGCCCTTGGTTTCAGATGCCTACTCTACACTGGACCAGAGGGGGCGGAGTAACACGCTGAACGACACACTCGAACCTGCTGACAAAGACGGAGCACAGGTAGAGTCTCCTGCACACACACACACACAAATACAGTGACATCAATTCCCCTCTGGGTTAATCTCTTACTACGTGAGGACTTCTCTTCTGTAACAAAACTTGACCATGTTAAGGCATGTTGCTGCATGTATACCCAGTGACTTAGGTTGTGATACTGTCAATAACACTCATAATTGTTAACCTGTTCTTAACCTCTCCCCTTAATTAACCCACTGTTTCTCCTTGTTTGTTCGTTCTCCACCTCTTCTTATCTGATTCTTCTTCTCTCTGGTCTTTCACTTTCTCTCTGCCCAAACCCTCTGTTTGTCTACATCTGTCTGCCTCTTTCTTTTCACTCGTTCAACCTCCTCTTGATCTCTTTAACTCCACCTCTGGTGTTCTCTCTTCGTCCTCCTTTTGTCTCTATCAGGGAGGGATGTATGGGGAGAGGAGGGGCTCTCGGCCTCTCATTGACTCTTACGACGGTTAGGCCACACCCACTCATCCACTGCATGTTAGCGCATGGTATGTGTGTCCACCGCTCCTAGTGACCTCTCACTTACTGCATGGCCTGAGGTGTGCGCGTGTGTGCGTGTGTGCGTGCGTGTCTACACACATGCAGAAAAAGAGCTTGGTTGGCTGTGTGGATCCCAGACCAGTATGTCTGTCGGCTCCCTCTGCTGGTTGTAAAGTGTGTAATTGTGTTATCTCAGTCAGCTTTATTTTGGCTCAATTATTGTCTTGCCGGCTGTGACATTATTTTTAAGTGTGGCTTCAGTTGTGGCGTTATATCAATCTGTTGGATGACAGTTTGTTGTAGCAGGTGTCCTATTAGCTCATGCTGACAAGTTTCTATCTGTGCCTGCCACACAGCCAAACGGTTATCGGTTGAACTAACTGGTCTATCGCTTTGTCTATTCTTCACAGAAAAACTGATAGTATGCATCACCAGAAGTGAGACTCTTCCGACCGACTGCCGCTGCTGAACCCTAATGGACCCCACACTCACCACTCAAATTGGGACCATCGCCACTCCACACGTCTTTCTCTCTGTGTCCCCCCCCCCCCCCCATCCTCCTACATTCCTTGTTCTTTGTTTGTTTTTTCATCTGATGGACAGACGTTGGTTACCAATGTAACACTAGAAAGCAGTGATCCATCTCCCTACCAGTCAGACACTACCGCAGGAGAACACTCCCTGACCACTAAGCTTTAACTACCAACACTAAGGAAGCCCGCCCACAAACACTAAGGACCCTCTCAGCTACCCAACCCCACACGCCTCCTCCCACCACACTACCCGCATCAGTCGCAACCTCAGAGAGACTCCTCCCACTACACATACGGCAACCTGCAATTGGCCTCGGCTCTTAGAACCCGGTTGGAATCACACCATGAAAGTGGCGTCTTTAAGCAGAGGGAACTGGAATCGGAAACGAGCAGTTGTACTTTTTCTACAGAGCAGCAGAGTATGTGCACTTCTCCAGAAGTGGCCATGAAGATATGCCAGTATAGGTTTCTGCTGTTCCAGTGACAGCTGAACTAATGATTACCACTAAGCTTTTTGAACCAATGTTTGTTGATCTAATATGTGTGGCCTCTGATGTTGTTCTGGGATTTCCTGTGCGTTGCTGCATTTGCTACAGTGATGTATGCGTGCCAAATGTGACCCCACTGAAGCTGAAACTTTATACAAAGTGTTTCCTGATATCTTGCTTTACGCCAACTTGTGCAGATGTCATACTTAAGCACTAGGCTTGCTTTTTATTAATACTGCTGATTTGTTTTTTGGGGGAAGGAGATGGGTGAGATTGGATAGGGTGCATTTTTTCCAAAAGTGGGCTGTTATTTAGTCCCACAGAGGAAGGGATGTCACACATGCAATGACATGTTGTTGGTTAGTGAGCCAATGTGGTTTATGGGCTCAAAGGCCACTGACTTTCATTGTCATTGTGCGTACATTTGATTTATAATGCCAAATTCATTTTTTTGTACCTGATAGAACATTCAAACAAATATTCTGTCATATACAGAATCATATCTGCTCTTAAGGAGACGTGCCCATCTTAACAAGCCCCCATCTCTGATTCTTGTGAAGTTTTCAGAGAAACCATGATTTTGATTGTTGTTGATTCAGTGAATGCATTTTTTTCTATCTGGAACTTTGTCAATCTTTCTCTCTACATATATATAAATATGAATGTGTACATATGAGACTGCCTCTAACAAAAAGTCTGTGTTGCTAACTGGAGTGCCTCGCTTGTTGAGTGGTCTAATCGGTGGATGAATGTCAGAGACTAGGGACAATAAATAGAGCCAAACTATTCTTTGTTCTTTAAGACTCCTGGGTAGAGTTTTCCCAAAGGCCTTGTAGTCCTAAGATTATTTCTAGTCCTGTTGTAGGCCTGTAGAATTCAGGCTTCTGAAGGAACCTGTCAGTGTTCTGTAACCAGTAGCTACAACACAGTACGCCTTCTTGTTTTTTTATGTTCCTTTAGTGCTTGTTCCCTATTCTATGTGCTGAGCAAGATGTAGATATTTACTGAGTGGATAATTAAAAAGCACTAGGGGTGATGTTTGTGGCTTTTGTTTTTTTCCTCCCTTTTTATTTAGATTTATTTTTGCCAGACCATGCCAGACCAACACTATTGATCATCAATGATGTGTTGAAATGTAAAAACAAGTTGCCTTCCGTAAGGGTTCTAGAATGTTCAGAGAATTCCTGTTTCCAAAATCTGTCGCAATGTAGAATGTGTACTTTGGAATTGTTGGGGTAAACGGGGACAGACAGACAAGGGGTTAAGATTGGCACGTTTGTCTCAATCTATGGAGGGGAAATCTGACTACAGGGGCAAAAATCAGATTGATTCTAGTTATTTAGATAAAGTAAAGAAATACAAATAAAAAGCACATTTAACTATATAACACGAGAATATTTGTTAATTTTTATGGTTTTATGTATTCTTTTTTATATTTTATTTTGGGTTTAATTGTGTGGGGTATTTTGGATGAACGCATATGCAATCAGTTTTATTTTTTGATTGAGAACATTTACAGTTTATATATTTTAATTAAACACAAAACTAGCAAAAACAAAACTCATACTGTCATGCTATGTTGGCGATTTGTTGGAACACTAATTGAAAAGCTGATTCAGGAGTAAACCTTTATCTACTTGCCTTGGCTCTTAAAATTGCACAAAGTTATCATAAATTAAATATGTAACTAGCAATACTGTTTTTAATAAACAAAAAATGTTTTTTTCCCACTCGCGTGTTTGTGTGTGGTAAAGAAAAACAAGAACTGGCTGACCCTTTGACCTTTCTTCGAGATCTACGCTGTCAATGGTTTTTGCTCCTACAACATAAGTGAACTTGTGTAGATCAGCATGTTTGGTAAAAAGCCATTCCGAATCAGGTGCAAGCGGATCAACCAACAAACGTCCGTATGGGAACTGACCCACGTTGTATATCATTAAGAAAATATATCAACTTTGTCTTCCTTTTGAAACTTGTTTTGTATTGCATAAATTGAATGTTTACAAAGGAAAAATATAACACAAAAACTCGACTCTCGAAAACGAGAAAAGGTAAGCTTGTGTGCAATACCTGTTTGCAACCTCGCTGTCTTAATCAGTAGCTAGCTAAAGTTAGCTAAAAGCGAGCGTGCTTGCAAGGAAACCAATCCATCGCATGCACTTGAGTGATGCACTGCTCTATACTTGCCCAAACACAATAGGGTTACACTTTTAGCAAAACTACCACATTTATTGTCCTTTAAGTGATTGTTTTACGTAATTTGTAAATCATTAGCCACATGATTAAAATTATTTTACTGACCAATTTGTGTAATTACCATGTACGTGAGGGCATCCATAACGTTTACATTAACTTCCGCAAAGTATGAACTATCTTTCTTTGCCCCTTTGTTGTGAAGATGTGGCGTTATCGTCTGCCAGACTACGAGCAGAGACTCCTAGGAGAGCTGCAGAGACAGCAGCATCGAGGCCTCTTCTGTGACACCATGTTGCAGACAGACGGTAAAGAGGGGAGGGTGGGAAAGAAGGGAGAGGGTGAATAACAGGTTGCAGGTTGAGAAGGAAGAGGGGGCAGGGGGGACTTTATCTGTTGGGTAAAATTAGGGTGCCAAGCAGAAAGTGGAGTGTTGCTGTCTTGGGAAGGTGCAATATATAATCAGGTGGAGAGAGAAAAGCACTCTGACAATTGAATGGTTTTCAATGGGAATAGAAGCAGGATGGATAAGAGAGGGAGTTGGCAGTTGGAATCTGAATTACAGTTCTCTGAAAAGCCTTGCCTGTCCCTTTGTACCAAATCTCTATTTTTCTTCCCTCTCTGTGTTTCTTTCTCTCTGTCTCACTGCAGGAGTCACAGTCCCAGCCCATGGTTGCATCCTGGCAGCCCTGAGATCCGGTTGGTCTCAGCCCCTGTCTACCTCACCATCCCCACAGGTTGTCCATCTCCCGACAGTCAGAGCCCAGACCCTGCTCAAGCTCGTGAGCCTCCTTTACTCAGGACATCTAAAAGGAGAGGTCGGAATTCTATACATTTTATAGATATATTATACTTTTTTTAATGTACTATTTTCTGTGTCAGAGAGTGCAGTTCAATATATCTCCATTATAGATTTTGGTTGTGTTCATATGCCCGCTTATCTGACTAGGGAGAGAGGGAGCTGGATGAGGTGATGGCTGCGGCTCGCCATCTAGGTTTAGTTCGCCTAGTGGAGGGGTGGAAGGAAAGGGGGACAGAAGGAGAGGAGTGGCAAAGGCAGTTCAGAGACTCAGCCATGCAGACGGAGGTTGGAGAGAGAGGGGTGCGAGACGTTGAGGTGCAGACGACGGAGAGGGTTACGGATGGAGACGCTCTGGTGGAAGAGAGGAGTGGTGTGGACACAGGGACTCAGACTGTCAACTCTGACACTCTGACCCTCGCTGGGCTTCCTATCCCCTCTCATAAGACCCCATCTTCAAACTCATTCTGTGATGATGGGCCCCCCGTTTTGAGTCCCCAGAACATCTCTCTGCCTCAACACCTGGTCCCTTGTCCTTCCATACCTGCTGACCAATCAACTGTTGGCTTCGGAAGGCCCACGCCCTCAAGAAACCCTGGTCTATACCTCGAACCAGAGGCCTATTCTCCCTTCGACATCTCAAAGCCCACCTCCTCGTCAAAGCGCCCAGTTACCCCAAACGATGACTCAGCCCCCCCTGTGGCCCAAGGAGACTGGCCCTACCCAGAATATGTAGCAGCTAAGGAACACATCACAAACGAGTTGTATCCGAGCAGCACAATTGAGAAAAAGGGAGACACAGAAAGACTGGACCCCAGCCTTACCACCACAGGAGGAATAGAAGAAAATGAAGTGAGAGAGTCTGAAACCCAAGGTGAGTTACCCCATTAACACAGAAAGGTCGACATGAAAGGGAATGTGATCATGAGTATATCGTATTTATGAAGTAATCGCCGATCTGTGATGATGATGATGATGACCATGACAGGGGTGGTGTGTGACAATGAGGTTGCTGAGGAAGAAAAGAGGATGGGGAGGAAGGGGAGAAAGAGCTTGTCCAGAGTGAGGCAGATGGAGGCCACGGAGACCAGGATCTCCATTAAGGTGAAGCTTAGGAGGAAGACCAGAGGACAGGTGTGGCAAGTTGTCAGCCTCCAGGAGAAGATACGGTCCCCTCAACGACAGGTAGGTGGCAAGATGAATATACAGCTGGCTCACAGTTACATATGTATGCAGTTTAATTAGCCTGTGCAGTTCATGTGATTTTAAAATGCTTCAGGAGTATTGTCATAATCTCTCTCATACTCACATCCCTCATGAAGCATCCAGCCCATGTCACCACACCAGTCCCACCTTACCAGGCCCACGACCCCAACGATGACCCTGCTGACCCCCAGCTCATGGCCCCAGTAGAGGAGTCAGACGAGCAGATAGAGAAGTTACTAGAGGACATCATGATGGGGCTGAACATACTGCCCCCTATTGTCACGGAGAGGGACTACGAGCGCCAATCTTCTCACCAGGACAGAGAGCCGGCATGCGAGCACCTGAACAACAGTACTGGGCCCCACAGGATGCAAGGCTCGGTTGGCGCCATGCCCAGCGTATGTTGCCATGGCAACGGAACAGGCGGGGACGACACATCGACAGAAATGGGTAACTTGATGAGCTCAGGGATTATAACAACACTCCAGATTCTTCCAATTTCCATGCTCACATTTTTTTTATGTCTCCTGTTCAGTGCAATACCTTACTGATCATTTATACCCCACACACATTCTGTGCTGTCATAGGTTGACATCTCATTTTCACTCACAGCTTCTACAACCTTTGTCCTTTTCCCTTCCCTCTCCCTCTTTTCAGCCTTCCACTCAATACCCTCCTCCAGTTTTGTCCCCACCAGCACCAACCCTACACCCCCGGATCCCCACCCTCATGTCCAGCCCCAACCGCTCACTGCTTTCTGCCATTGCTCCCATCACCCCTCCACTCCCCACCAAAACCCAAACACCAACCCCCACCACTGCAACCAGAACCAGGCCAAATGCAGAAATATGTCAGTCCAGCCTACACCCACCAGGCCCAGTTGCTACCAGTGCCCAGCTTCCCAGGGCCATGCATCTTGGAGAGACACAGGGGAGGGAGATGCAGGCCGCTGGCAAGGTGGTCCTGTACAGAATGTGCTTTCACAGTCAGCCAGAGAGCATGTTTTTAATCTGTCCATGGAATGTCCAAGCGCTAATGTTGAGGAGACCACGCCAAGACAAACTAGTACCAACCAGGACTGGGCACAACACAATCCGGCCAGAGCTGGTTTGCTCCCCCCCATTGCTGTCCATTCCGAAACTGCCTGTGGTCATGAGCACCATCATCTGGCATGCCAGGGGGCCACCCCTCGTAAAGAACTACGCTTCCCAGAGTTCATTATACCTATGTCCCAAGGCAGCGAGAACCATTCCTGCCAAACCATAGCCATGCCCACCTGGGAGGATCTACGTTTGCCAAGATGTGTGTCTCCCATTGACTCAGAACCCCCCTCCTCTCCTGTGATCAACCACCAGTCCCCCTCTCACCACCCCACGCCACCTCATGTCCACAAAGCTCCTCAGCCATCACTGAGATGGCCATCCTGGCTCTCCCAGTTTCCAAGAGAACTACAGTACCCACTTGTATGTATGGTTCACCGCTCTGAGATTTGCCCAACCACACTACAAGATCCAGATTACCCCTGCAGGTCGAAGAAATGCTTTTCACGTCTGTCATGTTTGAGCAGCTCCAACCATACCAATACAGGGAACTGGTTTAGGAGCACAACACCAGGTAGCAAGAGGGAGGAAAGAAATTTAAGGAAAAAGAAGATAAGAAATGCCAAAACTTCCAAAGGGGTCCAACTGAAGCCTGAGAAATTGAAAGACGAGACAGGAAAAAGTACAAGAAACGGGGTGCATGATGGTCCAAATCCAAAGAGGGAACCACAAGAATTAACAGAGCCTAGATGTAAGAGGAGGAGATTAGAAGAGAGTGATGCCACCTTTCTGAGTGGTGAGGGGGAAAACAACAAAACACAGAGCCAAATAAACATGAGTGTCTGTTCTATTAGTGTGTCCAGCAACAACATGCTAGTAAAAGGAAACAACATGGACACCAGACCTACAAAGACATGTCCTGGATATGCATCAGATGCAATGCTGAACTCAAGGTCACCAGAAAGGCTAAGAACACCTGTGAAGGGCCCAGCAAAGGCACCCCAGGCAAGGAAGTTAGATGCAAGTGGAACTAGCCTCACCCGCCGGAGAACAAGGAGTTCCTTTTTAGGACATGGCCAAGACTCCCTGCAAGAACATCAAATAAAGGACGATTCAGACTCTGAAACTAAAGCCTCAATCGTGCAGCAAATAGGACTTGCCAGTGGGATTCAGCCAGTGAGACTTGGTAACATTATGGTCCCCAAACGAAAGCGTGGAAGGCCTCGAAAGATTAGACAGGGAGATCAGGAAGTCCCCCAACCAACCTGTCCCGGTCCTATTATCAATGGTCACAAACAAGAAGATGTTGAGCATAGAAGAACAAGAGACCAATCGGTGAAGAGGCGGGTCAGACCGAAGAGAAAGTATTGGAATGGAAAGAAAAGTGTAGAAGTAGAGGAAGACGATATGAGTTCAGCAGGGGACAGAACAGAAGAGTCCCTGTCCTCTCCTGCAGGTTGCGGCCAGATGACAAGCCTGCTGAAGCCTGCTAGTGAAGCAGTAGATGTGACGGAGGATTTCAGAACTGAACCAAGATCAGAATCCCAATCTTGTATGGGGCACCTGCAGATCTCCAGTCCAGAACTTGGTGGACCTCAAATCGAAAAAAAGAAAGTGGGTAGGAGTCCGGTGGAAGTGGGGGTGACGGCAGAGGACAAGATGACCGCAGTCAGACGGCCTCCCACAGTTATTCTGAAGAAGTTCCAAGAACTCCTGAAGCACCGGCACCCAAAGACCAGGAAGACGGATGAAGTGAAGAAGAAACAAGCGAGCAAATCCGATAACGATGTTGGAACTATAGAAGAAGAATTAGTGAAACTAAGTGAAAAGTGCAACGGGAAGGAATCAACCGAAGGGACCTTCCTGTCGCTTGATGGCTCACAGACTGCAAATATAAATACAACTGATGAAAACCATAATGAGATCATCCGACCAGCGAAATCAGGCAAGCAATCAGAAGACAAGACATCGTCAACATCAGAGAAAAAAAAGAAGTTTCATGAAGAAAGAGAGGCTGTGACTGGTGTGCTGGAGAACCTTAGAGGAATGATGGTGTTGCCACTGGAGATGGACATGGAAACAGTAGAAATAACCATCATGGACGATCCCAAGCTAGTTCCAAAGAAACAAAACAAGGAATATGGTGAGAACACTAACCCCAAAAGTAAAACAAGACCGTTGTCAACCTTAGGTGAGGTGGCCAAAATGACAAAGAGAGGAGAGCCAGAGGTGGGTTTTAGAAGAGAGAGAGAGAAAAACTCAAAGGAAAAAAGAAGACTCAAAGACAGACGTGTAATTGAAAAAGAGATGAAAGGCAGTATGGACGAGGACATTTCCAGTGATGAGTTGGATGTGGTGGGCGGAATTCAACTGAGGCCTATCTGCACCGCTATTGAAGAGGTGAGCGGAAAAGAAGAGATGGACGTGGGCGTAGACGAGGTCAGTTTGGAGAAGGAGCATCCGTCAGCTCAGCTTAATTCACCAGGTAAACTGGCATTCATGCTTTTTATGTTTCAACATTTGGATGTAGACCCTTTATTAAATACATAGCATATGACATTTTTAAGAATGCATCACATTTTTGACTGGAAATATGTTTGTCATGTACTCCTGTATTCTTTTATAGCTTGTGCAGCTTCAGAGAGCACCAGACAGGAGGATACTGAAGAATTTAAGGCCACTATGGGATGTCACATCTTGTCTCAGAAAAACAAAATGACTCTGCCTGACCGCCAGACCCAAAGTAAAGAGAACCCATCTTCCAAGAACTCTTGCAGGGTCACCCGAGGCTTAACCGGAAGTTCTGATCAGGAGGAGGAAGTGGAGGTTGACATTCTGGTTTACTCTCCATGCGCACAGGCAATAGCGTGGGAGGAGGGTCTTACAGTTCCGGAATTTACCACTGAGGAGGAGATAGAAGAGGAGGAAAACGAGATTGACGTGATTGGGTATCAGACAGACTAACTTCTTCTTAAAACATTTTCCTTTGTTAACTTTACCAAAACAAAATTGTATCCCTAGTTTTACCAGTCTCATACAACTGGTGGGTGAAATTTCGATTTTAGCCTTTATCATTCAAATCCTGCACAAATCTACACTAGTGCTATGAAGGTGTACAAATATAACTTTTGTGAGGCCTCGCTAGCTTTTAGAATTGTTGACCCATAATGTGGTGAGTTTTGCTTTAAGCTTTGTAAAATAGAAAGTGAAAGAATTTAGTTAATTATGCTCATTTGGTTTGTATGTGCATCATTCAAAATGTCGGGAAAAAAGGATTGACCTGTTACCAACCACCTTTCTGTTACATATTCGGTCATTACATGGTTGATCCAACACTGGGTTCACTAATGTTTTACCGATACTATCCATAGCTGTTTTTGTTTTACGTTCTACAAGTTCTTTATAATGTACTACTTCTAAAGGTGTTGTGTATGGTTTAATGGTAAGCTTGCCCGTGCAGCCTAAAATATACATATTATTTTGTTTCATTAAAGTAACTATTAAACTCAGTTTTCCTCGAATTACTTTGATTCAAGTTAATATTTTGACGTTTTATTATTAAATCTTTTTAGGGAACAAAATCGTCAAACGAAAATAACCACATAATTTGCATGATCAAAGTACCACTTTAACCTAAATTAATTGATTTACGATCTAGTTTTGTAACATCGATATCTCCTCAAGAGATTCATTAATTCAAAATGTTAAACTTTATTGACACCGGAAGTGAGTGCTGTCTATTGCTGACCGGAGGGAACACGTGTATTTTCCTCCTATTCTGAAGGTTACCGAAGAGCCACTGAAGCAGTGCCGGTTAGCCGCTGTTTGTGGTCATTTGGACGGTTTAGCTTGGTGAACGTCGGGTCCGGAGCAGTCTTGAATCAGACATGGACCCTCTGAAGGCACAGCAACTGGCGGCGGAGCTAGAAGTAGAAATGATGGCCGATATGTATAATAGGTAATGCTGGCTATCAAGTTAACAGTAGCTAGCTTTCGACCTAGCTTGCTTTTTCTGCATGTTATTTAATTATGTTTGACGCAGTCTCCCTCGTGTTTTAGATAATAAACAAGCTAAATAATTTTGAAATCTGATCCTTCTTACTGGTAAGGTAAAATATTGAACAACAAGCTTCAGTTCCTAAACGCTTATGGGACATGGGTAACCAGAAAAACGTTGTGATTAAGTTTCTATTTGTTCGTTACTATGTTTACAGTGTACACCTCAAAGACATCCTCAATATATTTAACGCTACATTATCATGTTGTTGTGTTTTCCCTTAATAGCATTCATGAACATTGGTAGATCACGACTGTTGTGATCTTACCAGAATTTGTGCATATTGATGACCCTTACCTTATCCAATCCTCCCTCCATCCCTTCTGCCTCCTTTTCTTCCTCCTCTCCCAGGATGACCAATGCTTGCCACAGGAAGTGCGTGCCCCCCCACTACAAGGAGGCGGAGCTGGCCAAGGGCGAGGCGGTGTGCCTAGACCGCTGCGTGGCCAAGTACCTGGACCTCCACGAGAGGCTGGGCCGCAAACTCACCGAGCTCTCCGTGCAGGATGAGGAGATGATGAGGAAGGCTGCTGTCGGGAGCGGATAGTGGCATGGAGAGACAGACGGAGGAGAATGGGATTAGAAAGCGAGGGAAAGTAGAAGGGGTAGGGGGTTTGAAGAAGGAGGCAAGAGGGGAGTGTGGGGTAGAAGTCGACCTGCTTGAAGAGATGAGGAGAGATGGGACAGGGATTGTCCTGGCAGAAGTGTGGTTTCACTGAGAGTTGGGATGAGGGTAAGGGGGTGTGGGGTCATTGGGGCCGTCCATTGAAAGTAAGGGAGTAGGGTCCAAAGTGTTATGGAGGAGAGAAATTGAGATGCATTGGGGAGGGGGGGGGGGGGTACTATGAGTTAATTTATGTCTGTTATAAAAACTGGTTGCACTTCTGGTGTGAGTCAAGTAATTTCTATTTATACTGAAGAGACACTATGCGTAGTTAACTCTTTAAAGGCCAATGATCATGCTCTTTTGGCACTGACCATTACAAGGTTTCATCAAGAAGTAAATAAAGTTTCCTTTATTGCTACCATGAAACCAACCAGGTCTGGGTTCTCAAAGATTTGGACTGCAAAGTTCACCCAGAAGTCAAATCAAGTTTTGTGGACCAGAGATGATTTAAGTGCTTTTAATGATTTTGGAAAGAATTCATCCCTTTATCATAGTAAATGTTCTATTGAGGACTGTTGCTATGTCAATGTTTAGTACAGTATGTTTTGGTTCGTTTTTTTTGTTGGCTGTTAATAAGCATTTTGTTAAAACGGTATGCTTTTTTACAACGCTTTCTGTCTTCTACTGATGTTTTTGTTAACATTTATGTCCTCGTCCTTCAATAAATCATTGTTCTGGCCTCATGAGTCAGTCTTGCACTTTCACTTGATCATTTCTACTTACTTTACATTTTGATTTGATAGACTAGTTTAAACACGTGTAATAGTGCTAAATTGTATCTAGAAACGCAACAGATGCAGTAGTCTACTCTGTCCTGTATCTTTAAGAGGCACTGAATACGGATGAAAACAAGGAAGTGAGAAGAGCAGAGGTTTCATTTCCTTTGTGAAAGTTTATATTTGTTCAGGTTCACACTAAAAAGGAGAAGTGCAGAGTAGTGTACAGGTTGCTTTTGAGAGGCGACACATGACATTCTGCAAATATTTGAGAGACGACAGTCTGTTGTATGCGAACTCGCACATTCTTCAAACCGTAAACTGTTCTACATGTCAGAATTATGGTAGGTGTTTTCGCTTATCAATTGAAATTTACGTGTTGATATATTTGATACCATGGAATTAGTGTTTGAAATTTCACAATGTTGTCAATAAGACTGTAAGACTGTTTATTGTCTTGACCTGCTTTATAGCCTTTTGGGGTTCTACCGCTAAATGTGTCAATTTTATATATATATATATATATATATATATATATATATATATATATATATATAT
Source organism: Hypomesus nipponensis (assembly GCF_054491055.1). NCBI lineage: Eukaryota > Metazoa > Chordata > Actinopteri > Osmeriformes > Osmeridae > Hypomesus > Hypomesus nipponensis. The sequence continues at coordinate 13,754,100 of NC_140382.1, read as the reverse complement.
ATATATATATATTTAGAAATACATGTATCAGAGAAGTGGAACTAGATCTTCTTATTGTAACACCATCTTGTCCGTTAGATGGCAGCAGCCGACACAGAAGATAATCTGAACGGTGAGGCTGAACAGCCTGGCGCACCCTTTCACGGCGATGTGAACCATCTGCTGGACATAGGTCAAGAAGGGAACATACAAGGAAATGTAAATATACTACTTTGTGTCCCTCTACATTGTGCACGACTTACTATTGGGTTGTCCCTGCGTCTCTTTTCCTCAAAATGATCAATTAAAAAAAAAATATATATATAACTTCATAAATATTCCCTGTCTGTCTCTCTCTCTCTCTCTCTCTCTCTCTCTCTCTCTCTCTCTCTCTTTCTCTATCTCAGGAAGAGTTTCTGGGCCCCCAGGCAGAGTATGATGAGGAAGAAGAGGAGAGGAAGTACTACAGGAGGAAGAGGCTGGGTGTGGGCAAGAATGTTCTGGGGGCCAGTGTGGGGTGCATGATCATCTACAGTGTTTACATGGGTAGGTGAGAAAATGGTGGTTTGTGTGTGTGTACGTGTGCATGTGTGTGTGTACATGTGTACATCTCTTATGTGTCCATCTCACTGTTTTCTCTATGTGTGTGTGTGTGTGCAGGCCTACTACAGATGCAGTTAATCCTCCACTATGATGAGACCTACAGAGACGTGAAGTATGGGAATCTGGGCCTGGAGGACATTGACCACAAGATGCTGATTGGGATCAACGTTACACCTGTTATTGGCCTACTCTACACCCCTGTACTCATCAGGTAGAAACACACACACACACACACACACACACACATGCACACACACGCACACATGCACATACAGACCCACTGATGTGTTAGTAATTACTCTCTCTCTCTCTCTCTCTCTCTCTCTCTCTCTCTCTCTCTCTCTCTCTCTCTCTCTTTCTCTGCAGGTTCCTTGGCACCAAGTGGATGATGTTCCTGGCCTCTGGGATCTACGCCCTTTTTGTCTCGACCAACTACTGGGAGCGATACTACACCCTGGTACCATCGGCCGTGGCGATTGGTGTAGCCATCGTCCCTCTGTGGGCCTCTCTGGGGAATTACATCACAAGGTAAGAAGCAGGAGGGGGAAAAGGAGGAGGAGACCGAAATAAAGCTGACATTTTCTCACGCTGTGTGATCACGCTGATCACACATAAACACTCATTGAAATACACTAGTTGGACATTTATAACATGCACACACGCGTACACACTTTTAGGATGGCCCAGCAGTATTATGAGTATGTTAACTACAAGGAAGAGCACGTCCAGGAGCAGAAGAAACTGCCCAAAGGAGCTTCTCACCAGTATGTGATCGTGTTCCAGGCTGTCTTTTACAGCATCTTCCATGTAAGTTCTTATTGGAGTGTGTGTATGAGTGCGAGAGAGAGAGAGAACAACATTCAATGAGCCTCCCCGATAGTGATGCGCCTGTATCTGTCTAAGTTGTGTGTGTGTGTGTCCTCCTCTCTGCCCCCTCAGCTGAGTTTTGTGTTTGCGGAGTTCCCCATGCGTTTCTTCATCCATGGCCTCCTACAGAAATACGAGCACACTCTGTTCCATGTCCAGGACTGTGGTGAATCTCAAATCTTATATGCACTCTGTACACTATCAAATGTCTATCAGTTATATATTTCAAATACTTAATTTTATAAAGAATGTCATTATTATTGTAACAAGGGTATGTCAAGGGATATCACATTTATATGACATGGAATCAATTATGTTATTTTTATTAATGAATTACCCCAACCAGGTGCAAATTCCACCGGCATCCTCTTGGGGTTCAACAACACAGTGCTGAAGAGCCTCCCACGCTCCCTGCTGCTCATCCAGGTGGAGAGTATTCTCATGGGGGCTGCCTTCCTCGCCATGATCATAGTAAGACCACCCCCCACCCCACCTCCTCAACTCCACTGGTGGGCCAGATATATCTGTTAGATGCGTAAATATATAAACATTTTGCATATTTTGTTGTTGTTGGTGTGTGTGCATTTGTTTTAAGAGTTTGTAATCTTTTGGGACTGCTTCATACACAGACACACAGTTTACCCCCCCCCCCCCGCTTGCCCACAGTTCCTGGTTGTGTGCAGTGCAGCGTACCGTCCCACTGAGGAGATCGACCTGCGCAGCATTGGCTGGGGTAACATCTTCCAGCTACCCTTCAAACACCTCAGAGACTACCGGCTGCGGCTGCTCTGCCCCTTCTTCATCTACAGTGGCCTGGAGACCCTTTTTGCCATCTCTGGGCTCACCCTGGTAACCAACCAGCGCTGCAACTTTAAAGGAACTAAAACAGGAAGTAGATTTAAAACTGTCCGGTCTTGGGACGCGAGACTCATATTGTTACTTTCCTCTTCTCTCCCTCCTCTCCTTCTTCTCTCCCTCCTCTTTCCCTCCTTTCACCTTTCCCCTCCCTCCCTCCCTCCCTCCCTCCCTCCCTCCCTCCCTCCCTCCCTCCCTCCCTCCCTCCCTCCCTCCCTCCCTCCCTCCCTCCCTCCCTCCCTCCCTCCCTCCCTCCCTCCCTCCCTCCCTCCCTCCCTCCCTCCCTCCCCAGTCGTACGGAGTATGCACGGTGGGTCTGGAGTGGCTCTGGCTGCTGGTTGGGGTGTATGGCCTTTCCTGCTCCCTCTTTTCCCTCCTCTCCCTCTCCCTCCTCCGCCTGCCACGCTGGGCCACCCTGGTAGCGGGCGCTGCCGTCCACGGTCTTCTGCTGCTGGTGCTACTCTGGTGGTGCCCCAGACCCAAAACCCCGGGCCTCCTCGCCCCCCTCCTTGTCCTCACTGCCCTCTGGGGTTTGGGCTCCGCCCTCAACAAGACTGGCCTCAGCAGTGAGTATAACACAGTACTGCTGTCCTAAGATGCCCTGTACACAAACATATTACAGTAACGCCAACCCCCCCCCCTCTCTCTCTCTCTCTCTCTCTCTCTCTCTCTCTCTCTCTCTCTCTCTCTCTCTCTCTCTCTCTCAGGCCTGCTGGGGATGCTCTATGAGGACAAGGAAAGGCTGGACTTTGTGTACACCATCTACCACTGGTGGCAAGCTATCGCCATCTTCATTGTTTACCTTTGGTCCGGCCTCCCAATGAGGGTGTGTGTGTTTTCAATTTTTACTTTCCTTCCAGCTCTTGTTGTCATGCTAATTTCCTTTTTGTTGTTTTCCCCAGGCTAAACTTTCCATCCTATTGGTCACTCTGATACTGTCCTGTGTCTGCTATTGGCTGATGGAGCAACGTCAGGCCAAGAAAATACCACCTAGAATCCCCCGTATACCCCGCCCTCGACACAAGGTAACCAGTCCCTTCCTATTGAACTTGGTTGTTTTTCTTGGTTGTGAGAATACATGTGGGTGAGGGTGTACAGGGGTTTTTATCTATGAGAGTGCGTGTGCTTCTTTCAGGGCGTGCGCTTATTTCTTTCAGAGTAAAACGAGTCAGAGTTAATCTCCGCCTACATCTGAACAGTTCACATTCTGTTGTTCTTTCACTTCCTCAGGTCAAAGGTTACCGTTACCTGGAGGAAGACAACTCAGACGAGTCAGAGTCAGACTCAGAAAAGAGTGACGAGGAAGAGGAGGAGGAGCATGAAGGTGAGGAAGGAGGGGAGATCAGGGAGGATGTGGGCGGAGATGCAGGCTCACAGGGATCTGATTCGCCGAGGGCCAGGAGGGGAGGTGCCAGGGATCGACGGAGGCAAAAGGATGAGGGGGTAGGCCACGAGGAGTAGAGCTGTTACAGAGAGAGGAGGAAAAAAGAGGGAGAAGGAGGGAGAGTTTAGGAAGGCATAGGAAGATGAGATGGAGAAATGCAAAACAGAGAGGAAGTCATCAAAAACAAACGATTCTCCCACCACTGAGCTCATTTCTCTTCAGTGTTTATTGCATGTCAATAACAAATGAAGTCATCATACTGTATTTTTGACACATACTTCTACCTGTTAAACTGATTTTGTCTGTATCTCAAAAGTGTATCTTCTTCTTAATTCACACACTAGTTGGAAGGCACACTAGCAAGTTTAATACTGTACTTCTGCCTTGAAAGAAAATTGGGGTTTTTGATTACACCGGTACATAAAAGAATGAATGACTATCTCTGACTCGAGAAAGGGAGGTGGAATTGAGTTATACAGGTTCTTGTGACTAATCTGAAAAGAGGTAGCATTTTTTAAGTACGGTACTCACTTCCTCTCAGGTGTCTACAGAGATATATGTTTATCTTGGACTTTGATACTTTTAGTGTGTTTGAGCACATGGCAAACAGATTTGTGTTGTTTTTTTGATGTATCTTCTTAACGTGCCATGTTTCATCGTTATATATAAATAGAAAAACTCAGTAGAAGTGTTTGAGTATAATTCATTTTGTTTGTGTAGGCTGCTGTAAATGTTCATGAGGATGTGTGTCACAGTGTGTTTTTGTTGAAACCGTTTTAATGAAACTTTTCGCAAGGATTCCAATGAAAAACAAACGTCCATGATTGGATGATCACCAAAATGTCAAACAAAACACACCCCCTATTGTGAGAGGACATTTCTGTTGTTGGGGTCATCAGAAAGCCCAAGTCTTTGTGTTTACTTACTTTGTACTGATGCATACAAGAGTATGTAAAGATTTAATGATCTCTAAACAGACTCTGTACTTAATTGATTCTGAAATAGTATTATGTTATTGTGTTTTCAATTATTAAATAAGTTCAGTGACTGGGATCATTAAGATGTGACTGAGTTTTGATGCTAGGTTTGCCACAGAATGATTGTCTCTGAGTGGGTGTTCTCTTATGAAAGACAAATTTGTGTCACCATGGAAACTTATGCACTAAGTCTTATTGAAAAAATTGTTTTGTTATAGCATACGCTTCAATGAAGGTAACCTTTGCTTTCCTACACACAACTTTCTTATATGTATATATATATATATATATATATATATATATATATATATATATATATATATATATATATATATATATAGCATGCACACACATTTGCTGTTTAACAAATATGATATACATTATTTTGAATAATGTTCATGGTATCTAATACCATTTCTCTTTCTTTGTCTATCTCTTTGTGTTTCTCTCTCACAAACACACATGAACAATCACACAGGAGTTACAGCTCAGGACACAGGTTTGAGGTCAGCATGAGTTTATTGTTCAGAGGTACTCTCTATCTCTCTTTCTCCTCGTCATTCCCCCTCTCTCCCTCCTTTCTCATTACCTCTGGTTATTGCTGTCAGTGTACTTAGTGACCCAATGTCCCTGATTTAGATCTGATACACACCTTTCTAAAGGACTGCTACACTAACAACCCTTTACACACACACTTTCTCTTGCACACGCACGCGCACACATAGTGTGTTACTGAAATGAGCTGTATCATGCTGCCGATGTTATTAAGCTGACTCAAGTTCTGACCTTGATAGAAACACCCTAAGTGCTGAGTGTTTACAGAGGATCAACTGAGTGTTTCAATGTTGTAAAGTGGATGTGTGCCTGAACGGGACTGAGGTGGGTGGGTAACTGAGTAAATGCTGACTGACTCGGGTGGATGTGGTTTCAGACGCCGGCCCAGGCCTGGGTTAGGCCCGGCTCTGTATGTGGTCCGGTCCCGGTCTTAGTGGTGAATACGGCGGATGGACTGGATCTGGGGGGTCTGGCAGTGAGAGCCCCAGTTCTTCCAGTGCTGGTAGTCTCCGCTGTGCCTCTCACACTCCATGATGTACTGCTGCCCCCTATAGCCAGGGTACTGGTAGCACACGAAGCTGCGGGAGAGGAAAGAAAATACTATTGACACTCTCACACTGGCTATAACAATGACACACTAAGTGTATCTGTACGGCCAGGCGTTGATGTATTTGCATGGATTTGTATTGTTTATCTGTTTGTCAATGTATCTGTGTGTCCATCTGTTGTTCAGCTACATGTATCTGTCACGTGTGTGTGTGTGTTGGCGCATATTAGTCTGTTTATCTCTGTGTCAATAAATATGTGTGTGTGTGTGTGTGTTTGCGAGTGTGTGTGGCCTTGGCGTCCGGTCTAGTTTGTCGACTCACGCGCCACACTGCACGTGCATGGAGCCCACTTCGGGCATGCACCAGCCCATGGCCTGCAGGGAGGGGTAGTCATCGCACAGCTCCACGCTGCGGCCCATAAAGTTCTCCCTCTCGAAGATCATCATGCGGCTGCTCTGGTGGGCCTGCAGGACAAGCAGAGAGAGGGGCTCACATGCAAAATACTCTGAATTCAGACGCTGGGGGGAAAAAATTAGTTCAATTCACTCGCACAAAGGTTTGTGAATGGGCACACACTTCACAGACAACCACGAGCAAACTTTAAAATATATATCCCAGAATGAGCCTTTGAGATCCTCTGTCTCTCACACAGACACACACACACACACACACTCATCCCTAGGTGTACTCACAGCGCAGTAGATGGGGCGCAGGGACATAAGGCGCTCCACGTGGTAGGACAGGGAGCCGCTGTAGGCGTCCCAGTGGGGGTACTCTCCCCTCTCCAGGATGAACTGCTGGCCCTGGAAGTCATGGTGCTCGAATCCCACCCAGCTGCACATAGAGAGAGGTGGAGGAGGGATGGAAGCGAGAGCTGGTGAGCAGGACATGTAATAGGCCAGCTCTACGGGCACAGCGGTGTTTCAAGTTCCATGTCACCCCCTAGTGGTCGGAGGTTAGCGATGGAAGCTATAGCACGCACATATTAGAGTTGGTTCGACAAACACTTACTCCTAGTGGCACATAGACACACACATACACATGGACACACAGACATACAGGGTGTGTGACTCACGCTCCACTCTCCACTCTGATGGAGCGGATGTAGTCCATGCCACAGTCATGGATGTTGCAGCACTCGGAGGTGAACTCCTGGCACTTGCCCTGGAAGTGCTCCTGCTCAAACACGGTGACCTGTAATGACACGTACAGGTTAGTGTGTGGTATACTTGGTACAATATTTTTTTCCCCTCCTTTTTATGTGCATGTATGTGTCTGTAAAGTCACCTTGAAGAATGGGGCCATACCCATGCCGGGGAAGAACATGGGTGAGGTCATGTGGGTTTTAGTAGCTCTGTTCATATCTTCTGAGAGAAAAGGAAAGGGAAGGAAAGATACGACACAATCAATATCCTGTCATTAGTGACTTTAGAGACCTATTCGATTTAGATTGTCCTAAAAGCGCATGCTCAACAAAGCTGAAAACACCCCTGAGGCATTAATGACATCTTCAATCAATCCAAACTCGGAGAACATTTTTATATATACGTTCTTCTCTTTGATATGAAGCTTGTCATCCCTTAATCAAAATCTTTGATCCGTTTTGCTGCTCGAATAATGTTTTTAAACATTTGAACTGCCCCAAAAGTAAATTTATAGGGTACGTTGCTGAGGCCCACTAATAATAATTAAAATCAAAGTTTTAAACGATCACAAATACAATCTTAATTGTAGTTTCCAATAATTCGCTGTCAAATATCAGTGTAGCCCAACATACATATTATCCAAAAGTTTTCCTTTGTTCAAAAATATGAAACTGTAAATCCTCCGTTTCTTGTTGCCCCGGGACCTTACCTGGTTCTTCTCTATCTTTGCGCTGGAAAGTGACACGCGCCAATGCTCTTTACATAGACTTTTGTGAGAATCTGGCGCAACCGTTTTATACCGGCGTCCACAGTTGCCCGCGCGTAACCATTGGCGACATTGTTCGTGCGTGTGCGTGTTCTTCTATAGGCTTTACTTGAGCGTCAGTGTATTGGTGTGAGAAAACGTGGCCGCGCACTCACTACTCTCGAACGTGCTTTCGTTCGTTCGTTCGTCTGTGCGTAAAAGTCAGTGTGAGCGCGCGCCTGTCCGACAACTCATTCTTCGCTCCCTCTCACTCCTCTTTGTTCCCCATGTAATAGTGGGCACCATGTCGACTCAGCACATAATATAGCATAGTCCCCGCTGAATGCACGGTGGTAAGAGCCAGTGCGCGAGCTCGTTTGGAGTGAATGGGGGGCCCGTGGTTGGGTTAGCGCTGTTATATTCGTATAGGTCAGCAGTGCTATCGTATAGCGCAACAATGGACCAGACTAAAGGTAGAGAATGAGTAGGATTTGGCCCTTCTGTGACAATCAATTAGGAAACCTCTTTGCAGTAAGAGTTCATAGTTGGGAAAACGATGGGTAAAACAGTAAGCTAATGGTCTTTAGTATAAATAAATCAATCAATCAATCAATATGAAACATAGGCCTATCACAGAGCAGACAGGAGTTCTATTAATATCACAATCCACTTTATCAGGTCATTTGTTATTGTGGTTATTTCAAAGCCTCATTGTTGTGTCACCGCTCTGACTATAGGCTACATTGTCATTGTGAAGCCATTATGAGAGAACAGTGATGGGGATGACACATGATGCAGACGAATAGCCACCTGTTTACTGAAAGCCCAGAAAAATTACATTTCTGTTGCCAAGGTGACCATCCTGCACCCCACAGCTCCACCCCACCTTTAGATCTGCTTACCTCATTTGACCCTTGAACTGTACCTAGAACCATTGGAACTTGTGTTCCACATACATACCACAAGTCATTTGCAGTATGTCTGTGATGTCAGTGATGATTTGCTTCATGCAAGTGAGAAGTTTTATTTATAGAAATTTGTCTCCCAATATAATAGCAGTTCTTCTGAGTTATATTATTGAATTATTGTCAACTATGAAAATGAATGACTCATAAGATTCCAAAAAGAGAACAAACATTGTTAGTCCCATTCTATTGTTATGGTTTTGTTTTACATTCAGTCATTTAGCAGACGCTCTTATCCAGAGCGACTTACAGTAAGGAGAGGGACATTCTCCCCGAGGCAAGTAGGGTGAAGTGCCTTGCCCAAGGACACAAAGTCATTTGGCACTGCCAGGAATCGAATCGGCATCCTTCTGAGAAATAACCCAATTGCCTAACCGCTCAGCCATCTGACACCCTTCACCCTTTTACAGTTTCTGTGGGGAAGGAAATGGATTGTGTGAGGCTGTGTCAACTGTGGTAACCCCCAAGGTATGCGGTCATGCCACCAGGAGCCAACAGCCTAGCATGCAAGGGTCAAAGGTCGCACAGAACGTTCCCCTGCAACTGGTCACAAGGATGATCCCACAGATCCAAAATGGCATGCCGTACAGTATTGTACTTACTCTGACATAAAAGTCTTTAAACTGCAACATTTTAAACTCTCTCATGTCGAGTAGTCTTTTGCAACTGTTCATCTAATTGCAATGTATGACTTTATAATTGCAGGTGATTTAATTGTGTCAGTTCTTCTTTCAATGTATTTTGGTTTTAGAAAAAGAAAGATAAGTACATACTGTAGTGAATATCTATATTATTGCTGGAATTCCATGTGGCTTACCCCCCCTCTTTCTCTTTCTGTTCTCTATATATCTCACTTTCCTTAGCTCTCCCTATCTCCCTCCTTGCTGTGTCTATCTTGGCTCTTTCCCATTGCTCTCTCTCTCCTCTCATTCTCCCTTGCTCTCTCTCTCTCTTCTCTCATTGTCCTTTGCTCTCTCTCTCTTCTCTCTCTCATTCTCCCTTGCACTCTCTCTCTCTCTCTCTTTGATGATGGGGGATTTCTATTCTTCCTCAGCTGTGAGCTCAGCGAGTTTGCTTCTGTCATCTAATCCCTCCTCTCCGGGCGCCAGCATATAAAAGCTGAGAGGGGCCCACTGCACTCACACACACAGAGAACGCCACAGAGCCCGAATCTGCCCCCCGTACGTACACACTACCACAGGTAAGAAACATACTCACACACACACTGAGAGACAAATAGATCAATGGCCAAGACAAAGGGGGGGGGGGGGTGGTGGCATTTAGAGTTAAATTAGTTTCAAATTAAATTTAAAAATGCTTGTCAATTACAAATCAAGAGATAGGGTCAGTATAGAAAGTATCATGTTAAATTTGAATGAGGACAATTCTATGAGATTTTCGAAAAACCCATATTTTCTGAATGGCAAAAACTCTGAGCTAAACTCTAGCACAAAGTTTTTGGGGATAAATGGAACCACAGTACCACTACCACAAGCTCCTAATACCTAGTTTTTCATCTATTTAAACAGACTATCAAACTCTATTATTATTGTAAACAGGCATTAAACTAACACATTCTGGACTAGAAGGGAGGAATTTTAGGATTACAATATGATCATTTCATCCTGCTGGGCATTAAACGTTCTCTCATGCCTTTTCTTTCTCCTTCTCACAATGTTTCTGTGGTTCCCCTTTTCTCCTCTGTCCATCGGTGGTTTTTTCAGTCATCATGTCAGCAGGAGGAGAGAAGGCTAAGACTGCTTCCCAGACCGACGGGAAGGCCGCTCAGGGCAAGAGGTCTGAGATGGGCATGATGTCCTACAAGGTACACTCATGCAACCATACACACAAGCCTGCTCAAACACACACGCACACCATCATTCACACACACAGTGAGAGGCATCAGACTTTAATTACAAACACGCACACACACATCTAAGATAATTGCTTTTACAGTTTGACACGTTTATCAACACTTGAGTTCACACATTGATTCTCTTGCATTCTTGCTAGTGGTCCTGAGTTTCCTGTTGCCATAGATATGCAAGTGGGTGGTAAACACTGCAGAGCCAATGTCTACATTAAATTTGATGTTGATATTGGTTTTAATCACGCTTTCTAACTAATAAACTTCTTTAGTCTGGTATTATGCAAGAAGCAGATGCATCCATGCATCTTCTAAGCTCACAGATAGCAAAATTAGTGACGCAACTGGCAATGCATTACAGCATTGGAACATGATTTCAAACCGATTTCTTGACAATGTTCAAACCAGGAGTTGTGGGGTTTCTCTTATGACACAATTCTAATTTGCTATGAGTAACAGGTGTGTGATGGTGTTTGCAACACTCCTGAGTGGCTCATTGTAGTAATACAGGATCTTATCCTGCAATACACCATGGTATAGAATGACCATGATTGAACCACCAACCCTGTGTATGGGAGCTCTCACCAAAACACCAAAGGGCAAATACATTTTCTGGTGCTAATAATTTGCGATAATTGCAATTCCTCAAATTATTCACATTAATTCGTTACATTAATTAATTCATTTTAATCAATCAAAAACAGACTCTCAAAATCTAAAACTCTCAATCCCTCAAAATACCAATTTAAGCCGTCTCCTCTTCCATCTCTCCACCCTTTCTCTCTCGTTTCAGATGTGCGTGTTCGACCAGGAGAACTTCCAGGGTCGCTGCATTGAGATCACCAATGAGTGCATGAATGTGTGTGAGATGGGCATGGACAGAGTGCGCTCCCTTCGCGTCGACTGTGGACCGTGAGTGCCTCGCCGCTGCTAGTCAATCTGAAATGCAACAGCAAAGATTAGACAGCTGACACACTGAGAGCAAATCATGTCTAAGCCTCCCTTCCTCCCTTCCTCCCTCCCTCCCTTCCTCCCTTCCTTCCCTCATTCACACTCCCTCCCCTTATGACACTCCCTGTCTGCCTGGTTTACGCTCTCTCCTCTCCCTCCCTCCATTCCTCATTCCCTTCCACATCCCCATCCCCTTCTCACTCCCTTCCAACCTCAGTTTTGTGGGCTTCGAGCAGATGAACTTCTGTGGAGAGATGTTCATCCTGGAGAAGGGAGAGTACCCTCGCTGGGACTCTTGGAGCAACTGCCAGAAGAACGACTACCTGCTGTCCTTCAGGCCTGTCCGCATGGTAAACTTCACCCACGTTTGTTAATCTGTTCACTCTACTTATATTCTTTATTCATAATAAGAATAATTCTCAACAATATTTATTAAGCGACCATGTCAAAAGCCTGTCTAATTGCTCTGTCACACCATCCTTTCGGAACTAACTTTTTTGCATTCATCCATCCATCAGCTCAATATTTCACCCTTCCGTTCTCCTCCCTTCAAAGGACCCTGAGAAGCACAAGATCTGCCTGTATGAGGTGGGCCAGTTCAAGGGTCGTAAGATGGAGATCATGGATGATGACGTTCCCAGCCTGTTCTCTTATGGCTTCACTGATAGGGTCGGCAGCATCATGGTCAGCTGTGGAACGTGAGTAGTCCTCATACAGCAACATCCACCTGCCACATCCCATCACATTCATCTATCCCATAGCCTTGAACCAGAGGAACAAAAACAAATATTCTACAATTAAATATAATTTATAATGATGAATTTAATGTAAAGTATAACCCACAAAAGACGTGTATCAAAAGTGGTTTTGACAAAAGTTTCCTACACCATCCGAGTAGGTAGTTTTATTTATAGCCTCATGCTCCTACGTCACCCTCCTCTGGGGTGGGCATGTGATGTCAGTGAGACCCTGCTGAAGATGAAGTTCTCTAATGGATCTATCTCCTTCCCCGCCAGCTGTAAATCAGCCGTGCTCCATTCGTAGCACATACTCAAACACACAGGCAGACATTCCCTGTGGGTTGTCCAGACAAACGTAACAACAAAATTAAATTGGTTATTTTTCTTTCTCAACACCCTGCCTCTCTTTGTATCTCAGTACCTCTCTCGCTCTCTCTTTGTCTCGCTGTCATATCCCATTTCATTTCTCTGCTTCCTTCCCTCCCTCTTTCCTTCCATCTCTCTGCACATTCGTTTGACTTGCTTCTACGCTTCCGTCTGTTATTCTTTTATACACTTTTTTGTATAATCTTTTACAGTAATATTGCCTCCATCTCCACCTCCTTTCTTCCTTCCTTTGCCCTCCCTCTTCTCTACACAGCTTTGTGGGCTACCAGTTCCCTGGCTACCGTGGCAGCCAGTACCTGCTGGAGAAGGGAGAGTACAGGCACTTCAACGAGTATGGCGCCCGCTGCCCTCAGATGCAGTCTGTCAGACGCATCCGCGACATGCAGTGGCACCCCCATGGCTGCTACACCATGGCCAGCAAGTGAGAAGCAGGGAGGGTGAAGAGGAGAGTGAGGGGGGCGGAGGGAGGGCAGCTGTAGAGAGGTGTAGGGGGATAGGAGATGGAGAAAGGAAAGCAAAGAAGGGAGGAGAAGAAACTGTAGGAAGTTTGCTCCGCCTCCACCTTGCCACTCTGAAGTCTTGCGGTGGATAGATCTAGTAGGATGATGAGTAAGGAGGAGACGGTTGGGGATGCAACGCCACCTAGTTGAAAAAAAAGAGTGCTCTGTTCTATTTTGGGATAGATAAGCCAGCAATGAAAACACATTAACCACGATTAACAGATAAACTTAACAGATCAAGATCTGGTCTGTAAATAGATCTATATTTTCTCTCTCCCAGTTTGAAAGGCCATTCCCATTGATCCTCTTTTTGACCCTCACTCTCCTTAATTGTCATCCCACCTATCTTCCACCTGAATTCATTATAAAATCACACAGGTTAATTGCCACTGATAGGGAAGGGTTTGTCTGTTTGCTTGTGTTTGTGTGGGTGAGGAGAGAGGGCATCGGTTAATGTGGATACTGCTTGGAAGGGATTTGTGGGAAATTGAGTTTCCACCCATACCTTTTTTGGCAGCCATTCCAAATGATGTACACCGACGCCAGACTCTGCTCCTTCTTCAATCTGAACACAAATAAAGAGGCTCTAAACCATTCCACATCGTCACTGTCTCCTTGGCCACATATCTGTGTGTTTTCATCCATAGGCATAGTCCACAGCACAGGGTGGGAACTGTTATGACCATTGTCATGCAACATGGAAGACCTACAACCTTCAGTAAATTACTTTAAGTGATGAAGAATCAATCCGTTCAGACAACAATTATCTTCAATAGACTGCACTCCATCTGCTTGAATTCATATTGAGTAAATATGTGCTGCTTGAAAAGATGAGGATCATGTAAGTTGAGTCTTACATGCTACATTAAGTTTGTATAGTGACTTCACACTGTTTTCAAAGACTGAAGAGTTGAAGCACACCCATTATTATGATGCATCCATTTTCACAAAAGACACTGCTCTCTGACATTCGTGGTCTACCAGGATCAATAAACTCAAACACATGGTAAGTAGGTTGATGGGAAATATCTTTGTGGATAGAGCATGACATTCATGAACACAATGTTAATGATTCTGACTCTATACAATGAAGTTTTAACAATATTGAAAAAGCATGCAGAAGCAAACATTGCTCAAAAAATATATCTATAGATGATGCATTCGCTCAAGTGTTCCGTTCACTCAATGTGTGTTTGTGTGGGGAATGTATCATGGCGGTAAGTTCTTTCATTGAAAGGATCAATGAAGTGCTCTTGGCACCTACAGGAACACAGTCTATTGTGGTAAATCTGTTGACTGTGAATAATTCATTTGTTTCTGAAAACAACTTTCTGTGACCTGTGAAACCTGCCCCTTGGTCCTGCCTTCCTCCCCCTTCCCTCCCTCTGTCTATCCATTCTTCCCGTAAAAGGAAAACTTTACTTCTTCACCTGCTGCCTAATTCCATCTATAAATACTCCTACTCCTTCACTCTGTCTCCCACCTCTCCTACCTTTTTCCTCCCCCAACAAAAAACATCTCCACCAGTTCTTAAGATTGGAATTAGACTTCTGACTATAGATCATTCATTCCTCTCCATCCAAGCCTCCCTCCACTCCACTTTCTACCATACCCATTCTTTCATCCCACTTCCTTCCCCTTCTTTCCCCTCTTTCTCCCCCTCGTTACAAACCTACTAGTACTACTTTGTTTCCCCACCTGCTGCCTATCTACCTCCTGCTATAAATGCTGGCAGGAAGGATACCTTAGAGAGCCAACACCCTCCTCCACAGGCTGCTAAACTTGGATCGGAGTGAGGAAATTGTTGACGTCAGTTCCCCCGACCTCGGTTCTGCTTGCCCCCCAGCTCAGACGCCAACTCAACTCTGACGTCAGCGCAAATTGGGACTGCTCTCAGCTGACCAGGAGTGCAGTGGTGTGTAATGAGAATGTGTGAGTGTGTATGTGTGCATCATCTTTCAATCCACACAATTCCCTCTCCCCCCCCATCCCACTGCTCCTCATCAATCCTCTCTTCTTGCCTGGAGGGTCTACGGCAGCATGAGGATGCATACGGCTGGTTAGTTAGAGTGGCTGCCACTAACAAGGAACAGGCAGAGACTGGAGGCAGGTGGTCTGGATGAAGGAGGTCTGGATGAAGTGCTGTTTTTACAACAAGGCATTGTTGCACAGATCTAGGACCAACTAACCCACCACAACTCTTCAGTGCTACCATCGGCAAGGAAACTACTAAACTCACCTTAAATCAGTTTCCATCCAATACACCAGTATTATGAATGTCTCAGTTTACGTAACTATATTGGAGAGCCTGGCTTTTTGGAGGGCCTGTAGTTAAGCTCTCCTGGCACTAGAGGGTGGGGTTTGTTATTTGACAGTGAAGGATGAACAGGGTAGGGACCAAAATGCCTTAATTCCACATTCAATTCAATTCAATTTACTTGGAAAAAAAGGTACATGAGAAAAATCTGGAATGAGTTCATGTTGAAAAGTGCTCAAAGCACGGTCTGCTGTCTCTACATAGCTTCTGTCTCTACCACTCTCTTGTCATCTCCATAGTCGAGGAAAGGAACATGCTAAAATGAACAATTATATTTAAATCTATTGATCTGTGCTCAGACACATATGATGTATGCAGAGGAGACATGAGCTGAATGTTTAAAACACGCACATACACAACACAGCTTGAATGTGGATGCAGTACTTAAAGAACTTCTCATATGAAGATAAGGTTAAACACATTTATTGCACCTCTAGTATGGTAAAGGTCAGCCTAGGTCAGTTTGTTTACGTAAGCCTAGTGTCATCTATAGGTCATGTGAGGAGGGGGTTCTCTGCTGGCAAGGTATTTTCAGAATATAACATTACATCCCAAATTTCTCCGACAATGTGTCACGTCACTGGGCTTTCTCAGCCTCCTTAAAGAAATCTTTCCGTTGGTGATGTAAGGCTGGTATGTAACTTGTGTAACAGTGAACGAGTGGGTGAGTTCACACTATAGGAGAGACAGAGACAGAGACTTGATACCCCACAGAACTCATGCAACTACATGGAATACATGAAATCCAGGTACTGACACGAGTAACTCACAGCAGGTGTGGAACTTGTCATTATACCTACGGGGGGGACCTCAATTTAGTCTAGTTAGTTGTATGCCTCTGTATCTGTCTCTGTCAACCCTCCCATCTCTTTCTCTCTGTCTCACTCTTCTGTCTCTCTTGCGGGTTCTCTCTCTCTCTCTCTCTCTCTCTCTCTCTCTCTCTCTCTCTCTCTCTCTCTCTCTTTCTCTCTCTCTCTCTCTCACTCAACCCCTTTTCTTTTTCTCTCTCAGTGTTCGATCAGCGTTGCGCCACCATCTGCGTCATCAGTGAGACGTACTTGAGGCTGTGTGTTTAAAAATAAAGATGAAGACGGAGGAGAAGAGCAGAAGGACAAGGAGCTGAGGGAATAGAGTCTGGGGTCCGGAGGAGAGGAGAGGAGGATGGGGGTGGGATGAAAGAGGATGCAGAGGAGACTTTTGTCTGGGGTGGGGGCCAAAATGGAGATGGGGGTGAGTGGGACCAGAAAATATATTTCTCTGGAGACATCTACTGGCTATTGATATTTGAAAAACATTTCTGGGGATTGGGGAACAATAAATGTCCATTTGTAATTCATTGGGAGCGAATTACAATTAGAGAGAGAGAGAGAGGGGGGGGGGAATGAGAAAGACAGAGAAAGAGAGAGATAATCACAAAAAGAGAGACAGGAAGAGAAAGCGCACAGAGAGATTGGAGCGAGGTTTGGGCGAGAGAAGCAAAGAGTGACAGAAAAAAGAGGGAAGTCGAGAGAGAGGATCATCACTATGCAGTGTCAATGAATATTTTCACAACAAGAAGAAGTGGCGGTGGCTTACACCTGCCTTTCAGCGTTAACGAGGGGGGTGCTTACGCACACAAGGTTTATGGTAACATACACAAGGCATGTTAGATACACACACACACATGTGGAGGGGGCTGAAAGGTGATTTCAGGTAAATTCAGTACCTGAAGTGGAACTGCTTGGATGAATGGATAACAAACAACTAGACTTCGTAAAAAAGGGAGTGAGAGAATAAAAGAAAGAATGAGAGATGAAGCACATGAAAATACTAGTACTGAGGAAGGCGCTCAGGAGAGGAAGTGTGTGGGTGACACAAAGACCAAATGAAGAATGCAAGGAGAGTGGAAGATCATGAGAGAGAGAAAGAGAGAGAGAGACAGAGAGAGAGAGAGAGAAGAGAGAAAAGGGAGAGAGAGGGGAGGGGAGGGAGGGAGAGAGAGGGGGGGGATGGTACTAATGGTGTTCCACAGGGAAGGGTGTGTGTGTGTGTGTGTGAGAAAGAGAGAGAGGTATCTCCCATCTAGAAGCCTCTAGATAGAATGAGAGGCAACAGATTAATTATAAAGGAGGGAGAAAGAGTGGACTGGATGGCCATCGGCATGCTCATGGGGGTCAGTGTTATACAAGCACGTGACATCATACACGTTTTAGGGCAAAAGGGTACCACTGAACTAAACCGAACATGAGCCTCAAAGGGCAGCCAATGAATAGAGATGAATGAGCTCTAAATGGACCCGAGCGGACAGTTAGACCATTCTGAACACCAGACTGCCAGGACTGCCAGGATGCAGAGATGGAGAGAAGAGGGTTAGAGAGTTTGTGCAGGGAGGGCTAAACAGAGTGACGGTGTGGTGACATGGCACTGAGACGGAGGACAGATATGGGAAATCGGAAGTGGTGACGCCAAGAGGAGGAAAGAATGAAAGCAGAAAAGTTGCGCTGGAGGGGAGGGTGTGTGCGTGTATGAAAGAGAGAAAAGACCGAAGACACAGAGGGAGAGGGAGAAGGAGAGAGGATCTGAGCAGGCAGGGCATAAAGAAAACATAAAAAGCTTTTGTCAAAGTGGTATTCTTGGAGTTCAATCAAAACATGCACGTCTGTGAGTGTGAGTGTGTTTGTATGCGTGTATTTCCGGGTCTGTGGAGCCTACATCTGTCTGCATGAGTGAAAATGTGTGTATATGTGAATGTTTTCTCCATCATTATCCAGTCCCCATAGGTGGTGTCGCCACTGTTTCCATATCACAAGGATAACCGCCTTGCCGTTGCCCTGGCAACCCTCTGTCCCCACCGACTTCCCCACTCGGGTGTTTGATTGCACCCGGTCCACTCTAAACGGGACGCTTCACACACAGAACTGGGTAGTGTGACTGTACCTGAGGCAATCTGCTAACACATTCTCACACACATTCTCACACACACACCTTCTCCCAAACACACACACAGACTTGGTGCCCCGTGTCTCGTACGACACGTGTGAAGTTTTTACATGGTACAGTTTGGGAAATTAGCACCATTAGAATTTAAAAATTTAAAAAGAAAAAGTTTTGAGTATTAATGGAATTTAACTCCGATTTGACGATTGAGATTGATTTGCCTTATGTAGAAAACTCAGTCAAAGTGATCTCGTCTCATAAAAAGTATGAACAGCTATAGAGTATACCATTGATAAGTTGAACCCCTACAGAGTCCCCCCAGCGCCTCACACACACACATGCACACACACACTAACTGGGGAAGAAGGAAGCCCATGTATGTCAATGTAACTTAAACACATAGAAGCCGTTGACTGTGACTATACCCAGTGCCCACACGACAATACATGCCAACCATAGATGCATAGATCAACACTGTTCGATAAGACTGCATTTCAAACACACAGCTGGTGGCGTGGGAGTAGAAAGGGAAAGCCTATGTGTGTGTGTGTGTGTGTGTGTGCGAGTGTGTGTGTGTGTGTGTGCGTGTGTATGTGTGTGTGTGTGAGAGAGAGAGATAAAATGACAGAGATAAAGAGAGAGAGACTTAGTCATGCATGTGGGCTGGAATGTTAGCAACATTGGGTCCAGATCGCCAGAGGAGGAGGTGTGAAAAACAACACAAATGTATGAATGGATGGATGGTTCCCCTGGCTTACTCATTTGTTTATCTGTCTGTCTGTGTGACTGACTGTCTGACTGACTAATTGATTGACTGTCTGACTGACTCTCTGACAGACTGACTGTCTGTCTGACTGCTTGTAGCCAATTACCTGAAGTTTCAAAAATGTCATCCAACTTCAATTGATTAAAGACATCTGTCTACCTGCATATCTCATCAGTTGCCCTTCAGTCTTCCAGTCTGTCTGTCTACATGCATGTCTATCCCACTTATTTACCTGTCTATCTGCACTACAAATCTCTCATCTCTTTTAAATCTCTCTCTGTCTTCATGTTCCCTGGTATTTAGCTACATGTGCCTATGCAGTAAGCTACAACTCAAAGGAACCCCAAGACCTATTCCTAAAAAGATGATTCTCTTAGTTCCACCTGCAGTCCCAGAATTAGTTTTTTTAATTTTTTTTATCAAATTGGACACAAGCTTAAACTTAATACTTAAACTCAATAAGCTTTGGTCTAGTTCTGACTGAGAAGATACCCAATGTTGATCTGAGTTTCTGTCCCAACCATGACACACAAGGGTTGAATTTGAAATGATAAAGCCATTCTGAAGTGCATTTATTTTCTTCACCACCCTCTCAAAACCATCAATATTATGACGCTCCTCATTACCAGTACCGCAATCATCATGATCTATTCTGGTTCAGCTCATGCATGACTGTGCGTCTTGGTCAACCAACACTTAAAATCCTACATCAAATATGTCGTTCAAAAGTGTAGTTTTTTTGACGGCCTCTTTCTTTTGGCGGTAAATGTGTCCGTTCGCGTGCTTAATCATATTTCAGGGGTTTACTCCTATCCTTTATGAATCACATCACCACTATCTTCTTTTCATTCAACTGTTTGACTCTGAGAAATGCCGGAAGCAGACCATACCGGCCTCTCTAAACGCAAGCCAGGAAGTGAGCCTCTTGCCCATCTCCTACCCGTCATCCGCTCCTCCACAAAGCGCAGTCATTACCGGGCACCATGCCGTTCCATGGTCCCCCCTCCCTTCCTCGTTATCTCCACGCCTCTCTTCCTTTCATTTGTGGTGATACATCGAGTCTCCTCCTTTCTCTTGTCTGAGACAAGGAAACGTCTACTAACTGCGATTGCGCGCACTCAGTTCTCCAAGAATCCTCCCTCCCATCCTCTTTTCGTTGTGCGCCACCCGCCCGCATTATTGACCCGGGTTGTGACGTATGAGAGATTCCACGGTGCCCACTGCCGTAGGCGCTACGACAGCTCGAGTATAAATGGACACCGGGTTCTGACAATCGGCACTCTCTCAGTCGCTCCGACTCAGGAACCAGATCATCAGCAGAGATAGCAGGCATTACTTCGCCCTTTCAGGCTAACTCGCTTTCGACTTTGGTTCAGGATGGAAACCCCTACGACTGCTCGGAGCCGACGATGCTCCATCATACGCAACTGCAAAAGTAAGTTTAATTCGTGTCTCTTGCGGTTTATGTGCACTTAGTTTTGTCTTGCATACTTGTGTGCAAAGTATCATTGCATTACGCATTTGATAGTCCTAGTGTATTGAGTTTCATTTTAAAAGTGATGTTGGATCCTTAGTAGTCTAAATTGTGCAGTGTTGATTAAATTGAGTAACCTTGGAAGTTTTGGTAATTTTATGTTGGGCAAAATGTATGTTTAGTTCTCTTGTGTTTTATGTGGCACGTAGGCTATAGCATAAATATGGAACTGGAGTTCTAGCATTCATCAAATTTTTGGGTTGTAATCATGTTTTACCTATTGCATTCCAATTGCACTGTGCGTAATTGTTGGCGCAGAAAGAGTGACCTATTTGAGTTTTACGCATAGACTTTGCAACACCTATACCCACTGAATCTATCCTCTGCGTCATATTTCGTAATCATATGACGAATTGTAAACGTGGCAATGTTAATATTTTGTGATATAATTCGAGAAAACCTCTGCAATGCTTTAAAATGGGCCTATAGGAAAATATTTCCTGTCTTAAATTGCTTGATTGATGTTTAAAACCAACACTAGTGCCAACACTAGTGTTTTTTAATGCTACTTATATTTTCATTTTTTATTCCCCTTAGTATTACCTAGACCCCCCTTAGTATTACCTAGACTTTGCTCCTTTTGTATAGTTAGTCCACATATTTAAGTTTCAAAATTCCTATATGTTTAATGTATGCACCTCCCTGCCAAAGTAAATTCCTTGTTTGTGCAAACACTCATGGCGAATAAAATCCCTTCTGATTCTGAACACTAGTTATATGTATTGTTATGTATTCTACACATAGAAAACCAATATTTGCATATGAAATGAGCGATTTTCTCATTTATTAGCGGGATTGCAGCGGAAGTGCCTATATACATTTTAGCACCACGGCCGTTGTACGGCTCCTTGGCCGGACGGCCTCTCGTTCAGCCCGAAGTTGGACACATTTTTCACGGTGCCCCCCTTTATTCCCAGGTGGTCTCTCCATGTGGCTGGTTGTGTGGTTGGTCCTTGGCAAGCCCAGTCCGGCTCAGGCGTGTCCGCACTTGTGCGTGTGCTACCCGACGCCGATGACCGTGAGCTGCCAGGCGCAGAACTTCACCCTCGTGCCAGCGGGAGTGCCCTACGACTCGCAACGCGTTTTCCTCCAGAACAACCGGATTACGGAGCTCAGAGTGGGCTCGTTCGGATTTGGAACTCAGGTAAATACTATTAATAAACGAAGAGACAATGCAAACGGAACTGTTTGAACTGTCAGACAGACAAACTTAGTTTGTGAGTTACAAATGTATTTAGTGCCCTTTACTCAGTTGTTTATTTTTGATACACCTCAAGTGTTTGTTGTGTGTCACACGTTGCCATATATAAATAGCCAGATAAACAAACTGCATGTAGATAAATATATATCAATGATCAAATTAAATCCCTATCAATCCCCTGTCCAGGTTCTGTGGCTGTTCTCCAACAACATCACATGGATTGAGGCTGGTGCCTTCAGTGAGCTGAGGGACCTGGAGGAGCTGGACCTTGGAGACAACCCTCACCTGCACAGGCTGGAGGGGGGCGCCTTCCGGGGTCTGGAGAAGCTCCAGAGTCTCCACATGCACCGCTGCAAGCTGAACGCCCTGCCCCATGACATCTTCCACAAGCTCTACAGCCTGCATTTTCTTTACTTGCAGGTAGGTACTAACAGACACCAAACAAGCACACACGGACATACTCACACACACACACATACAGAATCACACTCATCGCGTACACTCATGTCAACACAAAAAGATACTCACACACAGATAAGATTGTTTTGAGAATGTTGGACGCATTCCTCTCCCTAACCCAGCCTCTATTTCCTGCCTCCTTTTAGGAGAACCAGCTCCACTTCTTGCAGGACGACCTGTTCTCTGACCTCATCAACCTGAGCCAGCTCTTCCTGCATGGCAACCGTATCCGCACACTGTCCGAGAACGTGTTCCGTGGCCTGGTCAACCTGGACCGCCTCCTCATCCACGACAACCGCGTGCGGCAGGTCAACCGCCGGGCGTTCCGCGACCTCGGCCGCTTGACCATGCTCTTCCTGTTCAACAACTCCCTGGCGGAGCTGCCCAGCCAGGCGCTGAGAGACACCCAGGGCATCGAGTTCCTCCGTCTCAACGGCAATCCCTGGTCCTGCGGCTGTGAGGCCCGCTCCCTGTGGGAGTGGTTCCGTGGCGCCCGCGTCTCCTCCTCCGAGCTGATGTGCTCCTCCCCCTCCCATCGCCGTGGCACCGACCTGCGTTTCCTGCGGGAGATGGACTTCGCCCCCTGCCCCCTGCCCGACCCCGGCTCCATCGCCGGCTCCACCACCACCACCTTCAGCACCAAGACTCGCTGGTGGTTCTCCAAGAACAAGCCCCAGTCCTCCAGCAAGGGCATCTTCGAGAAAAGCTCCGAGACCATCAAGGCAGCCCCCTATGGTGGCAAGAACCCCGCCTTGACCACCTCTGTCAAGTACGAGCTGGGCGAGGAGGAGATGGCGCTGCCAAAGCTGGAAGCCGAGGAGTACTGGGCCAACTACGGCAACGAGGATGCGGGCGCCACGCTGCGCTGCTTCGAGCTCGAGTGCCCGCCCGACTTTGACCCCCTGCCCCCCTCCTTTGCCGCCGCCCCCTCCTCCACCTCTCCCACCCCCTCCCTCATCTCCCTCCTGGCTCTTGCTGTCCTCTCCTTCACTCTCAATCTGCACCTTCTATTTGGCTGAACTCTTTAGTTTTGTACGATGCCCTTTTTAGGGCAGCGAGGATCCATCCACCTCCCTGTTGAAAACTCTGCCACCCCCCTTTGCCTAAATGTTGAGAATATCTTACCTCAACAGCTCTGGAGATAGGGGGGTATAGTTAGAGAGATAGAAACATCTATCACACACAGGGCTATGTATACACTACACTGGGCTGTTGAATGTTAACAGCTAGGGCTATAGAACTACACCACCAACAGGTGCAGGTGCTCAACTATGACCCTTGTGATATCACAACGGTCAGAGGTCACACTGCCAGTGTTGCCATGACAATCCTCAGTGCTACTGCTAAATACTACTACTACTACTTCTACTGTTGTAAATGGTTCTCTCTGTGTTGTCACTTAAACTAAACTTTCTAATAGTACAACTAAGATGACATAAGTTCAACTAGCTGCTAACGACATTAAGTACTGTTAGCATCAGCGCTACCACAACAGTTTTGTTGATAGCTATACAGCAGCCATAACTGCCATTGTTGCATTAATTGTAACAACTGAAGATGTAAATAGATTCATTGACATGCTAGCTGATGTTTAGGCCTACATACCCACCATGACTGCTGTGAACATTTCATTTAAGCATATTCTTTCTATTGAAAGAGTGAAGGTGATTTTGTGCAGGGCTGAGCAGAGAATAAAACAAGTAAGGGATTAGGATTGAAGGACAGTCATTGAGAGAGAAAAAGAGTTGAAATCAAGAAAAGAAGACGGAGAGTGAAAGCAAGGGGGGAGAAAGAGCATGCAAGAATGCTGTCGCGATTCTACAAGGAAAGCAAGACAGCGGGGGAGTGAGGGATGGAAAGCAAGGTCAGAACAGGCAAGAGAGTCATGAAAAGACTGAAAGAAGCTAGAAAGAAATAAGCAGATGGTGTACGCGACAGTGCTGGCCCTAGACACTGAGACAAACGGAGAGACAAGTAATAAATTCATTGCATCAAGCATTGTTTTATTAGCCATATAATCATTTTGTGTTTTTCACCTCTTGTAAATTTGATGTCATCTCGGAAGCCACAGGGAAATAATGTTTCCTGAAAGGCTCTGATTGGTGATTGCTGTATGTCATACAATTGATTGTTGACAGAATGTGAGATTACGAATGAGCTGTCTGGATAAAAGAGTGATGGAATATTCTAAATAACCTTGTGAGACATTTCTTTGAGGCCAGTTCCTTCCTGCAAATATGACCTAGAAATATGACCAGCATAGCGAGTACACACATCTTGGAAGGCTAAAAGAATCTTAAGAATCTAAGAGAATCTCAAAAATCTCCTCAACCAAATGCACGTCTCACCTTGTCAGCCCTCAGACCTCAATCCTTCTGCTTTCAATTGAAATGTGAGAAAGACAATAAAAGGCATTGAGCAAGAAAAAGGAAAGGTCAGAAACTGGCCTCATTGGCACCCGAAAAAAACGGAGAGAAAGTATTGGACTTAGGGCGCGGAATGACTAAAACATGACTGAACCGAACTCCAAACCCACCCTTGGGAATAAACTGACTAACCAGACCTTCTGTTGTTCTAGTGTCACCCACAGGATTGACATGGACACCTGTGGTTGGAGACTGGGGGAGAATGGGAGAATGGATGTACAGATGGATGGGTGGATGGATTGAATGATAGATAGGTATTTGCACACATATGGATGAATGGATGGATAAAAAACAGTCTGGCAGATTATTCGATAACTAAGATGCCAAGATGATGAGGTTATTCAGTGATGGACAGACCGACTGGGGACAAACTGTCCGGACAGACAGACAGACTTGCATATGCTTTTACAACTAGTAAAGAACAGAAAATAGATCAGACAGACTGAGAGAGAGCGAATAACAGAGAAAAAGATTGAGAGGGAGAGAGAGCAATCTGATTGGTGTAATGCTGGGTTGACGTCATCTGGAAGTGACCAAAAACAGGCATCCATTCAATTTCAGACTTCCTTCACCTTTCTTCACTTCCTCATCCCTCTTTCCTGTTTTTCCTCTCTCCTTTCATCCATCATACCAGCATTCTCTCAGTCTTCACCAGGCTCTATGGGAGATCAGATTTAGGAGGCGTGATTATTTCCCCCTCTCCTCTCGATTCTTTCTTTTTTTCACATGCTTTCATGTTCACCTGTTCCTTTATGTGGTCACCTCTCTCAATCCTTTTATGAAGAGTTGAGTCAAGAGAGGGAGATGGAAAAGTAATATCAAATGGGTGGGAGAGAGAGCTTGTACTCTTATGAAGCTTGTTGCCGATAGGTGGGAAGGGCAAGGACAAGCTCTGGGAGAGTAGGAGGCCAGCGAGGCGTATACAGACCCACGCACAAACACACACACAGACACATATACATACATACCTACACACACACACACACAACTAAATGCAGGACAGACAGCTCTCATGGTTATGTACTTGGAACATTTTTTCGTTTTATTTTAATAATACTTACTTGGAGCTTTTCAGTATCAGTGAATCAACAGCAGGCTGTTCACTAACAAGAAAATAGTCCTGTAGTTCATACTGAATATACTGTATCTCGAGCCTCCTGACTGTGTCAGAGTATTTGGCCTTTTGTGTACATGTCCACCATGAGGGTGAGGTCAAACTGGGCCTTGGTGCTCTTCAGCTGCCACAACAGTAAGGTCACTTTCAGATGACCAAAGCACCAGTGTAAGCATTTCAACCCTGTGAGAGTTGTTTGTATTTGTTTGTCTCTGTATGTGTGTAGGTGTGTGTGTGTGTGTGTGTATACACACTCAGGCAAAAGAGCATTTTTTGTTTTTGCTCGTCTGTGGGATTGATTTGTCAATCTGTCAAATCTCTTTATTGTAAAAGATGAGTAGGAGACAACATGTGATCATAAATAAATAAGTACATTTATTTGAAGAAAAAAATATATCTGTGTGGGTGTTTCATTTTAAGCCCTGACTATCATCCAGATACTGTTACTGAAGTCCAGAGGGACATCCAGCTCACACATACACACAAACACACACACACACACTATAGTTCCAGGCAAATATCTATAGCAAGTTAATAGTAACCAATAGCAACACACAGGATAATGACATACCCAAAGATTTAAGCTTATGCCCTGCGGGACATTCTTGAACATAGACTGCTGCTGCACCATTCAGCTCAGTATACAAAATTGGTGGCCAAAAGTCCATCCCAAGCAACACACACACGTATGCACACATGCCACACAGGCAGCTCCAACAAGCCTGTGCCCAGCCACTGTCTTGGTCTTGTTTCTATATCTCTGTTGATCTCTCCCTTCCTCTCCTTTTTCTTCCTTCTCTCTCTTTTACACACTTCCATTCTCTCACGTGACCTCCACTTCTTTCTCACCACATCTTTCTATTCTCTCTCTCTCTCTCTCTCTCTCTCTCTCTCTCTCTCTCTCTCTCTCTCTCTCTCTCTCTCTCTCTCTCTCTCTCTCTCTCTCTCTCTCTCTCTCTCTTTCACTCTCTCTCTCTCTCTTTCACTCTCTCTCTCTCTCTCTCTCTCTCTCTCTCTCTCTCTCTCTCTTTCTGTCTCTCTTTCACTCTCTCTCTCTCTCTCTCTCTCTCTCTCTCTCTTTCACTCTCTCACTCTCTCTTTCACTCTCTCTCTCTCTTTCACTCTCTCTCTCTCTCTCTTTCTCCATCTCTTTCTCTGTGTTTGGGCAGATGGTTGAAAGCAGCCGTGCAGGGTAGGCACTGCCAGCTTTGAGTGTGGCCAAAATCAAACAACGCGTCTGTAACATGACACCGACACTTGACAGTATATACATACCCACAGAAAAGTAGCTGTACAAACTTATCATCCATGACTAACACAACAGCTTTCCAAGTCTATATTAGGCAGGGGTGAAGCAACACTGTGGAGGGACACTGTGCAGCACCCTGATTGGATTGGGCCGGCAGACTGAGTGACGCAGTGACAACACGCACAATGCGTGGGCTTTGATTGGATGGCGTCCATGCCAATCAACAGTGAGGCAGTGAGATCATTTGTGAGATCACAGAGGGTGGACCTCTAGAGGACATTTAGGTACTGATGTGAATATTAATGAGTCTGACGAGTGAGTCAGAAGAGCGGGTGAATGAAAAAGAGAAAAAAAGATGGAGAATACAGAGAGAGAGAGAAGGGGGGATGAGGTAAGGTGGAGATAGGGGTGTGTCTCCAGGCGTGATTTTGCAACACAAGTCTGTGCGTCAACAGTATGATGTTCCATAGATATACTGCAACTTGCCTCTAAATTCTATTCACAAGCAGACACACAAACACTCGCGCCCAACTAATTTTGGCATCTTTTTTGTATCTTTTGTCCCACGTCATTTTAAAAGATGTTCTTCTCTTGTCTTGTTCTTTCCATCCCTCCAAATTGTAACCCTTAACTGCTTTCGCACATCCCTCCCTCCAAAGCCGTCATCAGACGTCACAGACCCTCCTCTCCCCCTGCGTCTATCGCACCTTTCTCTAACATCTTTCTTTTCAATTTGACACTCAGATCACAGGTTGCAACATGTTAAAACCTCTCCTTTTTTATTTGTTTCTCTCTCTCTTGATGTATGTGCAGGATGACTCACACCGGGCTCTGATCTAACTCTACCTGGTCTGTTTGCCACTTTGTTATTCCTTTGTTCACTCCATGTATGCGTACTGTGCCCTCATTACATTTTCGCCTTTTTCATGTCTCTCTTTTTTACTCTGCTGTTGGGGATTTAATTAGTGCTCGACTCAAAGAAAGGAGAGGACAGTTGTGTCTCGCTAACAAGATCTCCCTCAAAAAAGCCTTTGATATGGATCTGGACTATCTGTATCCATGCCGCACAAATCCATGCACACAGACACAAGCACACATGCACATACACATGCACCCACACACGTAGGCTCAGGCAAATGTTCGCCTACCACCTCATGGACAATGTGTCACCATGACCTTTCTGACTGTCCTCCATGAACAAGGACTTCTGACTGTCCCTTGCATGTCACTGGGAAAAGGCGTACATTTATGGAACGGTTTCGTCTCTCCACAGAAACATGAAAAAACACACACACGCACAAAGTAAGCACTCCGACACACACGCGCCCGAAAAGATGCCAAACTGTTGCAGAGGAGGGAGGGAGGGAGACAGCTCAAACATGGGTGAGAAAATGAGGAGCAGTCGAAGAAATGTGATGGTTTAGTCACGTCGTTGGATCCTTCTCTCAGCGAGAGAACATTTGGAGGGCTTATGTGCGTACGCACACACGCACACAGACACACGCACACTGACGCACGTGCACACAGACACACGCACACAGACACACGCACACAGACACACAGACACACACGCACACAGACACACACACACACAGACACACACGCACACAGACACAAGCACACAGACACAGGCACACAGACATGCGCACACAGACACACGCACACACAGACAAACACGCACACAGACACACACACTGGCAGTCTTTAGTGTCGTCAGAGCGCCCGCTGGGCGACAGACGTTATTCCTCACGTCACTGTCACACAATTCGCAACACACACATGTGCAAACTCCGCACATGGGATACACACAGACACACACACATCATGAGGCAGGCAGGCACACTCACACCAAGCTCCAAAGCCTAAATAGCCTAAGACCATGTAACAAGATATGCATGAACAACTGTGCTACAGTGTATTCCAGTGATATGATATTGCATTAGATAACTAGGTAATGTGTGCACATTTTGTTCATGTGCATGCACGTGTGTGCACGTGTACATTATGTGACATATGTTCACTGGCATCGTTCTTCAATCTCTAAGCATATCTCATTATCGGAAGTTCACCGAGTTCTCGATTCCTTCCCATATAGAGCAATTGGGATTAATCAGGTATGCTCAGCTCATCTGTGCTTTGTATGGGTCTGAGAAAGTAACTTCAGAATGACGTTGATGACATTCATGCAAACTTCTAGGACATAAGGATTGTACAGGAGAAGGTACAGTGTCACTACAATAATCAGTTGCGTCATGAACTTGCCAAGCAGTGAACAGATGACTTAAACCATCCGCCCCTAGAACGCTTTAGGTGGGAAACAAAAGATTTGTTAGGAGAAATGTGACAGGCTTGTCATTGTGAAAATGAAATGACATGAATGAAAGGCTCCCCCACCCCCTCCTCTGTCAGTCTGTTGTGCCAGCTACTATTTCTGAAACATCTTGTGTGACTATCTTCCCTGCCATCCTCACCTCCTCACCCCCCCCCCCTTCGCTCCTACTGTTCAGCTTTCCCTCTCTCTCCACTGTTCAGCTCTCCCTCTCTCTCCACTGTTCAGCTCTCCCTCTCTCTCCCGTCACACTCCAATGCTATTTTCACTCTTTCTCTCTCCCCATCTCTCCCTACTCCGATCCTGCCCATGGCGCTGTGAAACCACTCCTGTCAATCTCTCTGCCTCTGCCTCTCCTCTCACACTACTTCTCTCATCGCTGAATGTATGACAGTCTGCTATGTGTGAAAATGTTGTCAACTTGTTTTTGCATCATTTCAGTCAACAAGGTATTCAGGTGTGGGTTGTCTTGATCCTTTGATGAAACATGACCTACCAGTTAGGAGGAGGTTGTTCCATCCCACATAGCTCTAACCCAATATAACACACACACAAACAAACAAACACATCTCCCTCCCAAACACAGGACGGCCAGGCATCGCACCTGTGATGAGAGGATTATGTCACCATATCTTTGCGAATGATGAGCATTTGACACTGCTCCCCTTCGACGTCTATCTGCATCCATTTAAGAACCAGTCCTGAACCACTCTCATTTCACCTGTTCCTTCTCTCCACACCTGAGCACTTCATAGTCCTGGACACACACAAACACACACACACACATTTCAACATAGTCCAGGACACATAGTCCCCCTGGAGGGACCACACAATGGTCTACTCAGATCACCATCATATCCTTTCTCTCTCTCTCTCTCTCTCTCTCTCTCTCTCTCTCTCTCTCTCTCTCTCTCTCTCTCTCTGCCCGTGCCCCAACAATCTTGCCAAATACCTAGATAGATTCAAATTGATAGAAACATAGGCAATATCCCAGAATAACAATCTCCTGTTGTAGGTGACATGTTCATAAAAAGTCTTCCTCTTTTAATGGAAGTTTCTTCTTCCGTTTCACCTTGCTTTACTATCCTACAATGCTACAGTTGAATTTATTTTTGCCACATTTATCCTGTGACAATTGGGACAGTGTGCTTTCAGGCGGAGACACTGAAAAAAAAGGATTTTTTTTTCATTCGAAATCATTTCGCAATCTTTCTCTGTGTGTGTAAAAATTATGTTCAGCTGCATCATCTTGCTTTTTGGGGCTTGCCTGGTCTGAAATGTGTATTCATCCTCTCTGATGTCGACAGGTCCTTCTGTCTGTCCAACTCTCCATGACTCAGAGCTTTACTCATCTGTCAGTCTACAGCCGGCTGAATTTCTGAATTTGGCTCCCTTTCTCTCTCTCACTCTCTCACTCTCTCTCTCTCTCTCTCTCTTTCACTCTCTCTCTCTCTCTATCTCTCTCTCTCTCTCTCCCCCTATCGCTCTCTCTTCCTATCTCTCTCTCTCTTTCTTTTGCACTCTCCATCTATATTTGTTTTAATTCTTCGATACTTTCTTTAATATTTAACACTAGTGCGGTGTCCTTTGGCGGCTCACGAGATCCATGGCTCCATCTTACAGTAATGCAGCTCATCATGTGTTTATACATTTATATTTTTTGTTGTGATAAGCTCATCCAAACAGTTTCACACCCTACGCTGCAAGTACTTGTGTCTTCAGCAGTACACCTGTCTATTTTCTACTTCATACAGTGCCAGGTTTGCAAGATAATTGAATCACCGATACAGACACATAGATGTGTGCTATGACAGTAGGATGATGATTGCGTTCCCTAGTTACTGTAAACGTTTCTGTAGCGCCCTCTATTGCCTGTACTGTTGAACTAAAACAACACTATCTTTCAGTGTCATCTACAGCTCAGTGTGGTGAAGTCAAGGGAGATGGTAGTTCACTTCAGGAGGAAGAAGGCACTACTGACTATGTTGTCAATCCAGGGATGCCGAGGTGGTCCAGTCCTATAAGTATCTGGGCACCTGGACTGCAGGCTGGAATGGACTGGTAACACCCAGAATGTTTACAAGGGTCAGTGCTGAGTGACTCCGAACCGTGTATAAACATTAACCAAATAATGCCAATACCAATGGAATTGCAGGAATTTGAGTCCTTGGGTTAAATCAGAGCAGGAATGGTGAAAGTAAGGTTAAATTAAAATATACATTTAATAACCTTGCAATTGAATTAAATCAATTACAATTACAAGGCAAACATGTTACAAAATAAAGGTTAGCTCTTACCAACTCTACCTTGATTATTGTAAACCAGAGTTAGAAAGCAAGAGGTGAGGAAGGAGAAAGAGTAGGACAAGCCAGAGCTGAGGAGAAGGCCTGCCTCAGGAGATGAAGAATCCTCCAGAACAATGGTTCACAACAAGATCAACCAGTTGCTTAATATGACTAGCAATGCAACAGTTAGTTACACAATGAGGTACAAGACCCATAAAGCAGAGACTCTGTCCAACAACTCCAGAGTTGAGCAAATGAGAGGAGGGGCAGGGTGACATACAGCCTTACACACTTCAAATAAATTTGGTAGGAGGCGTGTGACAAACAAATAGTTGTAGGTCGTCCTTGCTTAAGGATAGGAGCTAACAGGTAAAGGTTAGGCTACTGATCACAGTCCAACATCTGTCAATATGGAAAACCTAATACATAGACGAGAACAGAGGAAAGTCGTCGGCGACAAAAACGCCATTATTGTGCGTAAATTCGAGCACTCAGATAACCCAGAGGTCCTACGCATTTTTCAAGACGGACTGTATGAGATGATTCCGGACACGGCATTCAGAGCTTTGAAATATCATCCTGAAAGTATGTCCTTGTATGTCATTATGACACGTAAGTGAAATCAAGATTATTTTTTTTATTTCTGGCCCATGTAGGACTATGTCTGGACAGTTAGTTTTTGGATAAATCTTAAAAAATAGAAAAGCCCTTAAGGTCTTCTAAAACAAACCATATAATATTATTTGTTGGTTCACTAAGAAAACGACATGGACGAGGACACTTGTCACCATGAACACTTTTACATTTTGCTTTTAGTTATTTACACTGCCTGGGTTAAACTGGTTAAACTAGTTAAAGAATGTACGGACTCTTTTACTTAAA
This sequence comes from Hypomesus nipponensis, assembly GCF_054491055.1. Lineage (NCBI taxonomy): Eukaryota > Metazoa > Chordata > Actinopteri > Osmeriformes > Osmeridae > Hypomesus > Hypomesus nipponensis. The sequence goes on along the minus strand of NC_140382.1, from coordinate 13,721,554 downwards.
CATGTTTTTTTGTTTATTCTTTATTGCCCTTCTTCATACAGACTAGGTCTCCTCTAAAAAATCAAATTATAATATGGATGTTTAGACTTTCCGATTTGTTTTGCCAAATGTTATTCCTTTGCGCATGATAATTGGTTGAAAGAAGTCTTGAAAGAAAAGCCATGGCATAATATGACAAATAACAGTGTATAGCCTAAATGTTTCATGTTGTTATTTAAGTTGTTAATGGTTTCCCTTTCAGTTGTGTGTCTTATTGCGACAAAGTCTTGGTGCTTGACGGCACTGGTGCCTATCGCTGTCCTGTGCGCGAGGTACTACTACAGCAGGCAAATCGTCCTAGATTACCTGGAAAATGCGAAACGCACTGACATGAGAGACATAGAAGGATGTTATATGAGCACACCAGGTAAGAGTGAGACGTTGAAAGTGAGATGTTGAAAAGGTGAATACAAGTGCGAAGTGCACGTTGGAGGTTGGTTTTCCTGTTCGAGAACATTGTTGTATAAAACAGAACAGGATGCAAATAAATGGCTATGTAGCCTATTAACTGAGCATGTTCAGCAGGCCCGGTGCGATAAGGTATTTTTGGAATAACTGCTTTAGCCAACATGAATAGTAAAAAGGCCAGATATATCTAATTCTCTTCCTCTCTCCTATATTTCAGACTGCTGCATGTGGGTTGCAGTCCAAGGGGACAGAGTAATAGGTGTGGTAGCAGCGGTCACCTGCAGTCACCTGAGTGGAGATGGTGCTGTGGAGCTAAAGCGTATGGCTGTGGACCGAAGCTGTAGACGGCGAGGGGTCGGCATATTGCTGGGTCAGAAAGTTCTAGAATTTGCTTCAGCTCGCGGAAACACGTCGGTCATTTTGGGAACCACCTCATATTCGCCAGCCGCCCACAAACTGTACCAGACATTGGGGTTTCGGTGCAATGGCGTAACCAACGGATATACGGTGCCCGGAGCAAGACGCTTAGTTCTAGAATGGGTGTTCTACTGGGTCCGGCATCATCACTACCACTTGGACATGCCTAAGGCCAAAACAAACACTCATGGACAACATTAACTCTCCTGACTAAACTTAGTTTAATATTATGAATCAGTAAGGAGTATAGAAGTTTGAGGATACAATGTCAGGTTTCACAGTTTTTCACAAATAATACCCTTGTCTTTCAATATATAGTTTCTTGTTACCAATGAGTGAAACAGGGGCGTCCTTATACCTTTTTTTACTGGGGCACGTGCCTCAGTATACATCTTCTGTGGCCCAGTAAAATCTGAAGTTTGAGTTTTAACAATTGACTTTATTAGTCAGTGCATTCATTGAGATTGATAATCCCAGAAAAAATTTACGCAGTATCCCAATCAACACTTGTAAAAGTGTTTAATTGAAAACACAAACCTATATGCATGCTGAATTACATGTCAGCCCGCTATTCTGAGATTGCCGAATAGCCACTGCAGCAAGGACACAGAAGTCCTGGGGGTATTCCAGAATTCAGGTTAACCAATCGGGCTTCAAGACCGGCCACTCCTCAGAAACTGCCCTGTACCTGTCATTTCCCCTGACTGATCCGGGGATCTCAGCTAGGATTGAGGCCTGCCTCACAGATATCTCCACCTGGATGACCAAGCACCACCTCCAGCTGAACCTCTCCAAAACAGAACTTCTCATCATCCCGGCCAAATCCTCCATCTCCCACGATCTCTCAATCACTCTGGGATCTGCGACGGTGACACCCTCATCCTTTGCCAGGAACCTCGGGGTGACCATGAATGACAAGCTTTCCTTTACAGCCCACATTGCTGCGGTCTTCCGGTCGTGTAGGTTCACCCTCTACAACATCCGGAAGATCAGGAGATACCTCCCCACCTCCATCGGAGACACTGACTGTCTCTCTACCTTCAAGAAAATGCTCAAGACTCACTTGTTCCGGGAATACAACGGCACCTAGGAATGATTTGCTGGACATGAGTGGAGCTAGTTCAGTCATGGCACTCAGGCAGCGTGGTAAATCACCCATCGCCGTAGCCGACAGCCATAGGCTTAGCTCGATAGGCGGCGCTATAAGACGCTCACATACACGCACTCGCATCCTCGCTGACCTTAGTTCTGCACTGCTGCCGCCCACCACCTGCCCCTTTCCCCCCCCTGTGTTCTGTCTGTTCTCCCCGTGGGGGATTTTACTTGTTGCTCCCTGCCTCATGTCATGCATGCTGCAGTGAAGGCAGAGAGCGCTTCCCCATGTACATCCAGTCCGCCAATGTAAAGCCATTTGTCATGTGTATGAATAAATGGTTAAATCAATCACGTGTCTTGACTGAACTGATGTTAGTTTCCTCCAGGATCACAAAAGCTGCCAAAGCTGATATCAAACTTGTGTCCCTGACCTGTTGTATAGTGGGTTAAGCAAGGGGAGTTTCTATAGCCAAGTAGTGAATTGTGCGCAGCAAGCTTGAAAGAAAAAAAGGGATATGAATTAGGGGCCTGTGCCCCAGTAGAGTGTTATGTCTAACAGCGTCTCTGGACTGAAATCTGCTGATGGACTTGTTCCTCCCACTTGAGTTAGGAGAGCTGTTGTCTCAGGGGCTGTAGGCCCCCCAGATGTTAACTGTACCATGCAGAAGCTACATCTGCCGAGGCATGATAAGGGACGACAACTCCACCCCACCCGGCCCTGATGTTAGAACCTCCTGCACCCTTTCCTCTCGCCCCTTACTCCTCTCACTCTCTGTCATGCATGTATGAATATGAAGAAGACGATCAAAATAAATAAAAACAAAAATTATTTTTGAACACAAATTATACAGGTCAGAGTTAGATTATATTGCTGCTGTGCCTTGTAAAAAAAAAATCCAGTCGTATTTTGGGGGAATGGAATGAGGTGTGTTCTATAAGAAATGCATGGATCTGCAAGAAATAGGTGCTATAGGAGCACAGTTGTTGGTAACAAGATTTGCAATGATAGTAAATTGAGAAATAGAATGTTTGCAATATCCTGTTTACTGTTAAAAAGTAGGATGCGCCTCATCAGTGATACAATTTCCTCGTGTTCAGTTTTGTTCTCTTTAAGATTTTGCTTTTGATTTAGTACTTTTTTTTTTTTACACAGTCTGGTCTGGATTAAAAAAGGTAAGTTTTATGATTAACATTAATTTTATGAGACTTGAGTCCAGCTGCATAATGCTCACAGTGAGATGATGGATAGAGACAGTGCTGACTGAGATCTGGTGAGAATAAAAGAGAGGAGAGATAAACAGAGAGGAGGAATGGTGCAGAGAGAATATGTTGACTTTGTTATGTACATGTTAGATATGTATATATTATGTATATGTTGTAACCATACCTCAATAGAACTCCGTAGACTGTTTATTCTATACAGTTTAACCCACGCAGAAAATTCACAACTGTAGAAACTGCTTTTACAAACCCACTTTCATTCTCGAGGTGTTTTCTGCAGAAAAATCGATTGGTTCTATGAGAAATAGGTGTTCTCTCCGAGTAGTGACGTTGATGGCTCTAGCTACTGTACAGCGATTACAATAATATTACGAGCAGATTTATAAATATGATGCTTAATATATAAAGTCCTGCTTGTTTTGTAAATACTTTATATTTTACCTGCATCCATTTACATGTAATACAATTTTTCCAAAATTGTATTTGTGTGTGGAATTATGTTTAATGCTGAATACCTTGGTCCATGCCATAAAACAATATACCACAATACAACAATATACCACAGAAAAAAAATGTTTTAATTGAAAATGCTGTTCAGGCTTGCTGGCTGTGTCACACTGCCCTCTTGAGTTCAATGATGTCAAATTATTTTCAAGATTCAGTTTAGGACTCCATAGACTGTTGATATGTGTGAGGTAGGACACACAGAGAGTAAACAGTCTGGACAGGACAACAGCTGTTGGCTGTTGGTTAATATTTATTACATGCTATTTTATCATGGTCAGGCTTATAGAAAGCATGCATGTTATTCTTAAACGTTCTACATCAGAGTTAGTCTTCCTCTCTCTGGGTTGTGAATAACAAATCAAACTGTAGGCTGGGAGATACCCTGCCCCCACCTTGTATGTACTAAAAACTTAACTTGCTGGGTTGCTTAAGTTTTTGCTTGATGTTTATCACACCTCATTGTGTAATTGACGTAATGTATTTGCAATTATATTAAATATCATTTTCATGTCACTTTACTTTGACCATTATTGGTCTAACTGAACTCAATAACTACATCTCCAGTGTACTCAAAATGTAATACTAATGTGCTATCCAGTTGACCCCTCTTCTGTCAGACCAAGGGGCTTAGTTTTGGTTGTTTGGTCAATGTAAAAGCCCCTTCAAACTAAGGTTACATACTGTTCTGACAAGCCAAGCCTTTACAAACTTGAGAAAAAAAACGACATCAGAAAGTCTGAGGAAGTAGATGATCAGCACTCACACTCAGCTCACAAAGAGAGATGAGGCACTGAGACAAGCTCACAAAGAGAGATGAGGCACTGAGACAAGCTCACAAAGAGAGATGAGGCACTGAGACAAGCTCACAAATAGAGATGAGGCACTGAGACAAGCTCACAAAGAGAGATGAAGCACTGAGACAAGCTCACAAAGAGAGATGAGGTACTGAGACAAGCTCACAAATAGAGATGAGGCACTGAGACAAGCTCACAAAGAGAGATGAGGTACTGAGACAAGCTCACAAATAGAGATGAGGCACTGAGACAAGCTCACAAAGAGAGATGAGGTACTGAGACAAGCTCACAAAGAGAGATGAGGCACTGAGACAAGCTCACAAAGAGAGATGAGGCACTGAGACAAGCTCACAAAGAGAGATGAGGCACTCAGACAAGCTCACAAATAGAGATGAGGCACTGAGACAAGCTCACAAAGAGAGATGAGGTACTGAGACAAGCTCACAAAGAGAGATGAGGTACTGAGACAAGCTCACAAAGAGAGATGAGGCACTCAGACAAGCTCACAAAGAGAGATGAGGCACTGAGACAAGCTCCCAAAGAGAGATGAGGTACTGAGACAAGCTCACAAAGAGAGATGAGGCACTGAGACAAGCTCCCAAAGAGAGATGAGGTACTGAGACAAGCTCACAAAGAGAGATGAGGCACTGAGACAAGCTCCCAAAGAGAGATGAGGCACTGACACAACACTGACCGACAGCTACAGTGTGAGAGGAAGAAAGTTTTCAAACCTAAAGTCAGAAACCTTACATATTATTGTAATTGTGAGACAAATGTGTGAAGATTCCTGAAGAAATCTATGCAGACACAGATGAGATTGTAGCTGAAGTTGATTCTAAGAAGAAGAGGACCATCAAAATGGATGAGAACATTTATCAAAATATGAAGACCTCCTATCCCAGCACAAGAGAAGATCCATCTGCTGCTCAGCTATCAGGTAATATTACATTACATTACATTTAGCAGATTCTAAATGACTGTTCTATGCATCCTACGGTGTTTCAGGTAATATAGGCCTTTTTAGGCAGGAAAGTATGGGCCTCTCGTTAATTCAATATGTTCCAGTAGCTTTCTTTGAAATACTTAATGGGTTTTGTAATGTATATACTCTTCATGCACACTTTCCTACCTTTCATTTAAACTGTTGTATTTGTTTTATTTATTCACTTAATGATTTTAAAAATGTTTGTTTGTATAACATGTCACGTTTCCTATGATGTAATAATAACTGATGCTGTGTGTGCTTTGTAATATGTTGGCACCTCACATTCTCCAGGAGAGTGCTCAATCGTCTCATTTCAGAGAGGTCAGGGAAGAATTTCTACAGTTCTCCTTTATTGGCCCGAATGAGTGATCTGATTTTTTGCTTCCCTCTGGCAAATTAGTGTCACATACGTTTTTGCCACCCCCTCCCCTCTTTTACCCCTCTTGAAGCTCATTGTATTGCCATCTGGTATGAACTGCGTTATATAAATAAAGTTTGATTTGACATCACATGGGCTGATGTTTTGAAGTAGGGGTTTAATACTGGCTCAGACCATTTCTGCATGTCTTTCCCTCTCTTTCTCTTCTATATGCCCTATATATTCTTCATCTATCCAAAAAAGCATCTGCTAAATGCATATATGTAAATGTATTAAGAAAAGGAAGCTTTTTTTCTACATGATAGGCATGTTATTTTACACTTCCTTCAAACAGTTAGTTCTGTGTCTTTGGTTTAGCGGGTGTTAAAAAAAGTACAACACTTGCAGTTGCTGAAGTGTTATAGAAATCTACTGGCAGCACAGTATACCACAACTTGAGGAAGTCTCACCATACTGCTGTGCATCACATTTATCATGAAAGAGGAAGGTTGCTTCCAGTGTTAACTTATACTATTGCAGTCTTAAATAAAATGACGCTAAAGTGCTCTCTGCACTGGGAGAACACTGTCAGATTAACCCAAATCTCCATGCGATTATGGGTGTTTATATAGGGTAGCAATTCATTAGCTATGACAACAGTTTTTATATGTTTTACTTTTTATTAATTCTACATAATGATAACATAATAGTAATGATCGTCCATGCTGAGGCCAATACTTATAATGAAACCCTGTGAGTCAGTCTCTCAGCAGAGAGGGAGGAGCCCCGCCAGAGCTGCTGTAGTGTGTCTGGGTCTGCTGTGTGTTCTCCTGCTGGCTGGGATCACTGGACTGGGCCTCCACTGTGATTAGGATGGGTTTCTACCTACACTCTCCCTGTACTGGTGAGCCATACATAGAACTAGACCTTTTTTATGTCACTGTAATGATACTGTAATTCTATTTGGACAGGCTGTTGCCTAATAGGACCTGGTTCCTGTTCATCAAATCCTCTGTTTCTCCTTTTCAGATCAAGGGTTCGAAGATCGATGTCATGCTGAGATGAGAGACCAACAGCTCCGATACAGTAACTTGACTGCTGACAGAGACCAGCTAGAAAGGGACAGAGACCGGCTAGAAAACATTTATAACACCCTGACTGCAGAGAGAGACCGGCTAGAGACCAGTTACAACACCCTGACCGCAGACATAGACCAGCTAGAGACCAGTTACAACAACCTGACTGCAGAGAGAGACCAGCTAGAGACCAGTTACAACAACCTGACTGCAGAGAGAGACCAGTGGAAGCAAAAAATCTGACCATCTTACTGAAAGAATCAGAGGTAAGCTTACATAGGTCGTGTCATTAATCAGTGTTATGATTAATGACACAAGTCATTTAGTATGTTCTTCCCAATTCCTAGTTCTAGAAAGTCCATGTCCACAAGGATGGTGGAGGTTTAGCTCCAGCTGTTATCATATCTCCACTGATGCTAAATCCTGGGCTGAGAGCAGACAGGACTGTAAGAGCAAAGGAGCTGACTTGGTGGTCATAGAGAGCAGAGAGGAACAGGTGAGAGCCAACCATTTCAATTGATGTGATTACCTTGACAACTCTGAGCCCAACACTGAATCATGTAATTATCTACTTTGTGCACTAGAACTTTCTCCAAATATTTTGAAAACAAGTCTGGATTGGTTTGACTGATAGTGAGAAGGAAGGCACCTGGACCTGGGTGGATGGAAAACTGATCAATCCATCACTAAAGTAAGATAACAAAACGTTCAAAATGTTCATTCCATAAATCATATGATTATGAGGATAATGAGTGAGTGGAATTTTCTCTGTGTGTGGTTGGCAGATTGCTTAACTACTGAACCGACTTCCGGATATACTTAAATGCTTTCCGGATGTAGTGAAAATGTTCACACACTATTACATTCTCAAAGCTTCTTACTCATCCTTATAAGACATGAGCGTTTCATATATGAGTTTGTGAATGTGTTTCACATGCTTCTATGCGAGTATTTCATATGAATGTGTAGCTATGTAAATGTTTAGTAGTATGAATGTGTGTAAACATTTCACATGTGAATGCGTTTCATATGTGTCGATGCAAGTACTTCACATGTGGATGTGTATGTGTTCGTTTAAGGACAGTCTGAATTATTTCCTAAACGGCCCCTCATACTCTAGCACATGAACTCATCCTATCAATTAGCCTATATTTTTCATTTTTTTCCTCAGTCTTTAACGTTTTATCCCTTTATCTTGGGGCTTGTTGACCGCCCCCTTTTCATCCTTTTTCTATGGCATGTTTACAGCGGTACAATTTAACGAAGCCAAAAGAGGGCGACACACCAAAGGTAGGCTACTGGCCAAAACACATTGATACTCACAATTTGGAATGGATGATGGGGAGCAATTCACCACTGAGGACAATACCATATTTCATACCTTTGGGTGTCATTATAATAATGACAATATTCGTATGTACGTACGTATCGATATTTAGTTTTTTTCCGCACAAGTGCACGTTATACGCCAATTAGAGACAATAGGAGATGGTTTTGCTCAATAATAATAGTAATTAATTGGCCTTCGGTCACCATTTTTCTAATTTCTGGTCACTTGCCTATGTATGTGTGTGTGTGTGTGTGTGTGTGAGAGAGAGAGAGACTTAGAAAAAAAGAGAGAGAGAGTATAGGAGGGAGAAGGGGAAGATCAGTCGGATTAACGTCGCTTAACTACGCATGGTTTTACCGTCAGCATCCCGCGCGCACCTGCCCTGGGACTACGGTACACTGTAGCTGCTCCACCAAAGCTGCCTCTTGGTCTTAACACCTTTCTCCAGTCCAAAGGTAAACGGGATGGATATCTGATTTTGTATGCATCTTTCGATGTCGGAGGCAAATGTTAATCTTCCTTTACCGTTTTTCTGTTGTGAACGAAATTGTTTTACGTCAAAGACACGCCGCGGGACGGCCCACCCTGAGCGCAGAAGGCGGATTAGAGAGGAGATTCCGGCTACCCGGTAAGGTCTTAAGGAGGTCCGCTGTCATGGACCAAACTAAACAACAGACAAGAGACAAACATAGACTAGGGGACACAGCGATATTTTCTATAACATATGAAGTTACGTAGCGTTGGTAGGCTCTTGAGAACCCTTGCTACCTAAGGATGAAATTACTATCGACAATCATTTTTACAGCCGCTTCCTAATCGGACAACATTGTGAGAGTGACATGACCATAAGCTATAAGACTATTGCTTTAGAACTGTCCGATACTTTTTTAGTAATATTCTGTAGGTGCCTCCACAGCCGACGTTTGCCACTAAATCCAGTTTTGGCGACAATGCCATTAATGATCGATCAATGAAAAGTCGTATCACCTATTTTCTGTAGGGTTTAGTAAGCCTAGACCTACATTGTAGCAACCTCAGTTGTGTTATTTGTTGGTGGGTCATCGGTGTATAATTGGTGTCAATTGGTGTCAAGTACAACAACAGTACACACACTCAAGGAACAACATCATTCGAAACATATCTTTTTCTCAAGTATAATGGTGTCAGTAGTAGTCATTTAGACCAATAATGTTCTATGTCTCTCAACCCTTACTCTGACACAAACACACACACACACACACACACCATAAAGGCACTGTCCTACTATTACTATTTACTTTACTATTTTTCCATCAGATTTGCATGTGTCTATGTGTCTATGAGTTGATGTGCTTGCATGAGAATGTGTGCAGCTGTGTGTGTGTGCTCATTCAGCGTTCAGGCCATTTAAAACAAATGTGAATACAAAGCCTCGTTGTGGAACCTGCAACAGAATATTGGGCACAGTTCTGAAGGACCTCCCATCCTCAGTTATTTATGATGTTATTTTTAGGCAATGCTACATTTTTGATGCTGTGTATTTGTCAAATTTAATACAGGATGGAACTCCAGGTGTCTGTCAGCCTCTATTTACAGTACTTGACAGCTTGCAAGTCTCCTAAACTCCAAGACAATTCCCAAAACACAGCTTTACTATTGACAACAGACTTTAAACCGATCTCTCATAATGGTTTCTCCATTAATGAGTTCTCACAAAGCTTAGTTAGTAACACAGTTAAGTTCACATAGTCAAGTTTCTAGTATGGAGTACTACAAGTGTTCTGGGCTTGCTGGACGTGCCTGGCGAAGAAACAATGTCATACTTCCCCAAAAGTGAGAGCGAGCGCATTAGGAAAGTCAGATAGGCCAAAGCAATTTTCCAGGATTATGTAACCCAGGTTTATTTGGCTGAAGTTTAAGGAGAGACAAGTCAATACTAGCATCCTGGTCACTCGTATGATTATGTGTCTCCCATACTGTTTAGAGATGTCTCTCTACTGTCTAAAATGACAAAATGTAAATGTAGAGAACTATTTATTTACCAACTCTGTGAGGTAATTGACACCACTGGAATTTTATGAAAGGAGAAAGAAGTCCAGGCCCAGTGGTCACACCCACAGACACACACACACACACACACTTACACACACACACTTACACATGCTCACCCATGCAGACACAGGAACACATGCTAAGTTGCATGACGGAGTGGAAAGTGATGCACAGCATTCATAGATAATTCACAACCAGTTTATCTCATCATTCCAAACGATTGGATCCGACATCTATGTACACGACTGTTGGTATTTAACAGGTGTAGCTCAGGTTTCACCAATACACACATGCACAAACACACACATACACACACCTGCTATACTCTACACATTCTTGACAATCGAGTGTGTTCTTTTATCAGTATATGTGAGCATGTCACTTGTTCTTGTTCCTGTGCTTATGTGTCCGTTTGTTCACATATGTGTTTGTGGATCAGAGGTAATTGGCAGACAGTCGTAAGCCATTTCCTGGCCTATGGGTGGGGATTTGAGAGCGAGGAGCTAATTGGATTTTGTCCCTTGTCTCCTGTCATCGGAACACGGCAAACTGCAAATCCTGGAGAGAGAGGGATGAAAGACAAGACACACTGGCAGATACACAAATGCATATGGGCACACACATGCCTGTCAGTTGATCTGCCTGTCTGTCTTTCTGACTGTTTCCCTTTTTGTGCCTACCTGCCTGCGTGCCTGTCATCTGTCTGTTGACCTGCCTGTCTATCTGTCTGACTGTTTGCCTGTCTCTCGGCCTGTCGGTTGGCCTGCGAGTCTGTCTGCATGTCTTTCGGTTTGCCTGTCTGCCTGCCAGTCCGTCTATCTTTCTGTCTGCGTTAGTAGGGCTGTGAGGATGGAGTTGTTGATGGAGTGGTGCGGCTGCATTATCTAGATGCATTATTGATGGTAGCAGCACTCTGAGTTACACGCTTGCACATAGAAACACACGCACACACGTGCAGACATACAGGCAGGCATACAATCACCACAGCACAACCACGCGCATACACACACACACACTAACTTATGCAGGCCACTTGAATACACACCACCACAGACACACACACACCCCACAAAAACACACCCACAACAAAACAAACACACTTAAACATGTAAACGCACCCAAACATGTGCACACTCATAGATGGAAACACAAAATGCCTCCATTTCCTCGCATTTCCACATTTGCTGTCAGCTTCACTTTAGTGATCAAATGCTTGTGTATGAGTGTGTGTGTGTGTGTGTGTTGAGTGCACAGACCTCCCAACTGTATGGAGCACTGAGAAGAGAGTGGTGTCAGGCTTCACTCAGCAGCCCAACCCAATGGAGAAGTCTAGAACAAGCCATGAACATCTACGATTCACTTCGGTCTAGAATAGCTTTGAAATTTACAGTCGGAAAACCTGTGGTGTAAACCAGCTGATCAATCATGCCTGCTACACAGACAAAATGTATATAGATATATAAATAGACAGAGAGAGAGAGGTCAATTAAGAAACAGGTTGATAGGTAGGTAGACAGACACAGACAGACAGATAGATAGAGAAGAGAGGGAGGAAGAGAGGGTAGCAGAAGAATTCCAGCATCTCTGTTCCCAAGGCTTTGTAGAGGCTTAGTTAAATATTGATGATGTTTGGAGCAGTGTAGAGGCAAGTGGGACTCTGACGAACCTTTCTACTGCGATGGGGCTTGCCGCGCACCCTCCTCTCCTCCGCTTTTCATATGTCGGACCTTTTTTGTGCGTCTTTCTGCCCTTCTTGCACCCTGCCTTTTTAAGTTGTTTATTACGGTGCCTGTCTGTCTGCCTGCCTGCCTGCCTGCCTGCCTGCCTGCCTGCCTGCCTGCCTGCCTGCCTGCCTGCCTGCCTGCCTGCCTGCCTGCCTGCCTGTCTGCCTATCTGTCTGTCTGCCTGCCTGTCTGTATCTCTCCCTCTTTGATTCTCTCCATTGTCTCCATGTTCCCCTTTCCCTCTTCGGGCCTCTCCTCCTCCATGGTCTCACGCTCTTGACGTATCTCTTCTTTGCCTGGATGTGTCTCTATCAACCTCTCTCTATCAACCTCTCTCTATCAACCTCTCTCTTTCTCTCTCTCTCTCTCTCTCTCTCTCTCTCTCTCTCTCTCTCTCTCTCTCTCTCTCTCTCTCTCTCTCTCTCTCTCCTCTCTCTCTCTCTCTGATGGCAGCCAAACGCTTTGATTAGAACGACAAATGAAAGCCAGCCTCCCCTTCTCATTGTTTCATTGTTGCGTCTCCTCTCTTCAGATGAAAACGCACACAATGTGAGGAGCCAACACAGAGACATTGATCACACACCTGCATCTCTCCAGATCATGCACTGCACACAAACACAATGAAACGAACACACACACACGCACGCTGCCCCCACCATCAGACACGTAGCTTTAATGAACCTTCTCATTTCCACGTCTATTTCTAGGAGATGAAGAGGCAGCACCCTCCTCTTCCTCAGCTTGAGGACCGAAGAGAGAGCCGAGCAGGGGTGTAGCTACTGCCTCCACCATGGAGCCCTGATACACGGGGGCTGAGAGCAGGTCAGTGTGTGTGCATGTGGACGTGTGCGTGGCTCCCATTATGTAGGTCTGTTGGTTGTTGGTTGAGGTGAGTCTCTAATCTGGCTCAGCAGGGGTGACGCAGTAACACCATGTCCACAGTCTAAAGAACACACTCTAATCCCATTAGCTGGGTGTGTTGGTGTGTGTGTGTGTGTGTGTGTGGGGGGGGGGGGTTGATATGTCTTCTGCTATATTTTTGAATTTACTTTTGTTGTAACGGAGAGCCCTACAGACTAGATAGTGGAAGTAGAGACATATGAAAGACGAGAAAGAAAGAGACAGAGAGAGAGAGAGAGAGAGAGAGAGAGAGAGAGAGAGAGAGAGAGAGAGAGAGAGAGAGAGAGAGAGAGAGAGAGAGAGAGAGAGAGAGAGAGGGAAAGGAGGAGGGTGAGGGAGAGGGAGAGGGAGAGAGAGAGAGAGAGAGAGAGAGAGAGAGAGAGAGAGAGAGAGAGAGAGAGAGAGAGAGAGAGAGAGAGAGAGAGAGGGGGGGGGTAAGAAAGTGGTGGAGTGGGAGAGTGAAAGAGCTGAGTAGGGCCTAATCTGTATGGGCTGCCATAGCCCATTAGCCTTTACAGTGTGTGTGTGTGTTTGTGTGTGTGTGTGTACAAGCATACCCTTATTTGTTGCTCTGCAGCTACTCAGTTTTTGTAATAGCCCCCACACAACCATACATATTTTGTAGTATTAGATTAGAAGTACAAATGTACTGGAATGGGAAATCGGATTGTTGCATAGACCACTCTAAGCTGAAAGAGAAAGAGAGAGAGAGAGAGATACAGAGATACAGAGAGAGAGAGAGATACAGAGAGACAGAGATACAGAGAGAGAGAGATACAGAGAGACAGAGATACAGAGAGAGAGAGATACAGAGAGACAGAGATACAGAGAGAGAGAGATACAGAGAGACAGAGATACAGAGAGAGAGATACAGAGAGACAGAGATACAGAGAGAGAGAGAGATACAGAGAGACAGAGATACAGAGAGACAGAGATACAGAGAGACAGAGATACAGAGAGAGAGAGAGATACAGAGAGACAGAGATACAGAGAGAGAGAGAGATACAGAGAGACAGAGATACAGAGAGAGAGAGATACAAACACACACACAGCAAGAGAGTGGAGTGACAGATTCTGACAAAGACTACTTACACTCACAGTAAGTGGCTGAATTCTATGGAAAGGGATGAACTATTTAACATTTCTCTTCAATGAGATGAGTTATGATTTCTCTTTAATGAGATGAGTTATGATTTCTCTTTAATGAGATGAGTTATGTTTCTTGTACAGGGTACGGCACTCTTCCTGATCAGATCCATTCTTTTTTTACATGAAACAAAAATATGTTTACGAAAGATTTGAAAGATTGGGACACTTGGACTACTGTTATGAGATAATATGGTTGTTTTGCTATTGGCTTGTGTGTGTTTTACAGTTTCTGGTACCTTTTTGCCCATGGTTTAGCCTGGTTCAGCCCATTTCTCTCTTGTGGCCATTGTGTAATATGAGAAGGGTAAGATGGGACAGACAGATGGAGACATAGACAGGCCATGACTCATATACAAGGTCTCTGGAGATACCCCTTTCTCTCCGGTACTCCTCCCTTCACTCCCTCGCGTAATCTCCCTCTTTCCAAACATGTGTGCGTATTCCCTCCTCCGGGTTGGATCTCGACCCTCGCTGTCGTTCCTCATCCTCTCTCTGTTCCCCATCCTCAGACCCTCCCCTCCCCCTGACTCGCCTTTTAGTTTCTGGCTCACTCTCTTCCTTCCCCCCGTTCTTTATTCACTCTTCCTCTGTCCGTTCTCTGCTTTCCTTTCTGCCACGCTCTTTCTTTATCGTCCTCCATCCCCTCCATTCTTTCTGTCTCCCACAGCCCCTGTGTGCTCTTCCTCTGAACTCCCCGGCCCGTCCCTCCATCAATCCCCGTCTCCATCCTCCCTCTATCTCTAATGGACGGCTTTAATGCCTGATCATCACTATTGTCTGTCTGTTTGTTGTGGCTTCCTGTAGCCGTGTCAAGTGGGAGTCCCAGAGACACAGTTGAAATCATCCATTCAATCATTTAAGTCTTTTTAAATGCAAAACACCAATTCATTCATTCACCCAGTCACTAACTTGTTAGTAAATCTAATGCACATTTTTGCAATAACCTTTACATAGTCAAATCTTTGGAGCACCCGGTCAAAGGAGATCACTTTCTGAGGTGAGCCTGTAAGAGCCCTCTTAAGATTGACCATTTAGGAGGGTCCACCAGAAACTATAATGTGTAACAAAAACTACTTAAAATCACCACACACTGTACACACACCATCTCTGTACACCACAGAAAAGAAGAAAAATAAAGATCATAACCAGACATTCAGCAATAACCAGACTTCAACTTTCTCAGACTCGTTTCTAACGAGCACTTCACATAAGTTTCCCACTGAGGGACCCATTTTCAGGAGACGCCACGCCCTGTGCTGACAATTAGGGACCATATTACGTAATTCAGGCTTATTGACATGATTGGCCATCAGAACCCTTTTAGCATGAGATCACCAGTCTAGCTGAGAGACTATTAGGACGTGGCCACAAGTGACATCCCCTTTTACCCCAACCCATCGCTAATGCTCACCACCCAGCTTAGTCTAAGATGAGAGAAAGCAGAAATCATCTACACTTATCGGACTACGGTTACTTTAATTTTGACTTTCTAGTTAAGACAAGCAGAGTAAGCTATGACGAATGCCCTTTACTTTATCTACATATACGTTCCCATAATTAACTGTGAATACTGTGTGTCTCGTGAGCAGTCCTGTTCACCTCATGTGCCTACCCCTCATGATGCATTTCGAGTGGCTGGCCATGTTGACCTATGCACTTATCCCTGTCCTCGCTGACCTTTGACCACGTGCCCTCTGACCCACGCAGCCAGATGGAGGAGCGGGACCGTAGCCGCTCTCCCTCCCGCAGGACCAGCCGGGTGGAGCAGGTGGTGGGGAGGTGGCTCCGACGTTCCAGGGACTCCAGCAGCAGGTCAGAATTATTTTAGGTTCAAGTGTATTTCAATTTGACTGTGTTTAAGAGCACAACATTCTACATAGGAGGCTTTTATAATGTAAAAGACTAGAGATTAACGCTGCATGTGGAATTGCATATTGGTGTCTTTAGAAAAACAGTTGACAGCCTCCACAAAATACCAAAATAAACATTAAGTATTATAAACACTGAGTTTATAAAAAAGATAGGGTTTGATTCCCCCAAAGTTTATTAGATTACCTTTCATCAACTATTGCTGCCATGGGTTTTGTCATCGAAAATGAGTGGTGTGTTATTTCACTGTGTGAGATCTGGCCTGAGAGGTTAACCAAACACCTTAACATATACATGGTCTTTAGCTTTTCATTGTTGATATAGAAGTGCTTTGTAAAACATTACCAATAATATCCATCAGCGTTTGATGAAAGTTGATAAACAGACTTCCCTCATGTACTCTTAATTATCTCTAGACTAGGTTGACAATTTTAACAATGACATCTCTGTCATCATGGCAGCTTGTTCAAAAGGGGACACACGCACAAGCACATTGCAGTGCTTCAAAATCAATGTATTTCTGTAAATGTATCAGGGTGTCTGGTGCCAACCAAATGGGACGTGTCTGACTCTCATCCATAAGTGTCCATCTTGTCCGTCTTTGTTCTCCAGAGAGAGGATCCTGGTGGAGGGGAAGGCCGGGGAGCCCGGTGCGTCGGACCAGAGGAACTATCCGGTGCGCCTGACGGTTCAGATCCTGAAGGACCCCCTGCTCAACTCCCACGGGCTCAGCCTGTCTCCTCAGACCCCCATACTGGTGCAAGATGTCCACCCAGGTAGGGTTTAGAACCATGTTCAGGCCATATTACAAATGGCCATGTTCGATGTACTTACAAGCTTGAAGTTGGAAGAAAATAAACTCGTACTGTACGCAAAAACAAATGGCAACTTTCGTGGAAGGAGTTAACAGAGAATGTAATGACCACTGCGCTTTACTGAGCTTAACCTCTGCCCCTCATACACACACACAGACACAAAAGTAACATACTGTGACACTAATCTGTTGCACAGTCCCAGGAAGAGTGAGGGAAAGGTCTTCTTTGCTGAGGCAAGGCTTCAAATTGCCTCAGGATCAACCAACTGGCATCATCCAATCTACCCTCACTGCCCATAACGGTGTGCCCATGTGATACTTCACCAGCTGCCTTCTCTATCATCTGAAACAGTAACTTCACACCCCAGTTTCTGTCTCAGTCCGCCTCTTCAGATATGAATATATATATATATATATTTATTTTTTTAAACTTTTGGTAAAAGTTGCTGAGTAGGGGGTGTTTCCTGTATATTTGTTTTGGCTCCCTAAATCAAAGTACCTAAAAAACACACTCATACATTAAGTAAATTAAGTCTGGTGGTTATTTACTCAGTTGCAAATATCTTAATGGCATTTTTTAATTCAGTGGAACGCTAGCCTATGCAATGAATGGTGATAGAATCCGTTTGTCATGTCAGAGAGTTTGACTGACTGTCATATAAAATGTTTTACAGTGTTTCGTGGAACCCATTAGGGGTTTCTGTTAAGACTTGTGGTGATGGAAATAGGTATAAGATATTGCTGAGGTTGTAGAAGGAACTGGCATGGTCACAAGAATTACAGGAAACAGGGAAAATAATGGTCATGTGGATCAATAGCATCAAATAGTTCCCATCAAACGTGCTATGAAGACACAGTGATTGACCTCTTGGGAGGTAAAAAATATCACATCCCAAAAGTAGATAATACATTATGTATAATACATGTACTGTGTATCATATATTAAGGTTCCAGAGTTTTATTGAGATATCCTAAATGTTTCACAAAATCTCATACAAACTAATCTGACCCCCGTAAAAGAACAGGAATGTTGTTTACAGCTATATGTGTTGGCATGTGTGTGCATTTGTTTGGGTGTTGTCCATAACGTAAGCCACGGGGGTCTTAGTTGGGAGACAAGTGTTTATAGCTCAGTGCCCAGCCTGTCACCATCTGTCCCTGCCTGTCATCTTGGTGCTCTCACTGTGGTCCTGCTAAGCTCTGGCTGTCAACCTGCTCCTCCCTCCTCCCCCTCCCTGTCCCTCTCCCTCTCCCTCTTTCTCTCCCTCCCCCTCTACCTCTACCTCTCCCTTCCTCTCCCTCCTCCCTCTCTCCCTCCTCCCCCTCTCTCCCTCCTCCCCCTCTCCCTCTCCCTCTCCCTCTCCCTCTCCCTCTCCCTCTCCCTCTCCCTCTCCCTCTCCCTCTCCCTCTCCCTCCTCCCCCTCTCCCTCTCCCTCCCCCTCTCCCTCTCCCTCTCCCTCTCCCTCTCCCTCTCCCTCCTCCCCCCTCCCCCCTCCCCCTCCCCCTCCCCCTCCCCCTCCCCCTCTCCCTCTCCCTCTCCCTCTCCCTCTCCCTCTCCCTCCCCCTCCCCCTCCCCCTCCCCCTCTCCCTCTCCCTCCCCCTCCCCCTCCCCCTCCCCCTCCCCCTCCCCCTCCCCCTCCCCCTCCCCCTCCCCCTCCCCCTCCCCCTCCCCCTTTCCCTTTCCCTCCCCCTCTCCCTCTCCCTCCCCCTCCCCCTCCCCCTCCCCCTCTCCCTCCCCCTCCCCCTCCTCCTCCCCCTCCCCCTCCCCCTCCCCCTCCCCTTTCCCTCCCCCTCTCCCTTTCCCTCCCCCTCCCCCTCCCCCTCCCCCTTTCCCTCTCCCTCTCCCTCCCCCTCTCCCTCCCTCTCCCTCTCCCTTTGCCTCCCCCTCCCCCTCTCCCTTTCCCTCCCCCTCCCCCTCCCCCTCCCCCTTTCCCTCCCCCTCTCCCTTTCCCTCCCCCTCCCCCTCCCCCTTTCCCTCTCCCTCTCCCTCCCCCTCTCCCTCTCCCTCCCTTTCCCTCCCCCTCCCCCTCCCCCTCCCCCTTTCCCTCTCCCTCCCCCTCTCCCTCTCCCTCTCCCTCCCTCTCCCTTTCCCTCTCCCTCCCCCTCCCCCTTTCCCTCTCCCTCTCCCTCCCCCTCTCCCTCTCCCTCCCTCTCCCTTTCCCTCTCCCTTTCCCTCCCCCTCCCCCTTTCCCTCCCCCTCCCCCTTTCCCTCTCCCTCCCCCTCCCCCTTTCCCTCTCCCTCTCCCTCCCCCTCTCCCTCTCCCTCCTCCCCCTCCCTCTCCCTCTCCCTCCCCCTCCCCCTCCCCCTCCCCCTCCCCCTCCCCCTCCCCCTCCCCCTCCCCCTCCCCCTCCCCCTCCCCCTCCCCCTCTCCCTCCCCCTTGATGTGTTGTCACTGGTGAACTTGATGTCACTAATGGAGTGATGAGGATTGTACGTATGTGTGTGTGTATTTGTTTGTGTGTGTTTAGGAGGTCCTGCTGATGGTCCACTCATCCCCGGCGACCAGGTCGTAAAAATCAACAATGTAGCCGTTGATGACCTGACCCCGGAGCAAGCTGCTGACATAATCAGGTACTCACACACACACACACACACACACAAACACACAGACCTGTTTGTCATTGCAGTCATGTCTCTGCTCCTCCCCTGTCTCCATACTCACGTCATCTTCTCTCTCTCTCTTTAGGGAATGTCAGGACTCAGTGATAATGACTGTCCTGCGAACCACAGTGGTGAGTTACACACACACACACATACACACACACACACAGGTATATGTATATGCACAAATGCACACCAAAAATAGGCATGCAGGAAGTTCTCACCCACACACAGGATGCTGGAGCGCTGTTGTCATCGAACCTATTTTAGATCTGTCATCGTAGTTGGAAGATTGCGGTGCTTACACACACACACACACACACACACACACACACACTAACTCAGGAGGCCAAGGTCTCACTTTATCATCGTAAAAGTGACAACACAGAGTCGCTCCCCCCAGAGACCTTGATGGAGAGCTTTGCACCCGGACACACACACTATCAGCTCTCATACGTCTCCTAATCATTGTGCGTGAACGTGTGTAGATGTGTGTTCTTCTGAGTGTACAATATGTCTGTGTGTGTTTGACATGAAGAACAGAAACGTCTAGAGTTCCTCTAATGATCACAAATGCACCATACTCAATCTGATTTGGATGCCTCACCGGATGTCATCTGCTGTATTCGTCTTTTACATTTGGAAATCACCCTGGTCTGATATCCCTTTGAGTGGAAAGCGCTTCAAAACAGCTCTTTCGTTCAATTACACTGGGTCTCTAACATTGATCTGTTTTACACGAAAAGGACATAACAACCGTCTTCATAGAATCTTAATCGAGCGTTCCCCAGTGAAGTTAACATTCCTCAGTGAAGCTAACGTTGTGGTGACGCTATTCACCTCCCGGCTTCAATTCTGCAGGGACCCAAGTCCTCCTTTATCACTCCAGAGAAGAGGGCCAAACTGAAGTCCAACCCGGTGAAGGTACGCTTCGCGGAGGAGGTCGCAGTCAACGGACACTCTCAGGTGAGACTTCAAAGTCACCCGCCTGCATGTCAGGCCAGGCTCCATGCCTTCCACTGGATCTCTGGATGGCATTGGTCTTTTACAGTGTGCAGTGCTGACTGCTTGTGATCTTCATCCTATAAATATCCTTTTGAACCATCATTATCAAACGCTTGATATGGCGTCGCAAGTTAATCATGCTAAGTCTCCCTATTCCTTCCTGTGTTTGGAAGGAAACCCACACTGGTGCGGTTTAGAGTTCCCATCCTCCCAGTGGATTTATAAATAAATACTATGGGTCAGAAAACCGCACAAACAGACTGGGCTGCCATTATTTTTCTTAGACATGAGGGATCAATCTGTCCCAGTCACGTTTCCCCTCCTGAACAACAGTGATTAAAGGACAATAAATACCCCATTAGAGACAGGGATGGAGGGAGAGGGGGTGGAGAACAAGAGGAGGTGGAGAGAAAAAGTGAAAGAACGGTGAGAGGAAAGAGCAGAAGGGAGTGGAGGAGAAAGCAAGAAAGAGAGCGAGAGATGGAATCAGGCCAGGGAGAGAAAAGTGAGGGATTGAGAGAGGAATGATGTCACAGAAACATGGAGAGAGACCTAATCGTGACGTGCACAGTATTAGGGAAGATTTGAGGGAGGCGGGCACAAGGATGCTAGCAGGATGAAAGAGACAGATGGAGATGTGGTCTGAGAGATATGAAAGAATCCCCCTATTAACAGAACTCTATTAACAGATTATGTCCCTGTAGACTCAGCTTTGATATTAAAATGTTGTCTTGTTCCACTTGCTGTCTCTCTCTCTTCTCTCTCTCTCTCTCTCTCTCTCTCTCTCTCTCTCTCTCTCTCTCTATGTCTCTCTCTCTCTCTCTCTTTCTCCCTCTCTTGCTCTATATTTCCTGCTTACCTAATGAGAAAGAAGTCAAATTTCCCTTCTTGTGTAATGTTGGTTTAATGCATAAATCATCCTCGTACTCATTCCCCTCTCCTCCTTCCTCTTCTCATCCCTCTGTATCTCTATGACCCTGCTCTGACTCCTACACTGTCTCCAGGGCAACTCTCTGCTCTTCTTGCCCAACGTTCTGAAGGTGTACCTAGAAAACGGCCAGACCAAGGCCTTCAAGTTTGAACCCAACACCACTGTAAAGGTACCTAACCCAACACACACATTGAGAACACAGTCGCTACAACAACACCACAGTGTGAAGCACAACACCAGCACACGACTCGTACGCGGTGCTATGAAAAGCACAATACAAGCCCATGTAAGCTGCGTCCACAGCACTACTGTCATATTTCCTACTACTAATGTGGGATGATCTCCGTTTCTCTGGCCACTGCTAGGACATTGTGATGACTCTGAAAGAGAAGCTGTCCCTGTCTCGCATCGAGCACTTCTCTCTAGTGCTGGAGCAGCAGTACAGCATTACCAAACTCCTGCTTCTACACGACGAGGAGAGGATCCAGCAGGTACACTGCACACACACAGTTCCACTCGCTGTCCAAAGGCAAATTCCCAGTTGCACTTTTCAGGCCGTATTGACGTGCATGTGCAGGACACACACACTCACAAGCACGCAAGTCATTCGACCAGTTTCGAACAGTCACCGACCATTCATTTCTGAATGTGTGTGTGTGTGTACTACAGGTGGTCCAGAAGAGGGAGTCTCACGACTTCAGGTGCCTGTTCCGTGTGTGTTTCATGCCCAGAGACCCCCAGGACATGCTACAGGATGACCCCACGGCCTTCGAGTACCTCTATCTGCAGGTGAGTGGATGTGAGAGAGCCGACGGAGTGCGGAAATGGGGACGAGGAGTCGTGTGACTTCAACAGTCTCACACACGTAACCCAACAGACATGTTTACACCGATGACCTATCAGTGAAAATGGGACGAGTAATCGGTTGAGATGTTTATGATAGTGTGTACAAGGATGTGCGTACAGCATTTAGTCATTTCGCAGATGCTCTTAACCAGAGCGACTTACAGTAGGTACAGGGACATACCCCCTTGCCCAAGGACACAACGTCATTTAGCACGACGGGAATCGAACCGGCAACCTTCAGATTACTAGCCCGATTCCCTAACCGCTCAGCCACCTGACTCCCCAACATGCGCGTGTTTCCAGGGCGTGAACGACGTGCTGCAGGAGAGGTTTGCGGTGGAGATGAGGTGCAACACGGCCCTGAGACTAGCCGCTCTGCACATCCAGGAGAGACTAGCCAGCTGTGGACAGTCCCCTAAGACCAACCTGAAGATCATCACGTGAGTCCTACAAGCTCACGCGCCTACATGCATAAATGTACTCCCACAATGCACTGCAAGTACGGATAGAGGCACAAATGGTTTCCACACACACACACACAATGTACACACACAGCGCTCTTTCTGCACCCTCTCTTACGCACACACGCGGTGGACGGTTCTGAACTTACCTATAGGAAAACATGGGGCATCGAGAACTTTGTGTCGTCCACCCTCCTGAGGAACATGAGGGAGAAGGATCTGAGGAAGGCTATTGGCTACCACATGAAGAAGAGCCAGGCACTGATTGAGCCCAAGCAGAAGGTGCTCACGGCAAATCAGGCGAGGACTAACTACCTGGAGGAGCTGAGCGACCTGAAGTCCTTTGGGGGGAAGTCCTTCAGCGCCACCATGATGGTAGGAGAGAGAGAGAGAGAATACAAAACTGACAATACTTCCTAATAAAAAAAAAAATGAAAATGAAGACTTGAACACCCGTCCTCCTTCCTTAATAACCGTACACAAGGCGCCCCCACCCCTACACATAGCAATGGAGTCTGTCACCTGTCATGTCAAAAACTTGCTATGCAACTCAAGTACCCCCACCCCCTTCACGTGCACACCGTCTCTACTCCCCCACCCCCCCACCCCCCACCCCCCCCCCCCCACCCCCTACGCCACCCCAGCTGCAGGATAGGGAATCCATGGTGACCCTGTTGGTGGGCGCACGCTACGGCGTGAGCCAGGTGGTCAACCACAAGCTGAGCATCATGACCACGCTGACCGAATTCAGCAGCATCACGCGCATCGAGCTGCTGCCCGAGTCTGAGCGCGTGAGCCTGGTCAAGATCTACCTGCAGGAAATCAAGGTCAGATCAAACACACACACACACACACATAGAAGCATACTACAGTATCTATGTCATGCACACGAGAGACAAAGGCACACACGCTACACTTCCTGTAGATACGGATACACTTAACACTAAATATTTGTCTTCTTCTTCTTCTTCTATATTCATTACATTTGCCTGGGTTGGGAAAGAAAGCTCGACTAAGCTTGGTTAAGAAAGTAACCCTGTAGCCAAACATCTAAATTGGGCTCAAAATCCATATCCAACCTGCTGAGTTGAATAATATGACCTTTTGAAATCTTCTCTCTCCTCCTCTTCTCCTCTGCTCCAGCCCATAACTCTGCTGTTGGAGTCTGTAGCAGCCAAGGACCTCTCCTGTCTGGTGGCTGGCTACTGTCGTCTGCTGGTGGACCCCAACATCAACATCTTCCCCTGGACAGACCCCACCAGGAAACACCGGGTGTCGGCAGAGGAGGGTACAAACACTTGCACCCACCCTCAACCCCATGAGCTGAAAACTAAACTCGCTTCCTCTACCATTTCTTTATAATGTATTGACTACCTTCTTTTTCATCCAAATGAACCACCTTACTGCTTATTTCACAAACCACGAACGTGGCCTATTGCGCTAAGGCCAACCGGTATGCCTTGATTTAAGGCCTTTTGGATGATGAGTTCAATTCTGTAAGAGCCATGAGCCATACATTGACATAGAACATTGTACAGAGATGAGGGAAAAGACGGTGTCTGAAACTATACTGCCATTTCCGGTACACTGATCGATGATACTTTGACATAATGTAGATCCGATTCCAGAGAGGACATACATTTGGCCTGTTGAAAGTAACAGGAGAAGATGTAGTCGGAGGTTTCATGTTGTTCTGAGTGTGTGTCTGTGTGTGTGTGCAGGTTACGTGTCGCGTTGTGGCAGCGATACCGATGACTCGTCAGATCTGGACATGGACACCCTGGTCACCCTCGTGTCCTGCAGCAAGCAGCCCAGGCCCAGGTCCACGTCGGACCCCGAACACGCGAGGGAGCAGCTGAAGAAGAAACGGAAAGAGCGTGAAGAAAAGAGGAGAGTGCGGAGGAGGGAGAAGTCGTGTCAGGAATCTCGCAAGAAAGAGGAACGGGAGAAGGAGGAGGAGGAGAAAAGAGCGAATCACGCTGAAAGGGTTTCTTCTGAAAACAGAGAGAACAAGAAACCGGTGGAGGGAGGAGGAGAAACGGAGGGGAGGGAGGAAGAGAGAATTCAGGGGGCTGGAGAAGGGGGAAACGAGAAGATAGAGGAGGAGACTGGGGATGGAGTGGGGAATGAGGAGGTGGGGGGGGGAGGAGGAGCAGAAATGGGGATCAAAAGAGTGGTGGGGGAGGGAGGAGGAGAGATGCTAGCTGTGGAGGACCACCCCTCTGTGTCGGAGGCGTCTGAATCCTGTAGGACGGACTCACGCTTCATCACCAGCATCTCCAGCGACTCACTGGACGCCCTAGAGGAAGACGACCTCATTTCCTGTTCATCCTCCGCCCACCATCACACTTACCCCCATACTTATCCCCCCCCTCATCCCCACCTCCTCTCTCCCCCTGCCCCGCATGCCCATCCCCTCTTCCGCCTCACAGTTGACCCCCCTCATTCCAGGTGGGAACCGTCTGCACCCCACCAGGTGAGAGAAGGGGGACACAGGACGACCAATGACGAGGACGACCCCCACCTCTCCCCCGCGGACATGACCTTTGACCCTGTGTCAGACAACTTCCTGTGTTTTGCCGAGCTTTCCCGCATGGTGGAATACCTGCCGAGCCCCCCAGAGGCCAGCGAGGACGAGGACGAGGGGGAGAGGGAGGGGGAGAGGAGGGAGACGGATGACACGTCAGAGACGGGCGGCGAGGAACGAGACAAAGGCGGGGAGGGTTGTCTTGAGCGCCTCCACGCGTCCCCTTCCCCCCCCTCCCACCTAGACTGCGTGTTCAACTTTGAGCAGAGCGACGCCAGGTGTTACTACAACATCTGCTCGAACGTCACCCCGGATAGCGCTCACAGCCTTTCCCGCCTCCATAGCGATCGCAGCCCGGCAGCGGTACAGGCCGAAGAAGAGGAGGAGGAGCAGGAGGAGGAGCAGGAGGAGGAGCAGGAGGAGGAGCAGCCTCCGGCGCTGGAGCTGGAGTCCGTGCCCATCCTCCAGCCACCACCCGGTTTTGGAGACAGCAGTTCGGAGGAGGAGTTCTTTGATGCCAGCGACCGCTTTGCCTCGCCCGAAGACCCAACGTCGGGAGCCGTGCCTCGAGGTGAGTGGAAGAATTATGGGTCTAAAAAATGATGGGTGTGAAGGTCTGTCAACTAAGACACCCGAAAGAGCACTAATATTATTATTCAAGCGCTGCACATTTAAAACCCAATTAACGGTAGAAGATTAGGAGGTCGAGGAGGTTGGAGTGTAATTATTCACAGTGACCTTTGTGGTTCTCCAAGGAAGCAATTGTCCCTTTCTTTGATGAGATTTTTACATTTTTTTTCACTTGAATCATTCTTATGTCCAGATTTTGCCGCTGAGATGAGAGAAGATAGTCGAAGTGTGAGCCCGAGCGATGTTGGAATCAGCATTCCAGAACAGCGGCGGGACGGAAAAGAGGATGAAGGGGGAAGCGAGGAGGAGGGAGGAGGACGAGAGGCAAGGGCCAGACTGAGGAGAAGGTCCAGAAAGCGACGATCCTTCATGGAGACAAACTTCACCTCCAGAGTATCCTTCCCAGAAACAGACCCCGACAACAACCAAGACCAGGACCAGCATCCTTACCAGAACTCGGGCCAGAAGAACCACATTGCTCAAGCCGATGACAGCCAGATGCTGAGCTCTGACCCAGAACCTTCTGAACAGACCCAGGTGTGCATTCTACAGACAGTGATGATTCATAACCATTTTATTAGTACCCTGTTGTGGTGTCAATAGGTGTAGAAGTAGATAGATATCATAGTACATGTCAATGAGCACTGTTCTTGGCATCCAACCCTATCTAATCTATTGTCTTAGAACCCGTCTCCCACCGTCTCCTGCCTGAAGCACACAGAGGGGGAACCAGCCCAGCTGGAGTCCAAGCCCATCCTCACCATGCCCAGCCGACACCGGGACCCAGACGAGGACAGGAAGGACCTCCTGAGGAGCTCCAGGTCCAGGCAGCAGGAGATGGAGATGGAGCCAGACTCCATGGAGTTCAAATCGGTCACGGCTCTGGTGACGGCAGCCTGCCCCTCTATCTCTGCTGTCCGCTCCAGGGTGGACCCCGACGGGAAGGAGAGCGCCGACCGAAGAGGGGACGGGGAGGAGGAAGAGATAGAGGAACAGAAAACAGTGGGAAAGAGAGAAGAGGAGGGGGATGAGAGAGAGGGGTTATTGAAGGGAGTCTGTGCTGGTCATATGTTCCTAGCTGAGATCCTGGAAGAGGAAGAGAAAGAGGAGGAGACAGAAGAGGAGAAAGGGAGCAGGGAGAACGCAAGAGAGGAGGAAGATAGAGGGGAGGAGAGAGGAGAGGAGAAAGGGAGAGGGGAGGAGACAGGAGGGGAGGACAAGAGAGGTAAGGAAACAGGAGAGGAGAAAGAGAGAGGGGAGGAGACAAGAGAGGAGGAGACAGGGGAGAAAGCAGGAGAGGAGACAGGGAGAGGGGAGGAGACAGGAGAAGAGAAAGGGAGAGTGCCCTCACCCAGCACTGAAGAACCAATTGTATTTGCTGAAGAGGGACTTCAGACCAATAACCCACCTCACTGTTTCAACAAAGAGGAAAAGGGTGAGGATGTTCCTGTCAGACCCCTTCCAAGACTCTCATCCCCTAGTTCAGATAACAAGGCGTATGGGGCTGGTAGAGTTGTGAGGAGGAATTTTATCCCCCCAAGCCATCCACCACCACCGCCACCCACCCCCTCACTACCTCCACTCTACGACCTCTCTACACCTCACTTACCCCACCCAGAAAGGGGGCAGGGGGGCAACAGAGGCATGGAAGAGCACATGCCAACCAACCCCCCTAACCCTTACCTACAGCCAGTATATGATGGTTTCTTAACCAGAATCCACAGCGAAGATTTACCAAATGGCAAACAGAGCGAGGGTGGGAGAGCGTCTGTTGAAATAAGTTCTGTCCCCACTATAGCTGTTCATACTGCCACTGAGAATATCGTTGGCTCCGTTACTTCCATCCTCGGCGATGGAGATACTAGTAGCTTGAATTCTTCTTATGCTATTGATGAAGCAAATGTTCCTAGCGTCAATTTGGTACCCCCTAGTGATGATGAAGGCAACGCTAACATCTGTGATTTTAGCTTGGATCGTGCTACCACTGCTAACGTTGAATCGCCTGCAAATGTTCATCCTCTGACTGCACAAATTCATTCAGTAACATCAAATACAGATTTTGCTGCCACCATAAACTCCATTACAGCAAAGCTTGATGCTACAGCAGGCATCAAACTTACGCCGGTCAGCACTGCTTCCACTGTGGTTAATGTCAAAGCCTCCATCCTACCGGATTCTCTCGCAGACACAAAAAAAGCAGGTTGTAAAATGGCTAGCATGGAGGCTAATGCTAGCACAGCTAATGACAATGTTGACACAGCTAAGCCTAAGGTGACCACTTTTCACAAGCTTCCCAACGAGCCTCCATCCCCTTCTCGGTTCCTTCTCCAGCCATGCTCCCCTGGCATCATTGGCGGTCGCTTGTCGGCTTCCACCCTGCGAGGGAAGATCCAGAGCCTGCCCCTCTACTTGTCACGTTCCCAAGAATCCCTTAGCCAAACTGGGCCAGGGAGTACAGTCAAGAGCTCCTCCAAAGAAGTTATCACAAAGGTCAATGCTGAAAATAAGGTTGACATTGTAAAGGACACAAGTCAGGTAGAATCAGCAGAGTCGGACGATTCTGAGGTAACGCTGACAGGGTCAGAGGTGGAAGGGGAAGTGGTCATAGAAACCACGGGGGCTGAGATCACGCAGTCGACTATGTCGGAGGTCAAGGAGCTGGTGGAGAAGGTGGTGATGGTCTATGAAAGCCCTCCCCTGCCAATCTGCAATGAGCTCAGCCCTCTGAATCTAGACTCAAAAATGAACATTTCTAAGACAAAAATAGATACCTCCAGAAATAAAACGGACATCTACAGACCTCAAATTAACAACCCTGTCCATCCTGTTCCCGCTGCAATAGTAGTGACCACGCAGAGTCTTAATGGTCCAGGCCTCAGTTTCCCTAGCATGGCAGTGGAAGGTAGCAGTGTCATGTCTAAAGACTTCTGTAAGCCTGCAGGAGGAGACTCAGGCCAGGTCAAATTACTTAGCACAAGCTGTGGAGTGTTCACTGTCTGTGAGAC
Organism: Hypomesus nipponensis; assembly: GCF_054491055.1. NCBI lineage: Eukaryota > Metazoa > Chordata > Actinopteri > Osmeriformes > Osmeridae > Hypomesus > Hypomesus nipponensis. The sequence continues at coordinate 13,692,830 of NC_140382.1, read as the reverse complement.
CCAGCCGAAGACTCAAAGCCAGGCCAACCCAGAATCTTCCCCACCGATAAAGCCTGATTTTGGGTGTAGCTCTATTCTGGCATCTGGGTGCGAGTCTGTGCTGGAAGGTGTTCAGACTCCCCTGGATGCGTGTGGGTGTCCTATGGTCTATACCAACTGCTTCAGCGGGGGGGACAGCTTTGATGATGAGCTGACAGTTTACGAGTTCTCCTGCCGCACGCAGAGTGACATGACCCATGCCTCCGAGGTGCTTCCTCTGATGACCTCTCACCCTTCCTCCTCTCTCCTTTCCACTTTTCCTTCCGCCTCCCTCTCTCCCTCCTTCCCACGAATGGTCATCTCTCCCTCCTCCTCCACCGAAGTTAGCCCCCATCTTTCCCCTTTGGAGCCATCCAACTGCTTCTTGTCCGAGGCGCACAAAGAGACCATCAACCGACTGCGCCAACGCCGTTATCCGACCCCGCCGGCGGGTTTCCAGACACTTCGCGGAGATGTAGACCAGCTGCTCTCCATCTTAGAAGGCGGGGCCAGGGGAGGACGTGGGGGGAGGCACCCCAGGGACAGCTGCCCTGCCCACTTCAGCGAGAACAAGCGAACGCTGCACGGGGAGGCTCGCCGGCTCATGGCAGGCTGCCAGAAGGTGGTGAGGGTGGGCCAGAGCCCCGAAGAGATGCTCCTCTCCCTGGCCGATAGCTTCCAGACCCTGGTGGAGCTGGCCGGGGTGTGCCTCTGGTTCTCTGGCTGCGACCGCTGCGACAGGCGGAACAGCGAAGCGGTTGCCGGTTTGGCGGACGTGGCGCGGGCCTTCAGGGAGTTTGCACTGGCGGCGGAGAGGGCGAGCGGGAGAAGGACATGTCACGACCTCAGCACCAAGCTGCTGGCCAAACAGTGCACAGCACTCACCGCCTCCGTCTTCTGCCTCACCCAGCTGTTTCGTACGCTCACTGCCCTTTGAATGATGTGGCTGCCTATTTAACCTTTAACTCGGAGGATTACTTGTAGTGACTTGATGAGAAGTTCTAAAGACCCATTGGTTGTTTTATAGCCTCTGCGATGTCAAAGTTCCCGTAGTGATTAATCACTAACACCCTGACATCCCAGACCAAATGAGACACTCCTTATGGACAGACCATAAGGCCTCCTCTAGGGTACAGTGCTTGTGGTTGACCTAAACAGTGGCATAATGTGCATTGGTCCCTAACTGGTCAATCACTCTCAGTAGAACAAACTGTAATAAAGTGTCACACTGTCATAAAGGCACACGTAATGACAATCGCAAGACTCAAAGCAAACCTGCCTGTGTTACAGTATTTAAGTATTTATATTTGAATATACTATATATTTATTGATCTATTTATTTTTTATCTTTCATGTTATTAGTTTGGTAGTTATCGAAACTGGAAAAGGACGCATTTCTCAGATTCTTAAGAGCGTTCTAAGAGCGCTCTAGAACGCTCTTAGAACGCTCTTAGAACGCTCCTAAGAAGCTTTTAACGTTAAGAGCTTCTTAACAAATCTGGGAAACGCGGCCAAACAGAGCAGAATCTCAAGGAAAACAGAATGAACAAGGAATGTTTACAAAAAATGTTTTAGACAAGAAAATGATTTACACACATACACACACATATATAGATACACACAAAGCACTTACACACACACATGCATCTCCAAAAAACAGGGGTGTGCTCGGAATCACTTTCAGATTTCAGACATGGTCTGTGATTTCCTGTCTGTCACAGGGCTGACTGTTCCAGTGGACGAAAGTAGTAGACTGAACATGAATGGACCGTTTACAAAACCAAAATAGTTTTCTTGAGTAGCTTGTATAAATGTTTCTGGGAGCTCTGTTTGATATTTTATAAACACCAGCTCAGTGCTTATTAATGTGTATGACTTTTTCAAATGGGTGGATAAGGAAGGGATTGATGTCTTTCTTATAATTTTGTTGTTGTCTTTTGCACAGACAATGGTTATGGACAGTTTGGAGACGTTAGAATGGCTGCCACATACAGAGAATGATTGTAGTGGGGGTTGGCTGTGTTGCGTACAAAACGTCAAGGGTGACCAGGGCGGAACATTTTTCTGGAAATAAAGAATTGAACTTGCATGTTCTGTTCACTGCAGAAATTCACAGTTTCTCAACAAAGCAGTACTTCACACCTAGTCACCAGGCCAGTTAATTATATAATTTTACTGACATTACAAAGCTGTATTAATTATTTAGTTTTAGTTTTCTGTTTTATTTTTCTTCACCAAACAAATAAAAGAATCATATTTAGCATGGGTTATGTTTCATAAAGTGAAACATTTTGGTAATAAAATGTTCACATAATTGCTTTAGGAAGAATTAACCATTGAAATGAAGAGCTAAAATATGCTTTCAATTCATCTGTGCCCACGAAGCATGCCATATTTAAACCATGTCTGCATTGTTGTAATATCAGGGATCAAGAGTGACTGAGGAAGTTATGCGCCTGCTTTTGCTTTGTGATGCTTTGAGTCCCCACCATTAATAAAAAAAATTGAAAAAAACAATGACACTGTCAAAAGTATTTGCCTAGTAGCACACAAAGTTTCTGTTATATAGACATGTGTTTAATTTGTATTCAATGACAAGTATCAGCGCAATTGCGTTCCACGGCTGTATTTGAAGTTACAACATGAAATCATGTCCACAAATACAATACTTAAACGACCTCTCAAAAGTTCAGGTCCTACCGAGATTTGAACTCGGATCGCTGGATTCAGAGTCCAGAGTGCTAACCATTACACCATAGAACCACTCAATTACTTAGTTTAGGGGCATCTCCGGTTCGATGACTGTAAATGGTGGGTGGGTTATCAGAAGGTGGTGACGGTGGGTTAAAAAAACTATATCTGGCTGACGGCTTCAAAACCCTGGTGGAGCTGGCTGGGGTTCTCTGGTTCTAAGGCTGCGACCGCTGCAACAAGCGGAACAGCGAGGAAGGACTTGGGAAGATTTCAGGCTTGGTCTGTAATTATCTATTGAACGAAGTCAGTAGTACACTGATTGTAAATGGGCAGTTTACAAAACCAAAATAATTTCCAAACGCTGCTTGAAATGTTACGACCCTAATGCTGTATGTGTATAACTGGTGATTAAAGAAGTCAGTCACATGTTTAACATAACCATTGAAACCAAGGGTACTTGATACGCACAGACTAGTTCAAAAACGTTCAGGTCCTACCGAGATTTGAACTCGGATCGCTGGATTCAGAGTCCAGAGTGCTAACCATTACACCATAGAACCAGATAAGACATATTTTGCCGTAAAGGGGTAATCTACACACATATTTGCTTAGATATATATATATACATATTTGGGCGGCCTGCCAGAAACGTAATTTTGTTGAAAAATGATTTTGATTATTTGAAAGCCTAATTAAAAAGTCTAAGACGATCTCAACATGCAATGTTCTTTCCTTCGTTGTAATGTAGTAAGCTATCCTACCTGAGGTTGTCATTATGAGTTGTCCGTAAGCAGTAATTCACGTAACTTTCCGTTTATTTAGACTTGGGAGTAGGCCCACTGGAAATGTGCAGACATAGAACACAGGCTTTCGAGGCAAAGAGCCGATTGACCGGCCTGTTGCAGCTGCAGCAACTCTAACATAAAAGTCTAGCTAGGCCTACAAATTTTGGGGGGGCAATTGCTAGTTTGGATAAACAGCCTGACAGCTGGTCAAAGGTGTAGGTTTAACCTACGTTTGTGGCAAAAGGGGACCTTGACCATCAGCTCAGCCTGAAATTAAGAAACATTACACATTTTGGTTATAGTCTCTGCTATGATCCTACGATCCTCACGTCTTGCTAGAGATACAAATTCATCTGTTTTTATCAGTCAACGAGTAAGGTAGGCTACTATTCAGTAGTAACAGTCTGTCGGAGAGCTCACAAAACCAGGCAGAGAACAATGCGACACATGATAGTATTGAACCATTGGACCAAATTTCATATTCAACCAGACAACACATTCATAGTTTATTTACATTATCACCTTCTCAGGATTTGAAGTAAAGAAAATATGGCCAGTACGGGTATCGAACCCGCGACCTTGGCGTTATTAGCACCACGCTCTAACCAACTGAGCTAACCGGCCGCACATTCAGACAAGTGGTATTTGACTTTATAATTCTTATCCAGTGCCTATATTTGGGTTCACAGACATTTGGTGTCAGTAAATTCAGTTACAGTGTGTTTATTATTGGTTTTCTACAATATTACTTCTGTCCTGTTCACAGTACAAAGAACAAACTGGCGGAAAATGTGGACGTGCTTGCTAAAATACATCATGTCACCGCCTGGTGGCAATCAGTGACCACAAAGGTAACGTGAAAGCCTCAAATTTACTTGACTAGGTTTGTATGAGATTGCAGAATAAAGGTAGGCTATAGTTTAGCATTGTAGTTGCTGTGGCGATCTACCCTGCAGTAAGGAGTGAACGACCGTCGTGACACTGAAAAAAACAGGGTTATGTCGTTAACCCCAAATCCTGCTTCGTAGTATCCCCGGTTAGTTACGCCGGTTAAATTGCCAGTAGCCCTATCTGAGCTTTAACCAGCTTGTGATAATTGTATCGTCATTGTATTTACAGAAAATCCACTGTCAAGAATATGTTAAAGCTGGTGGCACCCTCTGCATTGCTACGGCAATACTGTAGGTCACTGTCATTTCCCCAATCTTCACAACGTCGTCTTCACCTGTGTAATTCAACTGTTATTACCAACAAATTCACCCCTCCTGGGCAGACATATATCGAGAGTGACAAGGCAAACCTCTACATTCCAACCAATACTAAAGAAGCCGGTTGACCGTTGATGTGTTGACAGTATGCAGCTGGTCTTCAAATAATTGGGTCATAGGCTCCGTGGGAGGGGGGGGGGGGGGGGCAGGTTTGAGCGATCATTTTCCAGAAGCACATGCATCGTAAATGTGTCCCAAAAACACATGACTCAATGGCATTTGGTATGAGTCCACCACGCCAGGGCCTGGCCCGTAACTAAAGCCTAATAGGCTTAGCCATGAATTATGTGTGGCCAAGAACAAAAATAGGCCTATCCTTGGATTATGAGTCAGAGGGTATCCTCCAAAAGGAAATTATTATTTTAAGGCAGTCTTTACCTATAACCTACATTTAAAACGTGTTTTAATACATTTGCTCACCTCCTCCAAGTCAACTCAAATACAAGCGTTGTCATATGTACAAAGTATTACACAAGATCATTCTGGATAGTGAGATTCCTGTCGGCAAGCATAAGCATAAACAGGAAATCAATGTTAATTTAAAGGCAGTGTAGGTAATGTTGAGAATTACCCCCCTGCAATATTTGCTGCCACATCTGATTGGCTGCACCAGGCGAGGTCATCACTGATGAACTTACAGAGAAACATGAAGCAGGTGGCTCTCTTCAGCTCCATCTATGTGAATGGGAAAATGACCCCCCCCCCCCCCCCCGACACTTCCTTAACTCCACTCGCATCTCCTGAGTCTCGCAGACATTGTTGTCCTGGCACCATGTTGTCAAGACATTGACCTCTCTAGGCAGTCTCATCAATGTTGGGCATGAGGCCCAGGATGGAGGTGTGGTCTGCAAACTTCAGGATGATGTTGGAGCTGCGCGTGGCCCCACTGTCATGAGAGGACAAAGCTCACAGGAGAGGTCACCCACCCCTGAGGGGCTCTCTGTGTTAAGGGTCATTGCAGAGAAGGGGAGGTTTTCCATTCTCACCACCTGGGGTCTGCCTATCAGGAAGTCCATCCAGTTGCAAAGGGAGGTGTTGAGACCTGAGCATGGCACGCACAAATGTGTTGAATGCTGAGCTGTATCTATAAACAGAATCCTCACTTATGTGTCGCCCTCATCCAGGTGGGAGAGGGTGGTGTGAACTGTTAGGGTGATGGCGTCGTCCGGAGATCAGTTGGGATGGTATGTCAGTCGAAGGGGGTCCAAGTTGTCGGGGAGGAAGGAGCAAAGTTGGGATCTGACTGACCGCTCAAAGCCCTTCGTAAGGAAGGAGCGCTTCAGGGTGGTAGTCATTCAGACAGGTGATGGAAGTTTTCTTAGGTACAGGGACAATGGTTGTCTGTTTGAAGTGCCGACTGGTTCAGAGAAAGGTTCAATATGTAGGTGAAAACGTGCTAGCTGGTCTGCACACCTGGCAGTCTGGAATTCTATCTGACCCCGGTGACTTCTGTGGGTTTTCTCTTCTCAGAGGTCTCCTCACGTCAGCCAGAGATAGGAACAGAGTGATGTCACACAGGTTCTCAGCTCGTCTTAACAACAGGACAGTGTTGCTCGCCTCTAACCATGCGCAGGTGTCAAGCTTGTGGGGAAGAGAGGTGGCAGGCTGAGCGTCACTGATATTTCTTCCCCTGTAGTCCCTGATGGGGCACAGTCCACCCCACTAACCCTGAAACATGCACACGAGTAAGTGTAAATGGAAGGTGTCCATTGGAGTACATTAGCATGCTACAGCTTTTACTGGTGGCTTGATGGCCAGCAATAGAAAGGTAAGCCCCTAATGCAGTGTTCTCTGGGGAAGGGGGGGGGAGGTAAGGCTGTGTGTGTATGTGTGTGTGTGTGTGTGGTAGGGTGACCAGAAGGGTGACCCTGAAAAGGAGGACACTTGGGTCCAAAAAGGAGGACAAAGGGTCAAAAAGGAGGACAATCCCAAAAAGTTGTTGACCGAAGAGAGGGGGTAGATAAGATAAATAAGAAAATAAGACAGTACCATTCCCCAAACTATTTCAATTGAAATAGAAATTAAAATATATAATTTGGTCAGCTCAGCAGCGGTTGTTTTATCATCCGCTGTTATGTTCGGAGCAAAGAATGATGTTAAGGAAGAGTTCCCGGCAAAACTAGCATTATCCTAGTGCGGTTGCGTAGAGCAAGCATGCAAAAGTCCCTTTCCCCCTACTACACACGTCTATATCAATCCGACAGAGCTTACAGAAGGCATGATCTTAATCTTTGCTGCTCTGAGTGGCAAAGTGGTGTTCTGAACTCCACGAAGGTTTGAAAGAGGTCATTCTTTTTGGCATCTGAAAGCCTACGCAAGTGGCACATTGTGAAGGTGGGCAGAAAGGGTCAAAAAGGAGGACAAAAAGGCAAAAAGGAGGACACGCAACAGCGGTTCGGACAAAGGGCTGGAAAACCGGACTGTCCGGACGAAATCCGGACGTCTGGTCACCCTAGTGTGTGGGGGAATGGGCACTTTCTCTGGTTGTTTTGGGCTGCAGGATGGTAGGAGGCAGAAAGGAGGCAGTCAGGTGTAATGTATACGGGTGTTAAGAGACTAGAGGGGCCACTTTAGAGGCTAGAGTCACAGACACACAGCGCCCCCGTTATGTTACTAGATGAAAGTGGGGGCTAACTGAAGTGTGTTGCACGTGTGTGTGTTGGGGGGGACGAGGAAGGTTGTTCATAAAAGGGTGGATGAAGGAAAGAATACTGTCCTAATTTCTTTTTACGTCAGTGGTCGTACACTGCAGTAAATACCAGAGCATGGGTGGATTTCCCCATCAGAGAATACAGGATAGAGGATCAGATGATGGAAGGGCATGTTGTGCAGGAGAGTGAGGGTGCTTAGTCACTCATCTAATGGGTCCGGTTGAGGGAAGGGTTAGGACTGCAGGAGGGTGTCGGGTGTTGCACCTGTACTTTATGTACTATTACCAAAAGACCCCTGAAGTGAGTTAAGAACTGTGATGAAATCATTTCGAGGAATAATCTTCCATACAAGACTACAGAAACTCCCACAGATGTGGTCCAACCAGTCAGAGAGAACTATCTCCACTCAGCCAAATGCCCACCGGCTTACCGTGTTTAGATTTTGGACCTTGTCGCCAGGGAGACTGGATATGATAGGAATAGCACAAATGGACAGAGGGGCCAACATATGAGACAGACAGGACGATGTGCTTTGGAACCTTTGTTCCAAGTTCCAACTTTCTACATATGCATTTCAGCACTGTCTAAGCACTTTATTATCTCTGGCTAGATTTGGATTAACATCAGTAGATATGCTTTTTAAATGGCAAATGATTTGGTAAATATTAAGATAGGGTGGAGAGAGAGAGAGAGACAAAGAGAGAGACAGATATATATATATATATATATATATATATATATATATATATATATATAGAGAGAGAGAGAGAGAGAGAGAGAGAGAGAGAGAGAGAGAGAGAGAGAGAGAGAGAGAGCAAGTAAAAGAAACAAACTGTAGAGGGGGCAAAACAGGGAGAGGGTGGAGTGGCAGTCAACAGGGTCGGCATGCAGTGTGCGTGGGCACCCCTGCCCCTCTAATACGAGCGCATGCATGCACAGTCATAGACACACTCACTTACACGTGCATGCACACACAAAAGATCTTATGAACAAGAAGGGGCACCTTAAAGACAGAGACAGCTCTGGAACAGGTATGTTCAACATGGGCTGCTCTACTGACACAGCAAAAAGGAAGACAAAATGGAATGTATAGGAATAATGCTTAAGGACCATTCACAATGCAACACACACACCTACTTAGTTAGTGAGGAGAGGTTGAGGGAGATGAGGTGAGTGAAGTGGAGCTAGTATTCTAAAGGAGCTGAGTGAAAACAAGAAAGACAGGCATCAGTGTCTGTTTCTGAATCAACCAATTGGGTCTCAGATAATATAGCCTCGTGCTTTTTGTGCCACCCCCCCTGGAGTTTAAAGGAGGGCAGGGGATGGCACAGAATCGTTCTAGGTTGTTCCAAGCTCCCTGAAGGGAGTTCCAAGATCCTACATCTTTTAATTTGATTCTGTTCTACCATCTTTACATTCTTAATGTACAGGACGTTTCATCTTTTCTTATCTAGTTTTACATAATCTCTCTGTGTTGAGAAAGTTTGGGACCGTCCACCGTTACACAGCATCTGTCTTGTTACTGTTGGACCGTCTGTTCTGTTAGTTTTCTCTCACGATACCCTTCACACTCCAGCATCACTATTGGACAAGCTTACACACGCATTACTTTCGGTATGTATAATTTCTGACCTCTTCAGATTTTCTGTTAATTCTCTGGTAGGAAACAATGATTTGCTGTGCAGTGTAGTTTACTTTGAAATGCATCGTACTTATGTCTGTGTATCCGCGCGGGTGTGGACGGTACAATTGTAGGCCTATTAATTATTATTTATGAAAATTCCTACAAATTATGCTCAGTTTATTCGTCACTTTTGGCACGTCAATTTGAAATCTAATAGCCTAAAGCTTTAGAAGCACAATTTATGTTACTGAGTAGAGCTTATCCTGACGAGGTAGCCTTCGATGGAAGCGGCGAACATGTTGATGTCGCTATTTGAAATCCAGTGTTTGAATACAGGAATGGTTGATTGCCTCTATATAAATATTTATTAATAAATTAAGCATATGCTTTATGAGATCGTTTGTTTAACCTGCGTCTGCCCACTTTGTCTGTCTATTAATGCGAAAATAATGCACAGTATCTTAATAGCAGTATATGTTTATGCTGAGAGTACAGTGCAGCGTCAGGTTGAACAAAAAAAAGTATGCTGAAAGATTGTGTACATTATTATGCAATTTTCGTGACGATATGGATTCAAGACCAAACTGCTCTGGCTCTTTTCCATTTAAGAAAGAAAGTTCGCTACATTCTCTACAAAGCCCCTTGCTGTCGGTTATGAGTTACTAAGGGGCACCAAGTGATAGTGCATGCTTGACTCAGAATAGACCACTTGTCCGTTCCCACATTTAGCCACAGAGCCCGATGCTGGTGGTCCTCAATGAGACATTTTAGTTTTGTTTTACCGTGTCTTCTCTACGGTTTAACAAAATAACTTACCGCTGCAGGAGGTCATTGTCATCAATTATGTAATTATACTTTTTGGCAAGATATGCTCTTGATGTGAGCTATCATTGCTTTTGACCACAATGTTGACATAGTGGGAGGATGCCTGCCAACTATTTTATATCTCAAATTGTTTAGCTCTTTACTATGTTGTTTAGCTTAGTATTAGACTTTAAAAAAAACAATTTAAACATTCAACTTTTGTAACTAAATAATAAAATAAAGATCCATATATGTTTATTGTATGCACCTTCGTGCCACAGTAAATTCTGTGTTTGTTTAAACTTATATGGCAATAAAAACAATTCTGATTTTGATCAAGGAACAACTTTATGGTACATCAAATATGGTAGGTAACATCTCTGTTTTCCTCCTTTTCTTTCTCTCACCCTCTATCTCTCTCTCTTTTTCAGTAAGGTTTCTCCCACGTTGTTTATCAGTAAACATAATTTGGTGGCCTTAGCCTCCTCCGCCCACAAACAGCTGTACATGAGCAGACTAAGTGATAAGAGATTGTTTCAGACTGATATACGTCCCTATACATGTGGCCGACTGGATTTTGACATAATATCAGTTGAGATCAGTTTGAAGGTACACCGTGTTCTTTGTCGACCAGTTGCAGTCCTAGTCAAGTCACATGCCTTCTACAGAGGGTATTGTTTGTCTGTGCAATGATACAATGATTCTGTGGGAGAGGTAAAATAAGTTATTTTCTTCAAGAGAGTGACAGATTTTACTATTTAGTTTTGAAAGCAAGCAATAATGAAAAAAAAACCATCTATGTACTTTTCCACATAGGGGTTGATAGGTAGGGATGGAACTGGTGTGGAGGTTTTCCAACTAGGGTTTGACACAACTGACTGTTAAACTGGGCTCCTACGCAAAGCATTTCAGATAGAGGCCGAAGATGATTGAGGGGATGTCTAGATGCCTTGCCAGTCGCACAAACAAATAAAAATTGTTTGTGTGGGGGGGTGGGGCAGGGTTCGAATTACAGGGGGCCTTGGGGGGGGGTTGACCCCCCTAATTAAGACTTGGACCCTCCCAAAATGAGGTTAAAACAGTTCTTACCTGTAATCGTAAATATAAGTTTTAGCCCTGGAGATGAAGTTGACCCCCCCGATTGTAATTATATAATTTGCACTCGGGGGGGGGGGGGCGGTTACTAGTTTGACGAACAGGCGATAGCGGAGGAGTTGGAAGTGCTGTAGGTTGTCGAGCGCATACTTGTTTTTTTCCACTATCATGGCAAGAGTGCTCTCTCTTTCTCTTTCTCTCTCTCTCTCTTACTCACTCTGTGACAGCCAACACAAGGCTGTCAAGAACATTGAGGTCCTCGTACACTGTTGTCACTCACTTCTTGTTTGTGATGAAGGTATGTTGAAATGTAATGGTTCAATTTCTCATATTGTCTCTGTGATATTGTCTTTCTCATGTTGCTTTATAAATCAAGAGCTGACATGATCAGGGAACACTAGTGGGCAATTACAGAGTTCTGAGAATTTGAGCTCCAACATACCAGATGAATTAGTCATGTCTTAGTAGGAGTCCCTTTTCAGTGCCTAGCAGCCTGGTATGAAGAGCTGTGTGTGTGTGTGTGTGTGTGTGTGTGTGTGTGTGTGTGTGTACGCGCGAGTGCTCAGTGCATGTGTGTATGTTCCTAAGACAGTGGAGCTCTCAGTCTAAAGGGGGGGGGCATGTTGACATGGTAAGACTTTGCGGATGGTCAGTTTTCTGAGTAAACAGTCTAGAAGGAGGAAGGAGAGGAGGAGGGAGAAGAGGAGGGAGAAAAGGAGGGAGAGAGGAACGGATCGCAGTTCTGCTCCTGTCGTATAACGAAGGGGATTGTTTTACCTTTAATCTTTTTTGTCACCTCCACGTAAACGGGGCCATGGCTTTTGGATAGGTGCCACTGTCTTTTTAGGACAACTTTTGGCAAGTCTTAACACTTCCACAAAATACCGGGGAGAGAATAAAACAAGGGGAAAGAAGTTTGATAAACATGTCAAGGTTCTACCAGTGTCAAGACCGAGAAAGAGTGCTAGTCCATGTGAGTGACTGAAACAGAGAGTCAGAGTTAGAATGAAAGAGTCAGTGAAAGAGTCATAAAAAGTCAGAGAGCCAGCAAAAACAAGTAGTAGTTGGAACAACAAACAACAAAATAGTTGAAAAGGTAAGAAGTTAGAGAATCCTACAGGGTCCAAGGTTAAATAATGTATTTTCGCTTACAACGTTAGGATTGCTTTGTTGTATTGTCGGTAACCTGAGGACATGATGCTCTAGCTTTCAGGAACATTCCGTTGTTTAACAGTCCCCTCATTCATACACAACAACAGCCGCTCACTCTCCATGTCCAGATGTCAAACATTACAACCTCCTTTTAGTCCTCGACTGTTTCAGTTTAAGGTATGGTCTTTGGCAACCATTTTGGTCGATGTTCTGGGATAACCACAGTGGCCAAGGAGTGCCAAGGAGTTCCAGGCAACTCTGATGCCTGGCAGTCAACCAAAACTGTGCAGGCGCCTTGCACAACAAGTGAAAAGATACATTTAGACTGGTGGAACCTGAGAGTGTGAATATTCACGGAGGTAGTGTTAATGAAAAGACGGGCTGCTGGCCCTGTGTGTGTGAGTGTGTGTGTGTCTGAGTGTGTGTGCACATACAGCTGTATGACGTGAAAAGCCCTGGCAAGTCGAGAAGTGAGCAAAGTGCCCACCATCAGTGGTGAAATGACAGGAAGTGAAATAACAGGAAGTGTTTATCTTGTGTAAAGAACGTGTAAAGAGACATGTTTCTTCATGTTTGTATGTTCCTTCGTGTATGGATATGTGTGTATATGTCCCTGACTCATTGGTACCACCTCCTTCCCTTCCAAAAGTCGTCGAACATACCGTCACTCCCCTAAAGACTGTGCCTTAACAGTAAACAAAAGCCCTTTTGTGGTGGCTAAAGAGCACTTTCTTTACTTGGCTTTATGTTAACATCTGATTCTGCACAATTGTTCACTGAACTCACTACTATGGTCAGTGAGACCATAGTACTTATTTTACACTATAAATTTTTTCTCTCTCTGCATGATTCTGGTGGGTCAAGGAGAAGCTCTGTTGCATTCCCTTCAGTTTTGTGCAATCATAAGTCCCCAACTAGTTGGTAAAGGGACCTACTGGATTTAACACTATTGGTAATAGTAGTAATGGGGATTTCTGATCTATAAGGCTTCTGCAAACTATATGCTATGCACACCACACTTGCACACCACATGAGTCCTTGTTCAGACTTAGCCCAGCCCCAAAACACACACACACACACCCTTTTGCTCACATATTGTACACGTGTGCACAAATGCAAACAGTACACACAAAAAACCCTCCTCTCTTATGAGTTAAATCCCTTCTCTTTTTCTGGACCCTGCAAAGTCCATGCTTGTGTTCCTTACACATTTTCATATTCAGTTTTCATTGGTCTTCACTTCTTACACGTTTTACTGTATCCACAATAATTTTCAAATCATTATTTGCCTGTAGAGTGGGAAGCTTGAGCAATAAACCCATAATTCGAAAGAAACCGCCTTACTGTGATCATTTCCTGATTGATCAAGCACAGGGTTTTAAATGCAGGGGTTGTGGTTGGTATTGAGTAGATACCAATGAATGAGGTTATACAAGCAGCACAAAACTGGCATTTTTAGCACACTTATATTTGTTTGTTTAGCAATTATACTCCCCGAATACAGTCTTGGAGGTAACTGAGACACTTTTCAATGGCCATATACTTTCACACATGCACATACATATTAACATAACTCTGAGTTGGTCTGCTGGCCGACTAAAGTTTGGGGTTCGAACCTTGGGACCCATCACCACACTGAAGAGGGGGCAGCTGCTGTCATTTTGTCAACGCTCCTCAGCGTCTGGTGAGATCCATCCATCCCCACTCAACCCTTTGCACCCCTTCTCTCCGCTTCTACTCCACCTCCCCTTCATCCCCTCTGCTGAGCAGAACAGGGGTATCAGAGAAGCACCTTTTTTGTTTCTTCTCTTTCCTTCTTCCCCCACCCTCCTCGCCTGTTGAAAATAGGTGTTTACTTTCACTACGTCCTTCTCTTCTCGCCATTGCCCACTGACATCACTTCCTGCCATTTATTTCGCAAACCACCCCCACCACTTCACAATGGCTGTTTATTAATCCACGTCTCCGTTCTTGTGTTCTTGCAAACTCGTTTGACGTCATCTTTTATTGCCCATGTACAAGTGGCGGTCCTAGCACATTTGGAGCCCAGGGCGAGTTCTTCACAACCACCCCACCGCCCCTTTAATGGAGGATGCATTGGATGGGGACTTGGTCAGCGAGAACGCATCTGATTTCCCAGTCATTGCAAGAACACACGCATCTTAAATCGTTCCCCGTCCTTGTGGTCTTGCAAGACGGTTCCTGCAAGGATGGGAGGGTTCTTAGCGTTCTTTCTGATTGATAAACAGCCATTGTTTAGCCTTGTCATCGTCCTCCGCTAATACAGTATATTAAGTGTTGATTGCGTAGTTCATAAATAAAACCCTATATTGGAAACACGCAAACAAAAACTTTGTCTCATGTTTTGATTTGTCTTCTTTCCCTTTTCAACACCTAATAAACCCTCCTTTCCTCCTCTATCTACCACCATCTCATCTACCCCTCAATTTGCCCTACCTTCCTTGCTTGCATTCCTTTTCTTCCCTCTCCTCTCCTGCCCTTCCCTACACTCCCTCTCTCACATAAACACTTGAAGGCATTTCGTGGAGAAAATGGCTCTAAACATTCCGGGCATCATCGTCATGGCTGGGTTTTACGTTCTCATCTTGGGAACCGGCATCTGGGCCTCCATGCGCTCCAAGAAGGAGGAGAAGAAGTGCACGGGGGACGGGATGGAGATCACGCTGCTCGCTGGACGCAACATCAACCTGCTGGTCGGGATCTTCACGCTCACCGGTGAGCAGAGGATCTCACTGAGGTGTCTTCCAATAGCGATGGATTTTACTGAAGCTTCTCATTGCATTTTCTGTTTACATTTTATGTATTTATACAATGTCAATGATACAATTTACATTGTATTCACTGTGGATTTGAGAATAGGCTGTCCTATCAGGCTTCAGTAAATGAGGGTGGAATGACGTAAAGCTGCAGTGACATTACAGCCAGACCTCTGCTAGCCAATGCCCCCCCCCCCCCCGGAGTCTGAACATAGCTAAACCCTGTGATCCACCTCTCTGGCATTAAATGGAGGAACATATTCCATATCAGATTTCTGTTTGCTGTTTCTCTGTGGTAACATGTTTCTCTCTCTCTATTCTCTTTTCTTCTCTGCCCGTCTCTCTCTCTTTCTCTTTGTGTCCTCGCTGCAGCCACCTGGGTGGGTGGAGGCTTCATCCTCGGCATAGCTGAGGCAGTGTATAACCCTACCTTGGGTCTGGTCTGGGCTCTGATGCCTGTGCCTTACGTCCTCACCTTCTTCTTGGGTGAGTATAGCCATCTTAGTCCCCCACCATGACATCAGAGTGACAAAGCTGACCTCGGCCATATACACGCGTGTGTGTGTATATATATATATACTTGCATATCAGTATATTTAGATCAGTTGTACGTGATCCCCCACGTATCCACTTCCTCTTGCTGATTTAACCCATTGACACAAACGAGGCCTGTTGATGTGGTAAGGTCACCTGGCCAGCGTGTTTAAAGGCCCTGCAGGAATGCGTGCATGCAAGGTCAGATCCCAGGCTCTGTTGCGGACAGAACCTTTATATCATCTTTGCTGGTCGTTTCAGAACCCGAGGAAGATGCGTGTTATTTACTCAGGGAGGACACTTGTTTTAGTTTTTTATGGTTGTACCATCTGTTTATTATCCCTTTTCTTTTCGTCATTCTTCCTTTCATCCTTTTCCCCTCTTACCAGGCGGTTTCTTCTTTGCCAAGCCCATGAGAGAGAATCGATATATCACGATGATGGACCCGTTCCAGCAGAAATACGGCAACGTCCTGAGCAGCGCCCTGATCCTTCCTGCGCTGGTGGCCGATGTCCTGTGGGTGGCCCGCACCCTCGTCAGCCTCGGTAAGGAGCCCAAACAGGGTCCACCACTCAGACGCTTGCATGCGCAAAACAACACGCATTAGCACATGGATGTGCTCACGCTCCCACAAGCTCCCATTTTTGGGGTATTGTTCTATTGCTCCTTAAGCATTAAATTGCCTCAATCAATTGCCTGCATCAAAAAGGAAAAAAGATGAATGTGTCCTTCCAGTTCATATACATAACAATGGATGACCCTACATTGAAATGACTGTGTCCAAACTGGATTGAGTAACAATGACATGGTGGCCAACTCTAACCTTGTATTTGTTATGGGTGATTAACTGCAACAATGCTGCATTCTACTTGAGCACATGCAGCCAAAGTTCTTTCTAAATGTCTATCAGAGTTGTGGTTTGGATGTGTGTCTGTCTGTCTATTTGTGTGTGTGTGTGTTTTAACAATGTTCTCTGTTCCAGTGCTGTTTTCTAAAGTGACGTAAAGAACAAACAGCCTGTTGATTGCGTAAGGTGATCAAAAATGTATCAAGTCTCTGGTGTCGAGAGTGAGTTTGTTTTCTATTCAGTGTGTCAAAGCAGTGAGGCTCTCAGACTGAAAGACAAAACAACTTTAAACCAAATGTCCCCGTTCTGGCCAGACTTGATCGTATGTAACCATGGTAATGTTGGGGTGCATTACTAAAACAGGTCTGGTCACTCTCACCTCACAACAGTTGGTAACTAGGGGTGTTTTTTTTTTTTACTTTATTCGACCAGTGTGGGATGTTCTCACTACACTACACCCCTAGCTGCTGTAATTACAGTTGACAACCAAAGAAGGAGGTGAAGACAAGTTGCAAAGAGAACTGCCTTTGCTAAGAGACTGTTTGTGTTTTGGTGAGCCTGTAATTTCTGGATGATGGTGTAAGTGTATCTTAATTTGTGTGTGTGTGTGTGTGTGTGTGTGTACATACAGGCCATGTGAAACCAATATCACCCAATTAGGTTGCGGGTCGCAAATTATGTGTGTACGTGCACTTTTGTGCCTGCATAGGTCCAGCCACTGCAGGCAGGGAATAAACAAGGGAGCTAAAAACAGAGTGAGATCTTTTGCAGATATGTAGCCATCGTTCTCTATTTAGCCCCGGAGTCCTTTAACTGGTATTCCTTCTCTCACCTATATTTAGCCTAGCAAGGTCTATCCTGGCCCAGTACAGCCTGCGCGGCTCAGTGAAGTTAAACCCATAGAGATAGGGCTGTTTTCTAGCATTGATAATATTGCACAAGAACGCAGCCTACACCTATGTGGATTGACCCCTACAGAAGATCTGCAGATGATCTATAATTGAGCTATCCGTAAATGATTGGGGCATGGCTGTATTTTTCACTCGACTTAACTTGAAATTGAATGGGCCCATCTAAAAACTGTACCTGTCTTTATACATCTGTGTGTGTGTGTGTGTGTGTGAGTGATTTGAGTAGTCGGAAATTATCTAAATTCATACCTGGCAAACACCTACATCTCAGGGTGTCACAGTAAAGGCCAGGGGAGGTCAAAGGTCACAGTCAGACTGAAACAGTGGTCAGCGATGGTGCCGATCTGACACTCTTCTGTTTAAGGGCATTGTTTTGGTGTGGCTGCATCGCGGCTGGGGAGACCCTGGCATTGAGGAAGACTCGTCAGGTAGAGATGCTTTGCTTGTTTGAGTAACACACAGATCTTTTTTTTTTTTTTGCTTTAATAATTTGGTTTTCGTTTGCTTTATTGTTTTCTCAGATTCATTTTTTAATAGATTTTTGTTGACTATTTTTGGTGTCTTGATAGTTTTTCTAAAGAGATCATTTCTTCATGATGATGATGATCATGCATCTTCGAGAGACGGTGGGAATTCTTGAATCTCACAACCAATAGACTGCTGTATGCCTTACTTTTCTTTATTGTTCATTTTTATTTTCAAATATATTTCTGTTTTGTTTCCTTGTCTTATTCTTGCATACATTGCTCTTGGTCTAAGACCAACAAATTACTGTAGTGAGTTTTTGAAAAAACAACTTTAATTTCAGTGATAACGCCACAAAAAAAGGACTATCAAAAACTCCCAATCAACTAACTGACCATCAATTCTATAACTTAATGAAACAGCTATCTTAATATATACAACTCTGACCTATACGATCGTACACCTTTGTTCGAGGGCAAAGTCCCTCTCATCTGTCATGTCATGTGTGGATCGCTCCGTCATGTCGGGCTGTACTTAGTGCTGTGCTGCGTGTGTTTCCAGGTGGGACCCTGAGCGTGATCCTAGACCTCCCCTACGTCTATTCTATCTGCATCTCGTCCGTGGTAGCCATCATCTACACCCTGCTGGGAGGCCTCTACTCTGTAGCCTACACCGACGTCATCCAGCTTATCCTAATCTTTGTCAGCCTGGTCAGTACCGACAGAGATTTGAACCAGACTATCTGGGAACGAGATCTCGAAACAGGAAATGAAGCTTTCCACGTACCGTTTGGGGAAAAGAATGTCAGGTTTATTTATACATTTTATGTTCTGTCAACTTTGCCCTCTTGCAGTGGGTGTGTGTTCCTTTCCTGCTGACGAGTCCCAACTCGGTGGATATCTCCCTGACGTCTTTCAACGCAACCTTCCAGGCTCCCTGGGTGGGCAAGCTGGAAGCCCAAGATGCCGGCAAGTGGATTGATGACTTCATGGTACTGGTGAGTCAACACAAGTCGCTTCACACACACACACTTAGACCCACGTGCATCCCCTCACACATCTACTCGCACCCACATACTTCATAATAGTTCATGACTTCTCCCATCCCTGAGTCCATTGTTTCTCCCCAGGCTTTAGGTGGTCTGGCCTACCAGGCATTCTACCAGAGGATCCTATCTGCCTCCTCCTACACCCAGGCCCAGGTCACCTGCTTTGCCTCCTCCGCCTTCTGCCTGGTGCTGGGCATCCCTTCCATCCTTGTGGGGGCCGTGGCTGCATCCACAGGTGAACCACTCATACCAGAACACATGTGAGGTTGAGGGCTGTTTGTGTGCGAGGCCCATTAGAAGAGTCGAAGCATCAAAGCAAACCCTGCTTTGATGCTTGAGGGATCATGAGACTTGGTCTGCGTGATTTCGGTCAGGTCGCAATTCGAATTGCAGTTTGGGTACTTTTTCAGCAGAATTGTTCAGGTAGTGTTGCAATCACTAATCTTGTTGAATCCCAGGAGAAGCTTGTTGAGATCCTGTGGAACGACAATTCTGATGGCGTTTACCATGCCATCGTTGGTATCACTGGACTCAGAGATCGATTGTCATCTCAAGAGTTTCATACAGTTCAGAGTTAGGAGAAGTCCTGTCTCTGAAGTCAGTTGATTGGGGAAAGCTGGATTCTCAACTCCCCCCTCTTTCTTTCACACCTACCAAAGGTGTGAACTGGTCGCTGGCTGGTTCATTAGTGTTCAATAATGGTTCTGGACATATTTGTACAGTTACAAGTATAGTTGAAGGATTGTTTTACAATGTTAGCTTTGTATAGAGACCAAGGATGACTATATTTCAAGGAGAAATAGTTACTAGAATCAAAATGACAGTAAACACAACATTAAAACAAAGTGGCAAACATCACACATATTCCACTCATAAATCACCACCTTCTACTCTTGTTGTTTTAAAGATGAAGTCTTGAAGAAATGTTGCCTTAAGGGACTGACAATTTATGTTCTTTGTTGAAATGTCTGCAACCAACGGAGAATACAAAAAGTTTCTGGAGACGTGTTGTTTCAAGCAAGCTTCCTCGGAGATAAGAGGGCATCACAACTAGAGTGTTTTGACTGATGCTGATGGATGAGACTCTAGAGTTGTGACAGGGTGTCAGCTTTGTGTGGTATGGTTGACTTTGCTACACGAGGAAGCACAAATGATCATATGAGAGATTTTAGAATCACATGTGTGCATAAAACCTGCTGAACACGCAGAACTGGCTGTCCCAGGTAGAGTAATACACTGACGTGGGCTCATATTACTCAGCGACCAGGAAACTCTGTTTTCCATAGATGATCATGCTGGACTTTCTTTTTTGCTTGGCAAAAGGAAACTGAAAGAAGCTTTGCTACTTTTTGTGATACCTGCAAATTTCCCTGTCCCTTCTCTGCATGTTATGTTTGAGATCCTGTTGTCCCACTGTCTGACAAGAGACTGCACCCATGGAAGTGTTTGATGTTGCACTGTGCTATGCACTTCTGTAAATGAGATGTTATTGTTGCCCTGTAGTTTTCTTTTTTCTTCACTTTGCCTGGTAGCCGAGAGGTGGTTACTTTGCGAAGTGGCTTGTATATAAAGACGGTTCCCTGACTGTCACCAGCTAATCCTGTTAGAACTCTGCACTTCTGATCCTCGGGCTTCTTCTGTACTTTCTATATGCACTATTTGTAAGTTGCAGTGGATAAAAGCGTCTGCTAAATGCAAACAATGTGGAAACATTTTCAAATGCTTTAAGTGCTCCACAAACAAACCGACAAACTAAATAACCCATTTTCTGCTCCCTAGACTGGAATATGACAACGTATGGATTACCCACACCATATGAGCGTGGCCAAGCCGGTTCCATCCTGCCTCTCGCCCTTCACCACCTCACCCCTCACTACATCTCCATCATTGGCATCGGGGCTGTCGCCGCCGCTGTGATGTCATCCATGGACTCTGCCCTCCTCTCCTCTGCCTCCATGTTCTCCTCCAACATCTACAAGAACATCTGTAGGAAACAGGTGAGCACGAGAATCTTGAAGCAATGTCATTTTTAGACCTCCAGTGCAATGTCATTGAAATGTCATAGCAGCATTATGGAAACCTGAGCCCAATCTAAGTTTTAACACAATGTTACACCAGTGTAATGTAACAACAACACCATAATTTAACTACATTATCCTAACACTACAACATCACCAAAAGAAGGACACTTTTCTACTGAAAACAAGGACACATTTATTGGTCGACACTTTCTAAAGGCCAACTTGTGTGGGTAGGTAGATTATATTTACCCTCTGACCAGATGATTATACTGTATATAACCCCTTCCATCCCCCACACACATACTACTGGCTTGTGAAAACAAAGTAGCTTTTGAGCTCCTATGTTGTTTCTGCCATGCCCCTTAGGAATGTTCAACATGACAACCACAGAGGCGTTAAACAATGGCAGAAAGTTCTCAAGCCTGTTGCAACTCATGTTGAATAGTTGAATAGTTTGTCACCATATGGGTGTAATGTTACAGAGGCATAACTAGTTTTCTCTGTGACTACAAAGATTATATTGTTACTGGCCTTTCAGATTGGGGCCCAAATACGGGCAGTTGTATTTATATAAACAGTGATCAGAAACGTCATAAAACAGACTACATTAAACAAATTGACTCTTTGTGATGCTTTGTCACGATTCTCTCGGTTCTCAACACGTCCCCTCTGTTTTCCCCCTTGCATCCCTGTATCGCTAAACCTCCCTTTCTTCACCCCCCCCCCCCCCCCCCCCCCCCCAGGCTTCAGACAGGGAGATGCAGTGGGTGATACGTATCTCGGTGGTGGTGGTGGGGCTGGCCGGCACAGCCCTCACCTTCCTGGATAACAGTGTCCTGGTGTTCTGGCTGGTTGGTGTGGACATGTCCTACACCATCATGTTCCCCCAGCTGGTCTGCGTACTCTTCTTCAAGATCTCCAATGGTTATGGTGCTACAGTGGGCTTCTTCTCCGGCATGGTCCTGAGGTTCATGAGCGGTGAGCCCCTCATCAATCTACCGCCCCTCATCCATTACCCCGGCTGCCGTCTAGACGCCGAAGGACGGCTCACCCAGTTCTTCCCCTTCCGCACCACCATCATGTTGACAACCATTGTGTCCATCCTGTTCTTCTCCTACTTGGCGTCCCTCATCTTCAATAAGGGCCTGCTCTCGGAGCGCTGGGACGTGTTCGGCATCAGCCAGGAACAGGGCAGGAAGGTCGTTCAAGCAGAGACCAAAAACCCAGCAGTCTCCAAGCAATTGCTAGACACCAGCTGTTAAGAGAGAGGGGGAAAGAGGCCAGTTTTGGGTGAGAGAGGAGCAGGCCATCTTGGTTTCATGCAAACCAAGTCATGCAAAGGTCTCTTGAAGGAATCTGAAAATCTGAGAGATACAAACATTATTAAAGTGGACACCACCGCAGTGGCCGCCGTTTGATGTGTTGCAATACTGTTCAAACAAATCCTAGTACCAGCCAGCCGAGAATTGTGCGTTTTAGATTTTTTGGGGGAAGGCATGAATTTTTTATTTACATGTGTATGAGAATTCCTGTAAGATACTCTTCTACTGTACAGACTTTTTTTGATTATATTATAAGTGTATATATACATACTTTTATCAAAGCTTAACCTTATGCATAGCACAGGCAAAACGTTTAAAGACAAAAAAATATATATAGCCTATAGGAAGTTCTTAATCAGTGAAACAAATTAATAGTTAATTAATTAGAAAAAATCTGGACAACTCATTTAGACTGAAAAACTAAAAGGTTTTTTGGTAAATGTAATCTGACAATGTCTAATGAAATGCTTATAGCAACTAAGTGCAATATGTTTTCCTCTTCAACTTAGAGTCCTCTTGGTTACTCGTGTTACCATCGCCTTGGATACACCCAGCTGCCATATCAAGTAGCAGTCAGTGTAGGGGAGTTGATTAGGATACACCTTCTCAAAGGCCCATTCAAAGTATTTGAATGCTTAGTGCGCAGGGAAATCCTATAGGCCTATTTACCGGTGCACTATGTTTCATCCCTGTCCGTTACCTTGGCAAAAACACACTTCGATGCATCTTCAGAAAGGTATCTACAGTTGTCTTTGTGGGCAAAGCTAAAAAATAATAATTTGACAGCATTTTCATTCAAATTTAGTTTCGTGACCAAATTGTTTTACATAGAAAATGGAAACGCAATGTGAATTGTGGTTGCATGTTGCGACTCTGCAGCGTGTTTCTATGGCCTCGAGGCAGGTCTGTCCTCTTGAGGTCTTACTATAATCCATTGTAAATCTTGGGGTTGTTTTGTGAAAATAAAAAGGTAAACTACAATTGCTCATTCAGACTCAATCCTTACAAGTGTTGGTGTGTCCACTTGCAACCACTCCAAGCTTAAATTATTCCTTATTACCCAAATGGGAATAAACTACTCGCAAGTTAAGAAACACACTCACGTTTTTGCATTGAAATCCACCTTGTCGTAGGCCTATTTAATGAATACGAAAATATGAATCAAGTTAAGAACTGTCATGCATGTCAAAAATACATTTATGTTGATTTACATGTTACCCAACGTGCCAAAATGGGCCGAGTGGCTGTTTATCAATGCACGTTTTTTTCCGTTCTTGTGTTCTTGCCAAATCGTTTGACGTCATCTTTCATTGCCCAAGTACGGTTCCAATCCAAAGAACACCAGTCACCAAGAACGCCCAAAAAAAACTGAAATATTTTTTTGTCTGAAAATAGGGAATGGAGTACATTAAGTAAACATCGTTTATTTTTATTTTTACAGTAAACTAAACATATACACGACTACACATGGCGTTTGTGTTGTTCGAAGATGAAATAACCAATCAGAGACGATAACTGGTTGAGAGGTCGTGACGCTGCAGAATGCAATGCGGAAAAGGGCCCTGTGCAATGCAATAGCCTCGGTAGGCTAGAACAACACAGGCACGAAGGGCATCAAATAAAACAAAGAGAAAAGGTCCCACTTTGATGGTATATGCCATGTTTTAAACAGTCGTATTTATTGTCAGTGAGTATAATGATTGCTAAAATTAGTTGTTGTGATGAGTTGTTTGTATGATTTGAACAATCGTGACAGTGTGCTTTCAGACAAACAGCCTGTAGGCTGTATACTGTTGTTTTGCTCCTGTCCCGATGTTGTTTTTGTACAGTAATGGCTACAGCCAGACTACCTGTCATAGTATTTGATCTTACCCTGACATACCTACCCTATCTCTTGTTCATTAGTTTGCCTTTGGCCCTAAAATTGACATTATTTAGATGCCAATAAAAAATGATATGGTATCTGAGAATGTTACAAGATTGCATCCATAACGACAGGTTATGTTTTGCTGTGTATACGCTACGCATGTCGACCCACAGAGAGGATAACCCACCATCAACGAAGAAGGAATACTTGATGAGGTGCCTGTACAAGTCTAGGCACAACCTCTTGCCTATTTATCAAAATTGATCTCCAAAATTCTGTACTTTTCCATTCTCACAGACCATGGTGAAAGATTAACGAGTTGGGTGTGGTTGTTTTCGTTGACTAGTTAAGCTTCCTGTCTGCAAGCCCCTGTCCTCCTTTGAAGATAAGCAGCTGTCTGTCACTAGTCACTGTGTCACCCCCAGTGTTTCACTGGGAAGCACTAAAACATATTGTATAGGCCAGGGTATAGAACGAGTTGACGTGCCACGATGAGTGACAGACATATGTAGCTGCAGCTATATAGCTGTCCTGTGAAACCAGATTACATCACAGCCGTTAATTACCACACAAGTGCCCTGAGGACTATGACGAGTCTAACAACTCTAGAATAATTCCTAGTTGTGCAAGGTTGAGATATTAAAACGTGGTCATAGACCCTAGTGCTCGCACAGGCTGTTAGTATTGTCATTGCTTACATGTAAAATATTTTTGTATTTTAGTCTGTAGTACTCAGTACTAATGGCATGCATGGTTTTAGGATCTGACTAGGGAGCCCCAAATACGTTTTCTGATTTATTGCAATCTCCTATGGTGAGCCATCACTGACTGTGTGCATTTTGAGAATACAAAGTAGATTGTATACAGTATTTTCTCTGGAGTTTTAGCAACATTAACAACTAATTTCCATTCTAGAATGTTTGTGTTTTAATGCAAGGCACCTGGTACATGCAGAGGTGTGGCCATGGATGAGACTATGGAGTGTCCTGTCAGTCCAGAGTGAAAGCAGTTGGCCATGACCCCCCAGGCCCATAGCACAGAGGGGGCGCCTGGGAGCGGAGGAAGAATGCTCCTTCGTAATGTAGACCCCAGGAAGAAGCACTACCTGTGTGGCTCCTGTGCTGCTTTCACCAACATCGTGGTCACCTTCCCCATACACAAGGTCAGCTGAACTGGGATCTTACCACCTAAGGCGGCAACATAAGGTTTATTAGTGTTTCGAACCAAGCCCCCTTGGCCTGACATCAGTCCTGCCTCCATCTGTTCAGATCTGTCACGGACCAGTAAAAAGCCGTCCTGACAATCAAGACGTTTATTTATAGCCTGCCGTCAGAGGTGCTTTGGAGTAACGTAACATTACAAGACAAGACATGAAAATACATTGATTTGCAAAACCGAAATGTTGCCCCCCCCTCCCCCCCAGGTGTTGTTCCGCCAGCAGCTATTCGGGGTGGGTGTGATGGAGGCAGTGCGCCAGCTCCAGCAGGATGGCATCAGGACCCTCTACAGAGGGCTCCTGCCCCCCCTTCTCCAGAAGATCACAACCGTGGCCATCATGTTTGGACTGTATGTATATGACACCATTCTTTCCAACAGTCCTCACACCGCAAACTAGCATTTCCAACTGATTTGCAACTATAACCACCTGGTATCTTGACTAACCTGTCTTGACTAAACACACAAACCCTAATTTGGTTCCAGGTATGAGGACTTCTCCCGTCTGCTGCGTCAACACACTGGGGCACCAGAGCTCCTCACTCGCAGTGTTGCCGCTATCCTAGCAGGTGAAGAAGTCAGTTATAATACATTTACATTTTATTTTTTTAGCAGACGCCTTTATCCAAAGCAAACCTACAAATAGTTAATTTATTAAGTACAGCAGAAGATCACGGTTCAGAAGTGCATAGTAAGGAACCATCAGTATGTACTTGCCACATTGCAAAGTAACCATAGCTCAGATACCAGACACTGTGAGCAAAACTAACATTACGGTGTAACAGTAACATCTTACTAACTAAACAGCTCATGGCTGCTTCTCAGAAGTATTTCCTTGTGTTGCTGTTTGTTTGACAATAAGGAATGTTTTCAAAAAACATTTTCTGTTAGGCACTGCCGAGGCCGCCCTCACACCATTCGAGCGTGTCCAGACCCTACTCCAGGACCCCCGGCACCACGCCCGCTTTCAGAACACGGTCCACACCTTCCGGATGCTCTTGCAAGAGCATGGCGTGCGCGAGTGCTACCGTGGCCTTGTCCCCATCCTGCTCCGCAACGGCCCAAGTAACGCCCTGTTCTTCGCACTACGCGGCCCCCTCAAGGACCTCCTCCCCCAGGCTGACTCCCACGCCGCACACCTCCTCAGCGACTTTGTCTGTGGGGGTCTGTTGGGGGCCTTCCTGGGAGTCCTTTTTTACCCCCTCAACGTGGTCAAATCCCGTGCCCAGGCGCAGATCGGGGGCCACTTTCCATCCGGAAGGGAGGTGCTGGTGGCCATTTTGAAGGAGCGGGGGGGGCGGGTGGTGCTGCTGTTCCGCGGTGTGCACCTGAACTACCACCGCTCCGTGCTGTCCTGGGGCATCATCAACGCCACGTATGAACTGCTGCTCAAGATGCTCTAACTGCTGAACAGCACGCCTTGCAAAACCCTAATAATACTAAAATGAGTTTCTAGTATGACTTATTTTGATTGCTGTTCAAATTAATGATGCCACCTATCAAAGCACACTGGCACAGCGAGAGGTGGTATGAGTAGAGAAGTATAACCCCCCCAACCCTAACCCCCCTCCACACACACACACACACAAGATGGTAGTCTTCAGACTGGGGGGAGATACATAAAGTCCTGATGTCCTTTTGTTACCTATATATGAATATATTATTTAGACTGAACCATTGAGCCTACCTCAATTTGGTGAAAAATAACATAGTAACAATGATGGTAGTGGACAGTTTTCTACTGCAGGTGTGTGTGTCAGATTGAAATGTTATTCATTTAAATTTGAATGTGTCTGGAATCTGCCAAATAATCATTCAGGGCCCACTTAATTGACATGAGAACCCCACCGTTATTTCTTTATTTATTCCAGATTACTTCAGCATATGACAACATTTAACATAATTCAAAAATATTTTTTCTTACATCTCGCGCAATCTCATTACACACGCTAACATAGTTCTGACTTGGCAGTTTTTCAAATGTATACAGAACAATACGACTTGTTGGTCTGTTCACACTGATCAATAGACACTAAATGCATAATCTGTATCTTTGCTTTACAACACGAGATAAAATTTAAAAATTGCTATGAAATAGACAAATGGCAAGTATCTCAAAGTGTATATGTATTTATTTATTTATTATCACTATTGACACTTGATCTTCAGGACCAAAGGTAGAAGACATTGACAATGTTATAATGGGATAGGGATGTTTTGTACACCTTATTGTGTTGGTCTCCTGTGGCAACAATTGTAATGTCATGTCAATTTTGGCTGTGCTCTGTCTTGAATAAGCACTTATCTCTGTCTATATAATCAGAGTGGATGTTAGGTTCTTTGCATGTTGTGTTTATTTGGTACATGTCAAATTTTAGCTTGTCATAATATGACTAGTATAATTTTACAGTATTTAACTTTGATGCAAAAAGATAGTCTTATCAAAATACTTGTGCCATGTACATATACCCAAGCGAGTTACATAAGTCTTTCATGTTATTGAAATGTGTATTAGTTTAAGCGCAAAAACTGCCTTCAATTTGTGCCTTGCTTTTTTGCAGACACATATCATCCCAGTACAGTGGTTGGTGTGTTTTACATGTAAGTTAACATGTTTGTTGTGTGATAATTCAAAGGATTGTTGTCTGTGTACAATAGCAATTTTCCTGCTGCAGTGTATTTAAATGTAACATTCATTGTATCTTGCTTCTGTGACAAGACAACGCAAATATATATCCTGTCAACTGACTTCTTGAATAGTCAGTGTATAGCACACAAACACTGCCACCTAGTGGCCATGGAAGTTCTTCCCAAAAAAAACTGTTGAGCTGCATACCGTACATACTGGTTTACTAATGTTGAAATAAATAGTTGCCTTTGGGCCATGTCATAATGCTACAATACTGTCTGAACACTGCAAAATGCTAATTAATGCCAAGTGGTGCATTACATCAGCACTCTTAATATACACATACAACTTGATAGATCTCACCAAGTAAATTGAAACTGACAGACTTTGGAAAATGTATCTTTTAATAACGAGTAATATATTTTATAGCACATTTTACAAATGTAGATAACCTGTCAGAGAGGAGGAGTCGAGAGGAATCTGGGCCGGTGCCTCACTGCACGGACCTTGTTGTTTTGTTCATGGCAGACCCTTTAATCCTGAGGGGAGTACAAAGAATGACTTTCAAATCCCAGTCCATGACTTGCATTTTATTATTCATGCCATTTACGTGGTGCCCCTTAGTGGTAGAATGATGTAAGTGAAACTGCAAAACAAAAACAAAATACTAGATGACAACTCAAGTACTTATTTGGGAGCCGGCTCTGATGTTTCCTGGTTAAGCATGACCACTTCCTCCTCCTCGCTGTCCGATATGACCACAACATCCACTTGAGGAAAACGGAAACAGGAAATCAGTCTCAGAATAGACAAACTCACCTTGAATGACTATTTATCCAGATCCATCTCACTCTTAAACCACAGCTAGTCTCTCCCATACCTCTCCTCCCATGCTTTTCCAACATCACTATATCGCCCTGATCTTCATCCTCCTCCTCCTCCTCCAGACCCCAGCTGTTCTGGAGCCCTTCGCCCACCTGGCCTGTGCCTGGAGCCGGCAGCACAGGAGACGACACCCTGACAGACCAACGGTTAAGGACAAGGGAGACGTGACCGAGGTAAAGAAACATGAAGAGGGATCTGGGAGATATAGAGCTGGATCTGAGCGAGACTTTTTCTCCTCTGTTCTAGGTCTCAAAGCTCATCTCCCAGATCAGCAAGCATTTGTATTTATTCATTTTGCGTGTGTGTGTGTGTGTGTGTGTGTGGCATTTTAGCCTTTTGATCATGCCCCAGACTGGTGACTTTAACTTATTGGGGGAGGATACAATTGGGACGGGGGCTCTGCTCTCTGGATGATCTGTTTGGCTTTCTCTTTGATGTCCATCGTTTCCACCGGCGTCTCCTCCTTTTTCAGCACGGTGATTCGCTCTCGTGGCATAGACTCTGCGAAGCCACACCTACCGCCTTCTTTCCTGGAAGGGCAGAACATGTTGACAGTGTATGTTTTATATGTGTATATAAAAAGTTTGACGCTACTAGAATACTTCATTACAATCGTTTTGATGTTTTTTCCAAAAAGACAACACGGATCATTTTTTGAATTCAAAGTCATATAAAACCTCTTTCTATCCTACCTGGCTTTCTTGTCGTTCTCCAGGGCTTTGTGAATGAGCTCGGTGATTTCTGTAACTTTAACACTGGCGATCTTGCTGCACCTCAGCACCTGACGGCAACGAATGCATGATTACAACTCTCAGCCGAAATGGCAGCTATTGGCATTCTTAAAACATGTAGATGTGCCTATGCCCGGAAGCCATTTTGGGCCAAAATAGGTTCTTCAATATCTCCGTCCATCCATCCATCTCCACGTCTCCTCCCTCCACTTCCCACTTTCTAACTGTGCCTCCCTCCCACCTGTTCTTTGAGCAGCATGATGCCCCCGCTGGACTGGATGGAACAGATCTCTCTGTGCTTGTTCATGGCGATCATCAACAGGCCATCCATCACACGCTCCTCCCTCTCACACGGATCCACCAACAGGTAGGTCCTGGGAACATACCGGTGTGTCAGCGTGTGCGCGCGCATGTTAGGTCAGAGAGATCCATGATAGCTGTAGTGTCTGAGAGATGAGGAGCTAGGGGGCTTACCCTTGTTGGAAGAAAGAGAAGCTAACGCAGATTGGCATGTGGTAGATGCTGAGAGGGATGGGGTCTCTCTCCTCTGAACCGTACTGCACGCACACACACGCACACACACACCCAACACTACAGTCATTGACAAACACACACCCGCACTGAAAATGCCACATTGTCTTTGTTTCTACAGCAGCTGATGACCACCAAGGGGTCCTCACCACGGTGACCTCCTCTCCATGGATACCAACGTCAGGCCGTCTGAAGTGGGAAAGAGCAGTGATGGCGGCCACGCTAGCTGCATCCATCAGGTTGCCGTCGTGGTTCAGGACATGAACATCAACCCTTATCTGCCACACCTGGCAAGAAAACAAACAGTTTTCAGTTACCGAGGCAGACAGATTCGGTACGAGCTACCGTAAGGGGAATGAAAAATAGACTTTAACATGCACTGTAAATTCACACAGCTCTGGGGCATAGGTTTCATAACACGTGGGTGGAACAGGTCTCACACACACACACTTTTTTAAGAACATTATATTTAATGACCACATCCTCTGTTATACATTCCCATCCCACTCACCTTTGGAAACAAATCTCTGCCCCTGACTTAACCTACCTTCTCACCAGACACCACACATAAAGACTCTGTATCAAAGCATTTAGAGTTCCTCAGACATCTCTCCAGTTGTCTGTTCAACTTCACCAGTAGTTCGGACTGCCTGTAGAAAGAAAACAATGATAAAACTAATTGTTAACTGTGATGGTGGTGTTAGGTTTATGCGTGGGTGCAATATACTTAAATACATTTACCTGCCAAGTTCAAAACCAGGCGACGCCATAGGTGATAGCTCTACATTGAAAAACATTATTCCGTCCGATGGTCGGTTGTCTTTCGGGACGACGAGTTCACAGGACACTTGCGTCATAACTCTGAAATTAACAAATTCGTATAACAAAGGAATTAACTTACATTTGAATAATTATTCTAATGGTAAACATGTGGCTTAAAATCTCACCTCGTCTTCCCAAGATCAACAAAGCAGCATCCATAGTCAGTGCCGAAGGATATCTTTATAGTTCTATAGTCATAGGTCTGTCTTCCATCCAGGCGCTAGAGATGATGGTAAATGGTTCACGTAAATTAAGCAACAATTTGATTTGTTACTAAATAGTACGTTGTGATGTGCATAACTTTAACTTAGCTTTGTGCAAGCTACTAGCTAGCACGCAGATGGTACACATTCAGTACGTACCCTAAACATAACAACTTACCTTCTTCTCTTCAATGGCTTTCAAAAGGAACTGTCGCTCACAATTTGACAATGGTGTTTCTTTCATTGTGGCTCTCAAAAGGTTGCAGATTTGTTTAACACTCGGTGCCAAACGTGTGTCCACCACGACTTATCAACACATGTGAACTCCGCCTGGTGGAAGAAATTGTCAGACTAAAGGTCTTAAACATGTTTTATTGATATCAAGATGAAACATGCTTTTTATGAAAGCGACAAGGCAATCCTATATAATTTTTGAACACATATACTATATCTGATCATGTAAAAATACATCAGGGAGGACGAAAAGAATGTGGATGACTCGGACGAAATTCAGTTCATGGTGAGAACGTTTATTTTGAAATTCTCTTTCTTGCCTTGCGCAGTTCGCAGTGCGCTGAAATCGCCAACCACTTGCCACTTGCTGTCATCATCGAGGGTCTTCAACCCTCAGTAACCATCAGGCCTAGCTTGGTAACTGTTCCCCCCCCCCCTCACTCAAAGTGGGTCAACACGCAGCGAAGATTGTCGTTGGAAAATATTACCAAAGAGTATTACCAGAAAAGGCCTTGCTTAGTTTGAGTACTTTCACAATTTGACAAGGTTAGTTTGCTTTCACCCATTCATTCTCCCAACATGCTCCATCATCATTCGCGTTGTGTTAACAAGCTAACTAGCATAAGCTAACCTCTATATAGCTTAATAATAGCTTGTTAGCTAGCTGCATTATGTGATGATTCGTTTTCAGTGTGTTCCTCCACTACTTTAGCTAGCACTAGCTAGATCTTATGGTCTGGACTTTTACAGCCATAAGGTAGCCTATAGTAAAAATTAAAAAAAGTCAAGCTTGTTATAGGCCAGCTACTTTACAGTAGGTGTTAGTCTTTTTTTGCGCTGGAAAAGCGCGATTGGCGCGCCTTCAGAGGAGAAGGGTTGCTCGTGATGATGGTGCTGGTGAGGACGTCCCGTACCAGTTCAACAGCGGTTGTGTTCCTTTTAATAGTACCACACAGAAAAGCTGACCCAGTTGAGCTTGTATAAAGCAGAAAACGACCAGTTTATCTGGCATTTGCTAAACGCCTGTGCTAAGTTACAGCTAGTCAAGTTAAACCATGCACACGTATTCGTGGTGCCGAATGTTCCAGTAACGTATTCGTATAGCTAGATTAGACAAATAGCTAGGTTGTTAGGGATAGCATGGCGGATAGCTTACACAGCAGCTGCAGGTTGATCAATACCCCGATGTTAACATCTCCGAAAATTATAAAATGCTAAGCAGGCCATTGATTCCATGTATGGTTGGCTACCCTTACCCATCCAACTCCGAAATGCCCTTCTAAAGAGAATGAGCATAAATAGCTGATTCAATCTTAATTGTTACAACCTTCCCTGTGACATGTCAATTCCCTAAGATACCAGATGACACCTGATAAGAATACAGGGAAAGTAATTGTAATAACGTACGAACCCTATCTACTTACTGCAATCCCATGTTCATAATATCCTATTAGACATGTATGTGTTCCAAAGCGAAACCTTACTGTTTGTGTTTGGAAGCTCTTTTTTCCCACTAGCAATATAAGGGAGGATACTTATCAAAAGCCATCAGTATCCACTAATGTGGTTACCACTCACGACTGTGAGGAGGAAGGGATAGTAAGAGGGTTTTATCTCATGGGATATGGAAAGATTAAGGTGTTGCCTTAACTTGAGCACAGACTAAACAACTGACCCATCCCTTTTGTCTGCCTCCCCCTCCTCCCCCCCCCCCCCCCCCCCTCTCCTTCTATCCTCCCCTACCTCTGTCGCTCTCCTGCCTATTTATATCTTCGTCTTTTACGGCACCTCCTCTTTCTACCCTCCATAAACTGTCTCCTCATGGGTCTCACTCCCCACCTCAAACTCCTCCAAACTGTCCGTCTATCGCTCCTTTTGCTGTCGCTCTCCACATCCTCCCCTCCCTCCTTTTCATTGCTCCCCCCTTTCTTTTTACCCTCACCATGCCCGTCCCCTACTCATCCATTCCTTCTTCTCTCACCACTCCTTCCATCCCTTCCTCTCTGATGACCTTTCAGATGAAGTTGTGGTGGAGCTGGGTGCTTGTGCTGCTCCTGTCCTGCCTGCTCCTGTCACCGATTGAGGCCCAGCAGGAAGAGGAGGACGAGCTACTGGGGGAGGAGGATGAGGGCCTGGTGGAGGAGGACGAGGGCCTGGTGGAGGATAGCGACTCTGCCGAGTCGGAGGCTGACGGGGAGGCCGGAGTGGATGCCAATGTCTCCTTCCAGGTCAGTCGAAGGTCACGGGACGGACTCACACAGGAAGTGTTTGTGTGTTGCCGGGGGGATGAATAAGTGTTCCTATTTGGATGCTGACCTGGCTGGGATCAAGTTTTGCATTGATGAGCGGCTCATCACATTTTGTAATAACTAATTAATTAGCTGTTGGGGTTCATTTAGAAGCCTAAAGGGATAGTTGGTTTAACCAAACCTGTTATGGTGACAATGTCTTCCATTGATTGAACCCTTCAGGTTACTTACAAGACACCAGTTCCTACTGGGGAGGTCTACTTTGCCGAAACGTTTGATGACGGCTCACTTGACAGGTATTGATGTTAATTCATTACATGACTGGCCTTGAAGAGAGATGTATTCTTTTTAAAGCTATCTGACATAACTACCGCCTAAAAAATTGTCATTGGATAAAGAAACTGTTGACCTCTGCAGTTGGCAGGTGTCGAAGACAATGAAGGAGGATGCAGATGATGACATAGCAAAATATGACGGTAAGTGACAATAGAAGTGTGAGAGGTTGGCGCTGACCACGGTTGTGTTGATCTTTTTCTCTGGTTGTGAGTGGGAGCCAGAGAGAGTGTCCCTTTTCCTCCTAATCTCCTCTCTTCTCTGCCAGGCAAGTGGTCAGTGGAGCAGCTGAAGGAGAACAAGGTGCCAGGGGACCTGGGGCTGGTGCTCAAGTCCCGGGCCAAACACCACGCCATCTCTGCCCTGCTCAACAAACCTTTTGTCTTCGAGGACGACGCACTTGTCGTCCAGTGAGTGACCGCCTATCCAATTTCACTCTGGAATTTTATTTATGGACAATTAGGGCTGGGCGATATATTGCTATATATGATTGAGGAGGAAATTATTTCGATAAAAAAAAAAAAAAATACAACAAAAACATTTAGGGAAAAAACGTTTTAAAGGTGAGAAAAATAGTTTCTACTAAAATTTTGAAAGGTATTTTCGGAGAGGCTGAAAAAAGGTTTTTAACTAAAGTTACAGAGGGGATACACATATCAGGCCATTTACACCTGATATAATGTGTATCCCCTCTGTTAGCTAGAAAAGAGCAGACATCTCCATATTATCTCTGGTTGTTCATTGTGACAAAATAACACAGAAAATAACACACATGATGGCAGGACATGATGGCGGACCCCCCCCCCCCCACACACACACACACACAGTACATTTTGCACGCTCCAAAGGGTAGAAGAATCGCCTACTGCTGATTCCACTTTCCTACTGAAATGACACATTGTGAACCTACTTATGAACCTAAGGAGGACGACTGGAAGGGTGTAGTAAATCACTTGTCTCGTAACACCAGTGTTTATCTTCTCAGGTATGAGGTGAACTTCCAGGATGGGATTGACTGTGGCGGAGCCTACATCAAACTTCTATCAGACTCCGACCATCTGGATCTGGTAAGTCATGATCGGCATCATCTTCAACTTCTGCCTCACCTTCATGATGCATCACAATCTACCAACTGTTATTTACCTGTGAAAACATGAATTCATGCCAATTTTGCAGGAGCAGTTCCACGACAGGACGCCCTACAGCATAATGTTCGGACCCGACAAGTGCGGTGAGGACTACAAGCTCCACTTCATCTTCCGCCACCAGAACCCCCTGAACAAGGACCTGGAGGAGAAGCATGCCAAGAGGGCCGACGTGGACCTCAAGAAGTTCTACACCGACAAGAAGACCCACCTCTACACCCTGGGTCAGAAAGGGCAGGGAATGCGCCGGAAGGGAATATACCGTATATGGTTGTGAGGGATTAGAATGTGTGTATGTGCTTCTATCTTAAAAGGTGAATTCCAAGATGCTGATATGAGATCAAATGCTTTTTCATGGTCATGAGGCTGTTTGAAAGGTTAAAGCTTGTGCATGATTAATAGTCCCCACCAACATTTCTAGTTATTACTGTACATAAACTGACCATGCTTCATATTCTTCTCCTCTCCTGCCTCTTCCTTAGTCCTGAACCCTGACAACAGCTATGAGATGTTCATCGACCAATCCAGCGTGGGCCGGGGCAACCTGCTGCACGACGTCATCCCTCCCGTCAACCCAGCCAAGGAGATCGACGACCCCAATGACTCCAAACCCGAGGACTGGGATGAGAGGGCCAAGATCCCCGACCCTGAGGCCGTCAAACCTGAAGACTGGTGAGGAGAGGAGTGGGGGCTACGCCCGGGGGGTGCTGGGAAAGGGCGAGCGTTCTATCACAGTACATCTTTCCTTCATCTTAACCTCTCCTTCCTTCTTTCTTCACTCTTTCAATACTCTTTCTTGTTGCTTCTTTCCATTCTGAGGTCATCGGTGATGTAGCATGGCAAGGCTGAGGCTGTTTGTGCCATGGAGGGCTGTCTGATTGATTGTCATCCATGTGATCTCAGGGATGAGGACGCTCCTGCCAAAGTGGAGGACCCCGACGCTGTGAAGCCAGAAGGCTGGCTGGACGAGGAGCCCGAGTTTGTGCCTGACCCCAGCGCGGAGAAGCCAGACGATTGGTAGATACCCAGGCACACGCACGCATGCAGACATATAACCCTGTGAAATGATCAAAGGACCGAGCCTCCTCTCCCCCCCCCCCCCCCCCTCCCTCTCTCTGCAGGGATGAGGAGATGGATGGCGTATGGGAGGCCCCCCAGGTTCCTAACCCAGCATGTGAGACCGCTCCTGGATGTGGGGATTGGAAACCCCCCATGGTGAACAACCCCCTGTACAAGGGAAAGTGGAAGGCCCCTCTAGTGGAAAACCTCAACTATCAGGTTGGTAGCTCGGGGGGAGGGGAACATGTCCTTGACCTGTCCTTCCGGTCCTCTCTCCATTATCTCTTCAATCAATTGTTCCTCCTTCTAAAATATAACTAGTGCACTCATACATGAACTTCTATGTCCTACGTGTTCACAAGAAGGTGTTTTCTGATCCTGTTTCACTGCATCTACTTTCAAACACAACTGTGAACCCTCCGTCCTCCCGTCTCAGGGTGTGTGGAGCCCTCGTAAGATCCCCAACCCGGACTTCTTCGAGGACCTGCACCCGTTCCAGATGGCAGCCTTCAGGGCCGTGGGCCTGGAGCTGTGGTCCATGACCTCGGACATCTACTTTGACAACTTCATCATCACCTCCCACAAGGAAGTGGCTGACCGCTGGGCCTCGGACAGCTGGGGGCTCAAGAAGCTGGTTGCCAGCGCCAACGAGGTGGAGAGACACACTGTATTATGCAGTAACCACATGTATCCCGACAGATACACAGAGGGTCAATTTAAAGCTGCACACCATTTGTGCAATAATCATTTCTGCTCAGCTAAGTTGAACTGTCTGTCTCCTCTCTATCCCTCTCTCCTCCCCTCCTTCATCTGTCCTTCTGTCCAGCCTGGCGTGTTTGCCCAGCTGACCCTGGCTGCAGAGGAGAGACCCTGGCTCTGGGTGGTCTACATCCTGACTGTGGGGCTGCCCATAGGATTGGCTGTGCTTTTCTGCTGGCCCAAGGTGCACACACACACTCTACCTTACAGTAGTGCTGTTATAAGACTGCTTGTATGTTTCTGTTAGACTATGGTTTACGCACACGTTCACAATTCCATTATTCATCATCAAAGAAGAAAAATGTAAAGTTCACTTTTTGCTTCTCCAGAAATCCGATGACGATTACGTGTACAAGAAAGTGGACCCCCCTCGGGCTGAGGTGGAGGAGGAAGAGGAGGAGGAGGAAGAGGAGGAGGAGGAAGAAGAAGAGGAAAAGGTGGCCCAGGATGGGGAGGCCAAAGCACCTGACAGTTCAGAACCTGCAGGTGAGAGAGGAAAAAGGTTTCAGATATCATCCCTATCAAAGTCATGACTTCTGAAAATGGCTTCCGGACTGGTTTCAAACCACATCGTAGCTGTGAAGTCATGCGTAGTTTGCTCACCCTCACTCGTTTCTAGCAGCGGAGGTGGAGAACCCCGAGGAGGAGAGCGGAGGGGCGGCTGGGGACAGTCCTGAGGGAGAGGATGGGGAAGAGGAGGAGGCGGAGGAAGAGGAGGAGGAGGAGGAAGAGAGCAAGTCCAACGAACCTGCATCTGATGATGAGGTTAGTGTTTGGGTTTTACCACAGAATATTATTATTATTTATTTATTTTTTTTGCGTTGATGACATGCATCCCATCGCACCCTCCTCACTATGGTTCAAAATCACCTTTCTTCCTCTCATACTATCTTTCCCAGATGAAGGGTGCTGATGAGGGGGGCCATAGGGCTGGGGACGGGCACAAACAGTCCGTGAGGAAGAGGAAGGTACGGAAAGACTAAGGAAGATGGAACACCCAGCGCCTACGCTCTAGTCCTTTTTCCCTCTCGTTCCTCTGTTTGCCCTCCTCTGCGAGAGTGGGGTAACTCCCCCATCCTCAGCATGTAATCCCTCCAACCGACCTTGAGTCCACACGACTTGGGTACAGCTTCCCTCTGACGAACATCCCCACCCATGTTCCTCACCCTGTCACTGGCTGCGTCAGCTGTTAAGGGAATCAGTGCTACCCTAAAGCCGAACCCTTCACCTCCATGTCCTCCCTCCTATGAGCTCCAGCTCTCTCCCCCCCCCACACACACACACTCACTCTTTTCCTCTTAACGGCAATCCCAACCTCCCCATCCTTCACCTGCTACCAGTCTTCCTCTCCTTAGCACAGCAACATCAGTTTTCTTTTATACCGTTGGTATTAGACGAGGTTACCAATCCAACACCATCTGGCTCTCTTGTCTGACCACCGAGAGCCACTCTCCGATAGTACAAAGGCTTCCTGAGTTACCGAGTGGCTACCTGTGTGTCTGCGCCATGCTCATATTGACACTGTCGGACAAGACAATAACACGCCTCACGTTTCCATGGTTACCACTTTTTAGATGGGATTCTTTTTTTTCTTTTTTTTTTTTACATATGAAAGGGAGTTTGACAGTTCTGCAGTGATGTGTTGTTTTCTCATCTTTTTTTCATGTTCTTAAGTTATAGAGGTTTTCAACAGAATCCAAATAAGCACTGGAGGAACATGTACCTATTTATTCAGATTTTAAAACTTCTCGTTCATTCATGCCATTACAAAACAATATTTTACGATGCAGTTTTTACTTCTGTAGTTTTGCCACTGATGTGCTTGTAGTGAGCCTTAGTGCTGGACATGGCCAGTCTGCTTGCCACAGCCATCAGCTCAGCGTGTGCATACTTGTAGTAAAAAGTAGTTGTCTGTATTGAAGCAGGACATGACTTGTTTGTTATTTATTTTGAATGTGTTTGAGCCACACACAGAGTATAGCTGATGGCTGAGGTTTATCAATAAGCACCTACTCAGAGTCTGATATCATTATCAGTTCACACACAAGGAGACGTGGTGTGTGTGTGTGTGGAGGCCTAAACTATAACCAGTGGGTTCCCACTACTTGAACCTTCAGTTCAGCTCTGTCTTGCCTGGAAAGAGATGTGGGAGTATTTTGTGTTATTTTTGCTTTTTTCCCCCCTTTGTCTCAAGTTTTCTAGTTCATGTTCTGGCCCAATTAAGGCCCATTTTCCTGTTTTCATACTTTGCAAATTGTACAATGCTCTTGGAAATAAAGTATTTAATACAAAACAATCTAAGCTTTTGTGGCCTTTTATTTCATGGATATCACAACAGGCATATTAAGTCAGTAAAAGTATTTTTATTAAAACAAAAAGTGTTAAAAGTCAACACAGTCATAACATTTACACATTATCTACACACAAGGCAGTTTGTCTCATAGGTTGTGTGTAGTGGGGCATGTAGTACTCAACATGCCTGAGAACAGAGGGAGAAATTGGAGCACATTATACAACTGCTGAACATAAAAAAATACAAAATAATTCCATTTAATAAAACATACATTATGAGATGCACTGTGTTTTTGTGTAGTGGGACCTTCCGGAAATTCCCTTTAAATCTACTTTTAGCACCCAAAGTGAAATATTCCCTTTCTCTACCATTATTTTACTACTCCTTATATATATATATTTTTTTTTGTTTTGTTTTAAAGCCTCAATTTCTTTCCTATTCCGGAACAGAAGCCTCGGGTCAGCACATGACTTGGCTAATGCACAGATTCAGACAGAGTGTGGTCTGGATCTCTTGCAGAGTGGCTTCCACAGGTCTGAGTGATTGGATCAATAGCACTCAAGGCCTATTTACTCCTCTTTTACAGTTTCAGTAAGGGAAGGGCTGTGCCAACTATCTTCCCCGTCTCTTTACTCCTCAGCTGAGATGAAGGCTGCCAAAAGATATTCTGTAGTGTCTGAACTATTGTAACCACCAGTCAGTTTTACACAGCGTTTTAAGTCTGCAACCTTTTAATGTGCAGGAAGAAACATTACTGTATGACTATCTGTAAAACACTTTTACACATTAGTTTTTCTGTGCTTGCCCCCCACCCCCACCTGACCCATCCATCCATCAACGAAAAAGCCTTGCACTCTCGTCAAAACAAAGGCCTAAATTCATACTGGATGCGTACCACCAGTGATGATACATAAAAACATATTTGAATGAGTACATTAGTAGCTCAGTCATCACCTGAATCATAGTTTAAGCCAGTAGTGTTCAACCAGTGGGAACATCTGGCTCTGAGACATTTAGTCTCTTTAGCTATTAGTTAGCTAGTGGCTAACATTAGACAAAGAAAACAGAAAATCTCATGGAGTGCATGAATAATACGTTAATGAATCACATTTCCCATGCTATTCAAATATCTTAATATTTATATTCAATAACACTGTCCAGTCCAATCTCCAATCTAGATCAAACCAGTTAAATATGTAAGACATCATTATGACAATGACATGAGGTTCCTCAGACAAACAAGAAGGTAAAACAAAATAGATTTAAAGAAAAGTTAACTGAATGTTTGTGTTGATGTTATGAGGTAAAGGTCAATCAGGGATAAACTGAACTCAGGGGCCTTGTCAGATTACCCCTTCCTCACTATAAGGAATTCACTAATTTAACATGACTTGATTGGCCAAGTTAACCTAGATCTGTGGCCAATCACATCATAAAGAATCAATAATTACCTCACAGGAGGAGGGAAATGCATTTCCACAGGATTCTGACAGAGCCAGGATATGTTGGTTTAGGAGTGGAGATTGATTAATTACAAGATGCATATGAGCCTCTAGGTTCAAAGTACCATCAACGTCTGATCAAGAGTGAGATCCTTCTCTAACTAGTTGACGAGTTAGAAAACATCCGATGCTGGATCATTTATTGGAGGTAACTTCAACCTAGACTGTATTTATGTTTTGGGATTCTAGGATCATTCTCCGATCGGCTACTTCCGTTTGCTTTTGGTGTCCGTGGTCTGGAACACACTGGAGGCCGACATCAAGTTCTCAATGTACTGGCCCAGAACCTGGTTCTCCGATTTCAGCTTGAGATTCTCCTCCTTGACGGCATCCACCCTTGCTGATAGGTCTATCGTAGAAGACAAGAAAACCCAGGGAAAGGTAAGCATCAGCAATAATTCAGAATATCTGTTGAACAGAAAAACTAGAAGAGAAAAACGATTTTCTTCTTGTTTCTGTTCCCTTAACATTAATGTGCTACTACAGCCAAAAAACTGCCTAAACTCCCCTGACTGAAGGCTTTGGCAACACTCATGGTTGTGCTAATCTGAGACGACAGACGGTTTCAGGGGAGAAACTGCTTTTTAGTCTTGAGTTCGGGTGGACAGAAACAAATGGAGATGCATTTAGGAGGCCATTAACACTGCGTCTACTGATAGACTGGAGGAGTGATGAAGACAAATGAAAGCAGGAGAGAAGAGAGATTACAGTAACCCAGCGAGAGAGAAAGAAGTGCTTGCAAAGGTCAGTGCTCAGTGGACTAAGAGGGATATTTAGGAGGGAGAGGAGGATGGAGGGAGGGAGGGTGCAGTGGGGCTTTTGCGTGCTTATTTGGTATCAGAAATAAATAAGAAATAGGGTGTTGCCTTTACCTTCCAGTGTGTGTTGCAACTCCAGAACCTGGTTGATAAGCCTCGTCTTCTCCTCCACTTCTACTTGGTTCTCCATGTCTCCTGGCATGTACAACAGACACAACAGGTAATGTGACCCAACCAGGACACACGCATCCCTCACTTTAATACAGAACCAAGTCACACAGGAGGCTTGTACATGAGTTGCATTAGTTGCTTAGTTTGTTACTATACCATCCATGTCGCAGTTCATGGCGAAGAGATCGTTGTCCTGTTTGATATACAGGGCTGCAGTTCCTCTGTCCACTGCATGACACAAGACAAAAACGTGTCATGAGTTCAAGCCAACAGCAATGGAGATTGTATGTCTTTTCAGTTTCACGCATCGCAGAAAAGCTATAGACATGACACGCCACGAGCTCTGCCACCCTGTGTACTCCTCAAGCTATATAGGAAACTTCAAGTCTCAGTCTAGATTGAGTCAATACCTAATTGTGTCGCTTAAATGGCTGACCAAAATGCTTCGTAAAAGGTTAACCAACTGAATTTCTGCAGGTTGAGGACTTCCCAAAGAGTACACAAGCGTAAGTAAACAGTCCCAGCTCTGGTACAAGTAGCTACGCTAATAAGCGACATTTTATACCTACAGTACTACTGTACTGTGTAGTTGTTGCTTCCCATATCCTAAGAATCTCAATCTCATTGTTCAGAATAACCTTGTGTTCTACTGTCCATTTGATAAATGAATCCCTTGACATTAGTGTTATGCTAACTAGCTGGCTAGCTAGGCTAGCTTGCATGTTGGACAAACACAGAGACATCAGCTTGCTATTGACGATGCGCCAACCTTATATTGAACAATACTTGCCAAAAAGTGACAATGACAAGTGAAACAAATGTAGCTCAGACTGCCAAATTCAAATCAAAATGGTAAAATGATGGTAATAGAACTCTAGCAGGCTTACCTGCGTTCTATATTAAAGTTAGCTCGCTAGCCACCCGGGCCCTGTTGGGCTGGGAATCTGTCTTATCCACTAGCTTTGCATTTAGACTAGCTGACGTAGAATTTACACTGTAAGGCGTGTAGATAACTAGTAATCCAAATTACATAAATGTCAGTGACTTACCCGTTGGATATTGTATGGATATTTGGCTAGCTAATGGAAACCGTAGCCGGTTTGTGTCAATATCGTTGTAACACGGCACTGCGGGTTTCCCTGCCTGACAGTGAAGATGGGACAACCTGACTCACACTAGTTGGGTGCAATTTCCAATGTACCCTACAGAGGGCGCTACGGTTATGAAAACACACAAAGTGACAACCCCAGTCAAAGTCTGCATGCACGCTTAAAACGACCACTTATGTGATATGTCTGAGATACTGTGAACTGAGGTGTGTTTTTGTTTGTTTCTTTGTGTGTCTGTATTTTTGTAAATAGGAGTACCAACTAATGTCCACCACACACACATAAAAACACAGTCACACGCTGCAGCCCTTAAATGACAGATGCTCAGGCGTCTCCCCGCCATTCCCCTGACAAGCAAGTAGTGCACTGCCGAGCTGAGCGACAGTTGGCCGAGCTGAACCAGCCCACCAGGATCAGTGTGTAGCGTTACGGGACAGTGTCGCTACGCTCTTCTCAGTGGAGCCCATATGCTACTGCCTGTAGCCAGAACGAACCTTGGGGAGGGTGCTGTTTGGCCAACTATGAGCGGCCTGGACTGGCTTGTACTGTCCAAGACAGTCACAAGACCAGTGCTACTCGCATGCTGTTGCAGCACACATTTTAGTATCAAACGCCTGTTTGTGTCGTAGCTTTTTCTGTCTCGTTGCCTACTCTGTCTCTGCTCTCTCTCTCTATTCCCCAGATTTGTGAGTCTCAATGGAAAACCTTACTTGTGTCCTGCTGTTTAATTAGGCCTTGTGCTGCTCTCAAGAAAATATACTTCCAATTTGTTCCCTGACCAACACAATCATTATTTTACCCATTAAGTTAATTACTTACCTACTTAGGCCTAGTTGCTCATTTAGCCTGATAATTAGTCACATACTTAAGGTTTGTCACTATTAGTCTCTCTAGAGCTGCATTTTTGGGGAAGTAACAAGAACATGTGTAATGATGGTGGACTTCAATGTAGCTAGAATTCTCATAGACTGAGTCCACTGTGTATCTGGAATCACAGCTTAAGAATATAGGACGGAATGCCGCTGTAGAGGTTTCATTCGAACGTGAAGATGGAATTTCCAATATAGAATTCTCGGGAAAGGTCTTTACTCCCCTGTTATTTTTTTTCCCTCTCCAAAGGTATTATCGGCCAGGGTGCTCAGGTGGACAGGCCTTCACACATGCAATCTAGTGTTTACTTCCTCCATATCATGACAAAGCATTGGTTAGCCTGCTACAAAAAGAGGAGGAAGGAAAGAAGGAAATTGAGCATTCTACCTGTCTGTGCTCAGTGTGTGGGCAGGTACTCTAAACTAGGTCACGTCAGGTATTTAAGCTTTAAGGGACAGAGGAGCGAGGGCTACAGGTGTTCAAGTACAGGTGGTGTTGAGTCTTACCTGTGTCGTCAGCTAGCGAGATGTTGGTGAAGGTTCCATCATCTTCCTCTACCTGGGACTCCATGGCTAATGCTAGAGGCTAGCTCGGAATACTTTCTCTTTCTCTCTAAACTCGGAGAGTGGGATATCCTTTTTTGTCTGTCCCTCTCTCTTTCCTACAGAGACTACCCTTTGAGTAGCATGCTATCGATAACCTCCAAAGCTTGCAGAGAGACTTGATGACCTTCTCTTTCTCTCTTCCTGTCTCTCTCTCACACTTTCTTTCTCTCTCTCCCCGTCTCTCTCTCTCTCTCTCTCTCTCTCTCTCTCACACACACTTTTTCTCTCAATAACTTTGTCTCTTTGTTTTCTTCCTTGTTCCCTTGTCAGGTTCACTCCCTTGGCTTTCTCTGTTCATCTATTTTTCTCTCTCAGTCTCTCACTGGCTTTCTGTTACACACACACAGACATACACACCAAACACAAACACACATAC
The DNA here is from genome assembly GCF_054491055.1 of Hypomesus nipponensis. Lineage (NCBI taxonomy): Eukaryota > Metazoa > Chordata > Actinopteri > Osmeriformes > Osmeridae > Hypomesus > Hypomesus nipponensis. The sequence goes on along the minus strand of NC_140382.1, from coordinate 13,648,468 downwards.
ACTACATAGTCCAAGCCCCACCCTGTGGGACACCTGTTCCAGTCAGGCTGCTCTGTCTCCTTCTGAATTATTTACGTTTCCACGGTGACCAGCCCTACCTGACTGGTGGCTCGGGTGACAGAGTTGTTGTGGGAACACGTCACCAAGGCAATGCATTGGCCAGAGTCGGTGATTGTTCCTCAGCTGCTCAGAGTTCAAAGTTCAAGGTTCAGCAATCCACTGTTGGTAGAGAAGCTCAGTCCAAGTGTCATAAAGCTGTGTCATACGGAACCCCACACACACATACACATGCACACATACACTCACACTTGTGCATGCTCGCTCGATCACACATTAACCAAAGAAGTAAAGGAGCAAGTGTTGAGTACACAGAAAGGTAAACACATTTTCTTTCTATGTCTCTCTCTTTGTCTCTCTCTCTTTGTCTCTTTGTCTCTCTCTCTGTCTCTCTCTCTGTCTCTCTCTGTTTCTCACCCTCTCTCTCTTACTTTCTTTCACTCTTCCTGCTCTTTTTTGATCCGTTTTTCTCTTCCTTTCTCAGTCTTACATGCTCTTTCTTCTTTAGGGCTGAAGGGTCTTTGGTGAGAATGCCAACACATTTTACTGGGCCTGTAGTCCGTTTCAAAACATGAATTCAGTTGATGTCCCATTATTGTGTTACAATGTATCTGTCCTTAGCATCAACTAAGTACCTGACTGACTGCATTCAGGGCAAAGCAGCATTGTATACAACCTGTCTTTTAGTGCTGCTTAACTAGATTTTTCACTATGCAATGCATATAGGCTAGCAGAAGAAAAGGCTGTGTTCCTTCAGCCATATTGCTTCAGCCTATCCATGTCCCTCAATGGGTGACCATTGTCACTACAATGACAGGTATCTGAGGCATAGTGACAGTGTGCTCTCTGGTGGCAGAAAGTGGACATTGCAGACGACAATTGCCATCTCCATCCTTAACCTTTCTAGACATGTCAAGTGTCTCCAAGTCTGAATCTTCTGGTTGCGTGCTAGGCCACTGGATGGAAAGAGCCGACTGAAAGACAGGCAGGGAGACACAGGTAGGCGGACGGCGGACGGATCAACCGACTGAACATCTTGATATTCTTCATCATCAGCTCGCACTGACACTGTAAAATCAGGTATTTGAAGGCTGAAAATAGACTGTGCCATGGAACGTCCAGACCCTGTCAATTACAGCAGCATGTGTTTCTATTGTTGAAAACACACTCTGTGTTTGGACAGGATCCGTTTGCCCATAAAGCTTAGAGGAAACTGGCATTTATAAGAGAGCAATTTCACGGCGGAGGATTGCTGTTAACACGCAAGGTTTAGTGATAATCTAAACCGTGCCTTGGAATTCTCGGGGTGTGCGTCGGCCGGCAGTCCAAACAGTCTGCATGTTTCACTGGACTCAAGTTTGAATTTTACCTGACGCCTTTCAATGGCGAGGTTTGGTGCATGCTGGTTTTGTCATTTGTGTGGGTGGATAGGTGGGGAGTGGAAGGTGTGTGTTTGTGCAAAAGTGCCACCAAATGATAAAAGGATGCTTTGTGTGTGTGTGTGTGTATTGACACAGTGTTGTGTCCAGCTGTCCAGACTTCTGCTCATGCACCTGCATCCCTTCTGGACCCCACAGCCAGACTGACCTCTACTTGACCTGGAAGCAGTCCAGCCCCGTGGTGGAGGGTCACGCCTATTCACTGCCTCACTGTCAACACCCTATGCCAACATGCACCCCTGGTGTGGCATGGTGTGTGTGTGAGTGTGTGGCATCTTTGTGTGTATGGTGAGCACCTATGTGCGTGTGCGTGTGCGTGTGCGTGTGTGTGTGTGTGTGGAGCTTGCATGTTAGTTAAGAGGAGGTTGTGGGTGGTACTTTTGAGGTGTACTGGACAACTGCCCAGGATTCCAGGTTGGCTCCTGTCTACTTACATCAAACAAGATGGCCGACAAACTTCTCATCTGCCCGAGGCTAGAACTGCATTTGTAAAAGCTCTCCATCTATTTACCAATAGTCGAGGTTCATCAGTCCTTGGTCATAACCAGGCTTATACCTGCCTCCCTTTTGGTTGTGGAAAGCACAGTAAGAAAAGAAAGGCAGAGCTGGAAGTGAAAGAAAACAGTTATGGATTGTTCATTTCTCATGCCTCATCTTACGTTGGAGCAATGAGGACATGGATGTGTGGGCTTGATGGACAGAGAGAGAGAGAGAGAGAGAGGGACAGAGAGAGAGAGAGAGAGAGAGAGAGAGAGAGAGAGAGAGAGAGAGAGAGAGGGACAGAGAGAGAGGGACATAGAGAGACACAGAGAGAGAGAGAAGGGGGGGCAGAGAGAGAGAGAGGGGGGGGGGCAGAGAGAGAGAGGGGGGGGGACGACAGAGAGAGAGGGGGGGGTACAGAGAGAGAGGGGGGGACAGAGAGAGAGAGGGGGACAGAGAGAGAGAGAGGGACAAAGAGAGAGAGAGAGGGACAGAGAGAGAGGGACAGAGAGAGAGAGAGAGAGAGGGGGGGGGAGAGGGAGGAGCACGAGAGGATGAAAAGTGGATGGTGTGACTGCTCTTTCTGTGGTCCCCTCTCTCCCCTGCCACTCCACAGACCAGATGCCCACTTTGGCAAGAGTGCTTTGCCAGAGCAACGCCAGGCAAGAGGGTTAATACCCACGTACACACACACACACACACATATTATCCACTCACACACAGAGAAACACGCACATACACACACATTATCCACTCACACACATACAGGGAGAAGAAGAGGCTGTAAAGGAGCACTCGTCCATCTGTCCATCCCACTGCTTATCTGGCACTGAGGACATGGTGTGTGTGCGTGTGTGAGTGTGTGTGTTAGGTGGGAGGGGGTCTCAGAGCAGTCTTAAATGGCACAGCCACAGTAAGGCCCTGCAGTGGACACGACATTACAAGGAGTTACACTGCCCCCCTCTGACACATAACTGGGAGACAGCAAGGTCCAGTATAAATATCGTTTTTAATGGATCCTTTTTACACAGTCCCTGTTCTTTACTCGTCACTTATTGGATGCGGCCAGTTTCAACATGTCTCGTAAAGTAATTGTCTTCTGATCCCAGTTAACTTTGCTGAATGGACGGAGGGGATGTTTTGAATGTTCCTTTAAAATGGAATGATCCCCTGAAGCTTCTCTCTTCCAATCAGAATTAAGCTGCTGACTGAGTAACTGGTCAGGGGTCAGGATGGTCCACGGGAAAGTCTCTCTTGTGTCCGCCTCCCTCACACTCCCGTCCACTCACTTAATCTTAATCGCCATGGAAACGCCTCATGGACCCCGCAACCTGGATCTTTTGGCTCAACGATGAGGCGTCTACTTGGTCGGAGTGTCTGGCAATACAAAGCTTACCCAGGAAGTGACATCACAAGCCCCCCCCAAAACCACATAGAGGACCCTCCCTCCCTCACAGTCCTCTTTCACGTGATTGGAAGAATGCCCACTGGAAGGCGACGATGAGGGATAGGACTGTGATGTCACACCATTAGGCTACAGGAAGTAAGAGATCATTGTAAATCCTCCTATGAAGTGCTAAAGTGAAAGGAGATGAATGAAACTATTTTGACAATGAGTTTCCATGGATACTTCCTGGTCTATTATACGACCCTATCTCTTGCCGTTAGTGTGAAGGCTGCAGGTGAAGGGGGAGTGTGTTTTTAACTCTTTTAAGCCTGCGAGGGGCCATAAATGTTGCTGGGTGCCATAAAGCAGGCCTGAAGATCTGAGGCAGCTATTTATCTTGGGGGAGAATCTCCTCCTAGTCCAGAGCTGAAGAATGCCTTTCATCAGAGAGCGAGAGAGGAAGAGATGGAGAGCAGAAGGAGAGAGAAAAAGACAAGTTTTCGGGACTAAGAAAGAAAGGTAGAACAGGTAAAGAGAAGTGACAGGAAAGAGAGGAGAAAATGGAGGAGGCTGTTTGTGTTGAGAGTGAGCTCGAGGAAGGGGAGAGAGGGGAGGGAAACGTGAGGATCAGCACAGACAGATTCAAGGGAGTAGAACCCATTTGGCCCTGACTGGAAGAGGCCTCATAGAGTGGTGGAGGAGGTGTCAAGCCTGTTGTGACCCATGCACACACACACACACTGCACAAAATTCACACTCCTCATACACCGACGCACGCACACACACACACTTAAGCAAACTAATATTTAAACACAACAGATCATGTCCTTAAAGTACCCTGCAGTCATTATTGTCACAACCAACTAACAGAGATAATCAGCTTTTGGAGTGTCTGAGTGTGTGTGTGTGTGTGTGGGGGGGGGGTGTCTGTGTGTATGTCCCTCCATACAGCTCTATCCATTTACTAATTGATTTGCCTTTGAAATATTCAGCAGCTAGCGGGCAGACGAGGCGTTTGAATGGATGTGTGTTTTGTCATTCACCCACACCCCTTTCTCTCTCACACGCTCTCTCTCTCTCTTCCTCTCCTTCTCTCTTCCCCTCTCTTCCTATCTCTTAGGAATTAGTTTCTCTCTCTTACATTTTCAGGAATATTCACTGCTTTCTAATTTACAAAGACCTGTAAATTAATGCTGAATTGACAAATGATTACATTTAACTTTTGTGTTTAGTCCGGGCCGTTAAGTCCGGTAAGTAAGGGCACTGGTTAGTTATGAGTGGGCATATCAATTCACCCTTTGATTTCTGTGGGTATGTGGGGGGGGGGGTTGTTTGTGCCCCACATAGTAATCAATCATCCGTCCATTCTCCAGTGATCCAATCTACTCTGCTCCACGTTTTGTCAAAAACCGTGAAAAGCTAGTGTTGCTTTACGATCTCCTTCACCAGCCTTTTCTCACCCCTGCACTTCTCCTCTCTTCTCCCTCTCTCTCAGTCCATTCTTCCTGCTTCTTTCTCATCCCACTAACAGTCTTACACACACTCTGCAAAGAGAGGAGACAGGCACACTCACCTAAGAATACTTTGCAGAGTTGTGGAGAGTTGCCTGAGTGTTGAATTGCTTTTTGCTTTCTGAAGGTTTGGCACAAAATGTTATTTTCTTCTTTGAGTTCAAAGTAAGCGGAGAACTGATAAGGTTGTTCGTGTTTTGTTTTTTACATTCGTGTCATTTTGTAAACCTTTTGGACCACCTGTTGTGGCTGGATTGGCAGCTTGAAATGTTCCTGTGGTATAAGAAACTGATGTTTTTAGCTCTAAAGCCGATGTTTCTGTTAAGGAACACCGAGTGTCTTGTTTTTGTCTGATATCACTGTGACTTGACAAAAAGGGGAAAACAGTAATTTTGGAATTAGAAGGGTTTTGCAAGGGGGTGTGTAGGTGTGTTTGTGGTCGTGACATCATTGAGTGCCCTCTTGGTGCTAACCCCGTCTGGCCAAAAAACAACTTTACGACAGTGACATCACGATGCCTTGGTGAGGTCAGAAGATCGAGTCGACACAATTCTGATATTCAATCTCTGTGCTGTGAGAACAGTCCATCCACTCCAACATATAAACAAAAGATGCAAAAGGCACTCTTGTGTGTTGGGGTTTGTACACTAACATTATGCATTTTAAGTACAGTGATTACTATTCAAGGAGTTTGTCTGTCCTGGTGAACACTTGGGAAATGTAGATCAGACGGTCATATTAAATGGAAACGCCTAATGTCTTATTGTCTTATTGCCTGAGAACTCTTTTGTGTGAGTGCGTGCGTGAGTCTGAGTATGTGTGCGTGTAGTGTTTGTGAAATTAGCATATCTTTAAAAGGGAGAATATGGAGCTTCTTAATGAGAGAGGCCGCATGCATTTCATTATCTGCTCATTAGCATGATTACCCAGCGTCAGTTGTTTTGATGACACAAGGATGTGTTAATCTGTGTTTGTACGTGTGTACGTTTCTGCATCAGCATGATCGTGTTTGAATGTGTGTGAGGGAGCTGGTGTGTGTGTCTGTGCGTGTGTACGTTTTCCGCTTGAGCTTGTGTTTGAATGTGTGTGAGAGAGCTTGTGTGTGTGTGGCGGGGGTGGAGAAGGGGCCAGGGAGGCTGGGATATTTACACTGGCTCCTGTTCTACTTTTCTGTTCCTCACTATGCTCCACCTCCACCATGTCCTTCTTCAAAGCAAAAACTGTCAACACGGTTCAACCTCTCTCAAGACATAGTTCCAATTCAACATCTTTGCTCAATCAACACTCCATAATCCCTTCCTCATAAACAAGCCCAGTGTTTTCCAACCAGGTATCACAAGAAGTTAGCAAAAAAGCTATTGTTTTCTCTCTTTTTTTTTCTTCTTTTCTCCAAAACAGCTGATCAGGCAGAAGGTTCTGGGCATTTTTCTTCAGTCCCATGGAGGGGTTGTGTGGTTGTTGTTCTCAACCCCAGAGTTTGAAACATTGGAGGACTGCATGCTGTGAGAGGTGACACTAGATAAACACTGTGGTGTGGTGGTTTGACCAGACTGTGTGCGAAACAAAAGCATTCCTCCATGGTACGCTGTTACGGAGGGCAAAGCGACATTTATCGCAAGACACACCAGTCTACTGGCCAGGCCGCAGAGGCACAGGAGGAAGCACTCACACACACACACACACACACACACACATACATACGTATGCACACTCACAGATTACATCTGTTGGTCTGGGTGGTATAAAATGCAGTCTGTTCAGCTGAATTCTATAAATCTACTTTGTAAGTTGTAAGTTGATTTGGATAAAAGTTTCTTTTAAATTACTGAAATGCTCCTGCTTAAGCAGACAAATGATTTTTTGAGGGGGCCACATGCAATGCCTCTCTCTCTCTCTCTCTCTCTCTCTCTCTCTCTGTCTGTCTGTCTGTCTGTTTCTCCCTCTTCTCTTCTTACTCCCTTTGCTGTCAGAGAGAAATCACGACGCCTGTCACTTCTTCCACACCACAGACCTCTTCTGTGTGTGTGTTTGTGTGTGTGTGTATTGTAGAGAGAATAAGATGGGGGGGGGGGGGGGGGGGTTGGCGGGGGACTGAAATGATGCAGGAATACCATGGCTGTGAGTCACCCTGGCCCCTGCCATCCCCCAACAGACACACACACACACGCCATAGCTCAAAAAACACATGCACACAGCACGGCCCTCACGCAGGTCCCACTCTCCTCTGTACCTCGTCTCCTTCTCTCCCTCCCTTTCCGTGAACATGAAAAGGGTATTAGTATTCCTTAGCAGTGCGTGAGAGGTAGTGGCGATGGCAGTATCTCTCTCTTTTTCTCTCTCTGCCTCCCCCCCTCCCTCCCCCCTCCCTCCCCCCCTCCACTCTCTCCCTCCCTCCCTCTCTCTCTCTCTCTCTCTCTCTCTCTCTCCCTCCCTCCCCCTTTTCTCCCTGTGGATAGTCAATATATCAGCTTCATTGATTCTCTCTTTACTGGCCTCTAATGCACCGGCGGGCACATTAAATATTTAGAGGCTCTAATGCAACCGACCAGCAACCTGGCAGTAAGGTAGGGGGCCTTCCGTACACAGCTACCCCAGACAGCGGTTCCTCGGCCTGGGCAGGAGAGGCAGGGGAGTCCCCCTTGGTAATCACAGAGAGGGTGTGGGCTCGTAATTGAGGAGGGGGGGGGGATTAGTGCCATACTGTCTACTGCTAAACTGAAGGATCTGCCATGAGCTCCCGCTAGTTAGCGCTGGGTCATCGCTCCCGACAGACCTCTTCACTGTCTATAGAGAGAACATTCTTGTCTTCTCTGAGGATATCGTTTGGAACTTAAGCGTCCATAACCGTGACGCCCATTTTTACATTGCTTGAAAAAAAGCTATACAGCTTACATTTTACTGTATTTTAGATATATGGGATCCTTGACAAACATGTATTAGTTGAATGACAATGAAGTGTCATAGTGCCCAATAAATGCTAAATTTTTACTGATCCTGAATAACTTATGGTTATTTATTTTTTGTTTTGTTTATGTTATTCACCTATTTATTTTCATAATGTGCTCCTCTGCTTTTCACAACACTCTTTCAACATAGCCTCCTTACACATGCATTTCTACTGTGTGTGTGTGTGCACGCATGGGTGTTTGTATGTTTAGTGTGTGTACGTACTTGCCTGTTTTGTAAACTCACTTCTCACCCTCTACACCTGCAGTTGTGAGTGGACAAACCGGCACGACCATGAGAGAAGCATTGTCAGGTCGCCTGTGAGTCATGAGAGGGAGTAAGTAAGTAAGACTTTATTTATATAGCACTTTTCATACAAGAATTGCATTTCATAGAGCCGCACTCTATCTGCGGTCTCTAATCGGTCTTAGATCCGAGCTGCCACTTGCAGTTTCGAGGGAGGGAGAGAGGGACAGAGAGAGGGACAGAGAGAGGGACAGAGAGAGGGACAGAGAGAGGGACAGAGAGAGGGACAGAGAGAGGGACAGGGAGAGGGACAGAGAGAGGGACAGAGAGAGGGACAGGGAGAGGGACAGGGAGAGGGACAGAGAGAGGGACAGGGAGAGGGACAGGGAGAGGGACAGAGAGAGGGACAGGGAGAGGGACAGGGAGAGGGACAGGGAGAGGGACAGGGATAGGGACAGGGAGAGGGACAGGGAGAGGGACAGGGAGAGGGACAGAGAGAGGGACAGAGAGAGGGACAGAGAGAGGGACAGGGAGAGGGACAGAGAGAGGGACAGAGAGAGGGACAGAGAGAGGGAGAGAGAGAGGGACAGAGAGAGGGACAGAGAGAGACAGGGAGAGGGACAGAGAGAGGGACAGAGAGAGGGACAGAGAGAGAGAGAGGGAGACAGGGAGGGACAGAGAGAGGGACAGAGAGACGGACAGAGAGAGGGACAGGGAGAGGGACAGGGAGAGGGACAGAGAGAGGGACAGAGAGAGGGACAGAGAGAGACAGGGAGAGGGAGAGAGGGAGAGATTAGAAACTTTCCCTGTGTCATATTTTAAAATAATCCTTTATTATCCCCCTTCATGAAGAGATACAATAAAAAGAAACTGATTTCACACTACCAAACCAGAGAAAGACCATGTAAGGTCACAGTCCACATTTAGAATTGCTATTAATACACAACATAATGAATGGACATATCATCACATGAAGATTCAATGTGTAGTACTTAGCCAATGACTGTAAACTGTAAGAAAATGAAGTCATGGAATGTCATTACATAAGGTCTACACAGACGTCACTTATGAGACATCAAGTAGATATTGTGATTTAAGGCAAAACCTGAGAGAACTCTGTGCAGGGGAAAGGCCAGGGGTGAGAGAGGGGGGCTTCTGGTGTCCATTTGTGCTGTTGGAGTCAGAGATGTGTGGGGGTGGAGTGTGAGTGTGTGTGTGTGTGTGCGAGCAGACAACAACATTCCGGTCATTCCTTTTGCGCTAAGCCGACTGGACTGGGCAGCAGCACCAGTTACAGCGACACACACATGCACAACCACACCCACACATACGTTCACACACACACGTACACACAGACACACTTTTATGTCAGTAACTGGTCTGTTCAAAGTAAGACAGATGCTCAAGTCAGTTCCCTCTGTGGACTGCCATGACTGCACTTTGCAGGATGCTCAGAGGTCTTGTTGACGGTAGGTGGTGATGAAATCTTCAGAAATAGTTTACAGACAAGACGATGGTCTGGGTGGCTCGTGGCGATGGTCTGCAGTTGTTTTCATTGTGCTGTCACAATGGAAAGGTAGCACAATCCAAAAGTTTTAGAACACTGACAAGACACAGAGGGGAAGAGGCAAAGAGAAAGAAGAGGATGATTTCCTGCGGTTTTCTTATCGTTGGGAGTCCCCACTCTCCCCATAGCAAAACAATGGCACAGCCGGCGCAGAGCTGTTTTAACGCTGATCGTGTGTAGGCGCCCTGAAGAAGAGAAAGAAACAGAGGAAGAAACACACAAAGTAGTTCTATCTATGATATCACACTCACGAAGATTGTGGAACTGACAAACAGTAGTGTTGGCTTAGGTAAACATGTTCTGTTTCAATGTGTGACATCATAATTGCCAGTAATGGCTGCAACCACGGGGGATGTAAAACAAACTAACAAAGTCCATAAATTAATATTGAATCCGGAACTATTAGACTATTAGAGATGATCATTCTCTTCTCTGTAGCCACGTGACATCGCTGGTAATCCTTTTTTATATGTTATTTGCCTTCTCCTGTTGGGTGAAGGCTGTAATGTGTGACCAGTAGGGTCAGAGGAGGACGAGTTTCAACATGCCTCGGGTCCATTTCCTGTCTGCCTTCCTCTATCTCTTCCTGGGAGAATTTGCCCCGCAGGCATTTCGAATGGGCAACATAGCCAAACATACACACATTAACACTTGGGCACAAACACACATTCACATGCATTAACACTTGCATATACAATGATTGTGTGTGACTGGCTTCTTTCTGTGACGAATATAATTCTGTAATGTTCCTCAAGTATAAGCAGAAGTGATAATAAACAGCACCAATCACAATTAAATGCAAGCATCCACATGCTGTACATGTCATCACTGATGGTGGTGATGACTGTGTGTGTGTGCCTGTGTGTGTGTTTGTGTGAATGCGAGAGAAAGACGGGGAACACATATGGCCGGAACAGTCGGAGATGGAACTCAGAACTCCCACATGACACAGCGTACAAAAAATAAAGAGTGAAGTCTAACACTACACCGCTCTGAAATAAACTCACTGTGTGTGTGTCTGTGTGTGTGTGTATGTTTTACTGGTACAGGTTCTGATCCCACCAGTTCTGCTAGAGCTTCAATTATATGTTATTTTTTATTTACATGAAAAAACATGTCAATTCGAATGCTTAGGCAGTTGATGAGATAATTAATTTTGGTCCACGAGGACACCTACAAGACGGCTTGGATGGTAGGCTCGGGATTTCAGTAGGTTTTCAATCCACTCCTAATCCAGCGACAAACACTTCTACTCCGTGTTTTCCTCCGCGCCGTCGGGCTACTCACAGCCTCTAGCTGGTTTTTACTCAACTCTTGTCCTGATATCACTCCGCTGGCATGGAGGAGAGGACTTGATTATTGTGATGGTGGCAGGCAGCAGCTTCTAGCGACGAGCCGAGATCACGGCGTCTCTAGGATTTCCGTTCGCGTCCCTTGATACGGACCGGGACGATTGGACTCTACGCAAACCTTTTTACCGGACAGGGATTTTTACCGACCAAACCAATGAGATGCAAGTTCACGGAGCAACTCCGGAGCCCGTTCGCTTCAGACAGCAAAACTTTTTCTCAAAGGACAACACAATAAAACGGCGAGCTCGCTACGTCGGGTTGTTGTGTGAATGAGTGATGACCGCTTGTAGCCTAATATCCGGATGTTTCCTTTGGAGTTAAAAGTGTTGCGGCGGTATTGAAGTGTGGACCGGCTGCATAGCAAGCTCTACCCACGCTAGGGGTGTTTTGTTACCTGTTTTCAGGATCGAGAACGATGTTGTTGTAAACAGTATTGAATGGTGGAACCTCCACGTACTGTCCCGGCGGAGGGAAGCAGCATCGGTCACCGTTTGCTACTGTCCTTTGAATCCCCCCTCTCTTGTCTCTGAACAAGCTAGTTACCTTCTCACCCCTGTGGAACAATCTGAACGAGGTGAGGGTGCTTGGGAAAAGTTCTTCCAAAATACCAGCCCTTTGGCTAGAGGATGGGGGACTTTGCATCCCCCGCTGCCGCCAACGGCAGTAGCATTTGCATCAATAACAATGCCATGAACAGCGGCATCAACCCGAGTGGAAACTCTAACAATGTGGGCATTCCGAAACACAGCACAGTGGTCGAGAGGCTACGGCAGCGGATAGAGGGCTGCCGGAGACACCATGTCAACTGCGAGAACAGATACCAGCAAGCTCACGCCGAGCAGTTGGAGATAGAGCGCAGGGAGACCGTGAGTCTCTACCAGCGGAGCTTGGAGCAGAGGGCGAAGAAATCCGCCAACACCAAGCAGCAAAGTAAACAACAAGACCCCGACTCGGCCTCGACTACCGAGCAAAGAAATAACACTCTCATAGCGGTAAGCAGTACCAACAATCACAGCCAACATTTGAGCTACACCCCCCTCCTTCGCTATTGCAGCATGGGGTTGTTAGCACTCCCGTCCCTTGCTCAGAAAAGTTTGACGGTAACATTTTCTCTACACTTGGCAGTAGCTACGAAAAGTCCCATCTATTCAAAACAAGAGTCTCAGCAAGCATGTTTGTAAAGAGACACACTAACTTTCACTTTGGTTACAAACTACAGGGAAGTCAGTTACTGGTCGGAAATGACTATAGTCTATTGAAAGTTTTTTGTAGGGGGTGGCCCTTTTTGTTGCTTTGAGATTTGCCAGCCCTCTAAATACTCTTGGACTTTGAAAACTCGTTAAGTTTGTTGAGACTTTTGAATAGATATTAAGCATAGCCCACTGTTAGGTGGACGAGAAAGCACCACAGGCCTACTTGTAAATGTTTCTTTTCAAAACAGCAACATGGTATCATAAAAAACACCAAGTGTTCAATGTAGTTCGCATGGATCTCGAACTGTTGCATATATTTAGACTGATACAGAACTGAACATTATTTCTGAAAGACAGGTACTCATCCAAGACGAGGGTCTAAAGTCTGAAGTTTAAAGGGAGTGTCGGGGGAGGAACGAACGGAGGGGGAAATTGTTAGCACATAATATGGCTGTGGAGGTCCAGCTCCCTTGTATGTAGCCTAGCACAGACCAGATAGTAGCCTTTATGCTACGTCTAATGTTTTTCAGATTTTGTCTTATTGTCATGTTCTTTTGACTGAAATGGGTACAGACACGTACTATGATGAGGCTCTGGTCCCGGGATATGGAACAAAGGATCACAAAGACACACTAGCGTATCTTGTCACTATGGATTGTATGTTGGTTTTAGAGCCCCGGGTCACGCATGCACAGCTAGCTGATCAGAGTGTAGTCTTTTTTCCTGCAAGGGGAGAGAAGAATCAACAGCGAATTAGTCGGCTGGAATGCCGACATTCTTTTGTTGTTGCAGTGGCCAATTGCTCCTTTGAAATGCTAAGCAGAAAGTCGGTGGCACTCTCTAATTTCTGAAAGCGACATAGGTAGCAAGCTCAGTCGTTTTTCAAGAGCCACGGTACTGAGGCGGCTGCGATTGTAATAGAAAAAGACCTCCCACCGCTTCGTGTGGACATTAAACCGCACCGCCCATTAGCTGGTAGGCAACAAATGCTCAGAATCAAGGGATTACGGTTTAAAGACACAGTAGCGCCATTTTTTCGTCTCCGCTCTATCTCAAGACGACGCCTCTACAGCTAGATGGCCGTATAGTCGCAGTACTAGGCTGCCTCGGTAAAAAAAAAAAAAAAACACATCGTAGATGTAACAAACGAAGTCCACTGCTGTTTAGGGCTGAGCAGAGCTACTCCTGTTACAGGACTGCATGTCTAATCGGTCCTGTGACACACCCACGACGAAGCAGGACTAACCTGTAATTATGAAAATACTATTAGTGTGTATGTGTGAGGATTCCTCGGGACCTCTTCTCAGTCGGTCATCCCCAGCACTCCCATACTAGTGCTTGGCATACTACACTCTTACTACTAATGAGTTGTAGGATGTCCTGATGAACCCAAATACTGTCGAGCAGAATAACAGTTTGAATCCAGATCATATCTGTTGGCCCAAAGTGAATGCATAACGTTTGTTGTTGATATGGAACTTGTGAAGATCCAATCGGTTTGGGTCTTTTTGTTGTGATACATCTATAGATACTCTGGACACTCGTTTACATGTTTTAAAGTGTAACAACAGTGACACATCATTTATTTAGTTACAGATTCATTTACCTTTATTTTGTCTAGAGAAAGGCACTCTCACCCCCTCCCCCCCTCTCTCTCTCTCCCCTCTCTCTCTCTCTCTCTCTCTCTCTCTCTCTCTCTCTCTCTCTCTCTCTCTCTCTCTCTCTCTCTCTCTCTCTCTCTCTCTCTCTCTCTCTCTCTCTCTCTCTCTCTCTCTCTCTCACAAAACACTTTTATTATTGTACGCAATCAAGGGCAAGTGGCGCTAGTCTGTGTCTGCTCCATGTTTACGGACATGGTCAAGCAAACACTACAAAAGCACAGTAGCACAGGACGGAGTCTGCTTTGTGCTCAAATCCTCTTTCCTTGGCAGATGTTTCGGCAAGGAATGACACAAACACGTGTGCACACATACACACACACAATGTTGTACTGCTTGGAGAGGAGCTCTCCCTTTCTTTTTTGGCAGAGGGGCTGAGGTGTGGGTGGCTGAGTTTCATGAATCTGAGGCCTTCCCTCCCTTCCTCTCCTCCCTCCTCCTTCCTTCCTCTCCCACCATCCCTCCCTCCCCAGGCCCTCCCCTTGTCTCTGGTTTCAACATTAGTGGTGCGATGGTAGTGTCAGTACTGGTGCTGTGGCATTGTTAATGTAGTCTGGGACCGATGCCCAGCTCTATATTTAACCCAGTGAGTTAGCATGTAGCTCACACATACACACACATACACACACATTCTCTCTCTGTGATGCCGACGATTGTGACGTCACACACAGAAACAAGACGAGGTATTTGCCTCACCAAACTCTCACAACGGGGTCCTAAAGCTGTGTTTAGATTTCTCTCTCTCTCTCTCTCTCTGTCTCTGTCTCTGTCTCTGTCTCTGTCTCTGTCTCTGTCTCTGTCTCTGTCTCTGTCTCTGTCTCTGTCTCTGTCTCTGTCTCTCTCTCTCTCTCTCTCTCTCTCTCTCTCTCTCTCTCTCTCTCTCTCTCTCTCTGTGTGGATGTTTTTAATTTCAGCCAGCTTTGTGACCACATTCCCTTCCACCCACACATGTTCACATGTCCTGCAGACTCACACACATGCTCAGAGCCCAACTGTCTTGTGTGAGCGCGTGTCTGTCTGTCTCTTATACAACGTTCCTGTCGGTGCACTTGTGTGTGCACGCACCGTACCTGCTAGCAGGCCGACTTGAGCCTTGTCGCCTAGCGTAGCATCTGAGAGCGATCACCTTACATTATTGATGTCGGGCTGGTGGTGAAGCCACGCCGCTCTCTCATCCCTCTCAATGAGAAGGCGAGACGTACACACACACACACACACACACAATGCATGTTAATTATAAATGAGGATGTTAGTTCGCTTCTAGAGATCCCCTGGCCCACTGGGTTTCTGCACAACTACTCCACTACTGTGTGTGTGTGTGTGTGTGTGTGTGTGTGTGTGTATTGTCCATCTGCCTGTGATATACATATTGGGGTGGGGTTAGGTTCATATGAGGATTATCTAGTGTGTGTGTGTGTGTGTGTGTGTGTGTGTGTGTGCGCTAGAGAAGGATGATGAGGCCTACTCTCTCTCTGCTCTGTTCCAGCACGTACTCTTAGATACCTGACACAAATTCATTTATCCACACATGCACGCACATGCATGTATACCCACATACCATTACCCTTTCAATAACCTCTGTTCTTTATTATGTCTGTAGGCAGTATATATCCTCTTGGAGTTGTTGTATTGAAAACACACACACACACACACACACACTGTGTAGCATGAGGAAGGGTGGACCCAGTCAACATAAGCTTTGCCCGGAGGGAGATGTGGAAGCTAAACAAGAGTCTATATGACTGGCCTATCCTGGCCCAGCTCTTGTGTGTGAGAGAGGATCAACATGGTTTGTTTAGTGGAATCTTAGATCCAGTGAGTCAGATCTTGTGGTTGTCTCTAGAAGTATTTTCTTTCCTCCCCTGTAACGTAGTCTGTATGTAATAAGGTGTATTAGTTGTGTGCTGGAATGATCTCCCCCACGCAACATTTAGACCCTGGTTTACAAACACCTCCCTGTTCCAGCTCGACATCATGTGACGCTCATTAAATGGACATTCTCCCCGCTGCAAGTAAAGCACAGTCCTAGTCAGGTCACCCCCTAACAGGAGTTCTTATTCGCTCTCTCTCTCAACCCTCATCACACCTCACTCTCCTTTTCCTGTTGACTGCCACTTGCTCCTCTCCTCCCTTCCCTGGGTGATCCCTCGTTCACAGCGACTCATCCTACCTGGCTAAGCCCTCTAAACCGCTCCCAGCCTTGCCGACTGGCGAGGAGAAATCCGCCTCTAAGAGGGAATTACTCCACGAGCTCAGGTAGCCCTGACACACACACACACACACATTCACTCACTCACACGCGCTGAGGTATTACCCCACAGTAAACAACTGAACGCTGCTCAGCAGGTTTGAGCTCACCTGTTTTAACCCATCTTATTGTATGAGGGGGACATTGTTCATAAGTATCAACGAGGCTGTGTGTGACCCTCTCCCTTTGTGGCATGACTTCTGTTCCTGCTCGACATGGCCATACCCATATCTCCTTATCGATCCACTGCCATCAAATATTTATGAATCTTCCCGCGTGCCCAAGGCAAGCAATAGTGCGGGCGCTGAAAGTGCGCGTGCATTTGTTTGTACAGGGCAAGCCACATTGAAAGCCTGTGTGTGTGTTTGGCCCTCAGCTGCATCAATAGCCATTAGTGCACCAGGCTGAGTATTTGGGCTACAGTAGGCGCACGGCAGAAAAGCGCTCCCTGAGAAAACATCTGATCTGATGAACCTGCGTTTGACAATATGAAAAGAGAGATAGGAGAGAGTGTGGACACAGGAGAGTGTCAGAGAGAGGGGGAGCGAGGGACGGACAGAGCGAGCTAGACCGACACCATAAAGGTTGTTTTTGGATGGGAGGGGTTCAGCGGAATTTCTGTTGTGTTTAGAGATCCCTTCTCGATGATACGAGCAGGCTTGGTGCAGGAAGTGAAGTTAATTGGTTCGATGATACAACAGGGCCAATGTGGGTCTGCGAACACGTCGGTCATCTCCACTTCTTCCACCGTGTAAAGCTTTGTCTTATTTTCTCTTGTTCAGTTCTTAGCTCTTATAAAGAGTAACTCTCTTTACAAGAGTCCCAGCCTGTTGCTTTTAGCCTGATTTGGTCATATTTGCAAACTGAAAATTCCGGCAGAGGAGAGAGGCATCAAAACGGATCCATTGTGAAGTGTAGAGTAGTGCATTGTGGATACGTGTAGCTATCCCACAGTGCCCCATTACCGGGATGAGGTTGGAGCTTGACCTTTGACCCAGCTGTAGTCCTACACATATGCAGACTCATACTTTCTTCCCCCCCTCTCATTCACTCACACACACACACACACACACACACACACACGCCTGAACTTTAGTTTGGGACTGGTTCTCTGGCTAGGCCCAGTTGATGCCTTCCTGGATACATCCTAAAATAGAGCAGATAAGAATCTTGAACATGGAACAGCACAGGACTGCCTTGTCCAAACACACACTCTCTTATCTTTTTCTCTCTGTCTCTCTCTCTCCTTCTATCTCTCTCTCGCTCCACACTACACACACTTTCAGTTTCTTTACCCACCCCCCCCCTCCTCTCCCACTATCTCTTTCCATCAAGCCCTTTTTTCCCCTGCTCTCCTCTCACTCTCCCTGGCTTCCTGAGTGTCTGTCTCTCTCCTGCTGCCTCTTCTTCCAGTCTGTCAGGATGCCGGCAGAGTTCCACTGAAGCTTTACCCTCTCTGTGTTTCCACAGACAAACGAGAGACTTGCAACGCATGCTCCTCAACATTTTCGGCATATTCAGGTCACAGGTCTCATTAGTGGAGGTAAATTTGTTGGTACAAGGTTACATTTAGGCATAGCTTAAAAAAATAAACAAAATAAAGTTTGAGTTATTTTGATTGGAACGTCATTATCCGCTATAGGAACAGAACTACGAGGAGAATTGTGGGACTTGTAGTTTGTATCAGAGTGCAAGCATGCAGAGGGTGAGATGGAGATAAGAACATGAAACTGGAGACAGCCTCTGGGGAACTAAGGGTGAGAGGGTGAGAGGGAGGGAGGGAGGGGGAGGGGGAGAGGGAGGGAGGGTGAGAGAGAGAAAGGGAGGGAGGGATAGAGGGAAGGAGAGAGGGAGGGAGAATGTGAAAGAGGAGTTTGCTGTCATCCATATTTTAGAGGCAAGATTGCCCGTAGGAGAGGAGCAGAACCACAGATGAGCATGCTGCTTATTCCATGGGGCTAGGGACTGTGGAAGGAAATGACATTGGGTCGATGGTAAGGCAAGGTGTGGGGCAAGGGCCAGAAATGGCAAGGTAATTGAACAGTTGCTAGTTGTAAAAAGAAAAATATAATTGTAGTCCCGTTTTAGCACGCAATAGGGAAATAGGCTCTAGAAAGATGGCTTTTCTCCCTGGTCAGTGATGGGGGACTGGATATTGTTACGAATTGTCTCCCCATGTTGTCATGGCGACTGTGATGCAGACAGCCCGAACAGGCTGCCTGTCTGCTTGGATATGTCAAGTGTGTGCTCGCGCTAAAACACCGGGCGTCTCTCTGCTCCGAGAGGAAGTATTTGGAGAATTATGTAATGTCCTCTTTTTAAAAGAAAAAATATGGCTTAAAAATGAATAAAGAACGGATGTTTCCATCTCCTTTAAATGGCTCTGTGTAAATTTAGACCAAATGTATGTGTTCTGTATGTTTGCACAACAATAGTCCATACGTACATACCATTGTATAACTAATAAGGGTACAGAAAACATGCCCGAGATAAGTTTAATATGGTGTTGTAGCATATTTTTATTTTTCCCTTCTCCAGTTTTCAATGACTTCTTCCCTAGTTATGGCTCTTATATTTGAACAAATACTGTTAACACATTCAGTTTACGCACACGCGTGCGCACACACACACACACACACACATACACACTAGTGGAAGAGTAGTATGCGAGTCTCTTTCCTGTGTGTAAAGTTTCCACTGGAGCTGTGGGCCAGGAGCCAAGACAGCCCCTGTAGAGAAGAAGGGGAGGGGGAGGAGGGGGAGAGAAAGGGGACTAAACTGAACATTAGGACGTGAAGGGAGGAGCAATAGAGAGGGAGGGAGGGAGGAATGGAGGGTCGAGTAAAAGAGGGAAGGAGCTTGGTAAACGGGGGAGGAGCGAAGGACGGGAGGGAGGGAGGGAGGGTTGGGCTTGCTGCCAAGTGGGAGGCGCCCCAGTACTTGTGACGCTCCCATCCTGAAATGGGTTGTCTGATTGGGCGAGAGCTATGAGACTAAAAATAGACCCCTAATCTACGAAAGAGAGCGCTAAAAATAGAGGGAGAATGAGAGGGAGAGACACAGATGGAGAGTTCTCCAGCCTGTTGCCGTCTAATGAGAGAGTAACAGAACACAGTAGTGAGTAAGTAACGGGGAGGGCGGGTGGAAGGGAAAAGAGAGATGGAAAAGAGGGGATGCCGGGTAGAGAAGGAAAGAGGGAGGTTTGGGGGAGCCCAACATTTCTTCCATGACTCTCATCCTCTCGTCATGTGTCTCCTCCTTCACTTTTAATTCCTCTCTTTCACTCTAACACTATTCAATTCAACATGCTTTATTGGCATGAATGTTCAGGTTAAACAATGTTGCCAATGAAGTCCACTGTGAAGGAACAATGCATGTAATTATAAAAAAAATCTAACCCAATCAAACACCCTCTCACTCTCACTCTCTCTGTCGCTCTCTCTCTCAATCACACATATTCACTCTCACTCTCACTTTCTCCTACTCCTTCTCTTTCAACTCATTTACAGTGTCCTTCACTCTCTAATTAGGCTGTGTTTGGTTGCTGTGATTTTGTGTATATGCACACTGCCATTGCCCACATGTTTTAAGCCTGTAATTAGTGCTCAATAAGATGGAAGACATTCTGAGAAAATGGGCACATGGGAGGTGCATGTAGGACTAGGTATGAAAGATGGCCCGCATGCAAAACAGCGTCGCTTTATTAGGGACATTATGATTGCATCCAGTGTACCACACTGTGTGTCTCTGTGTATCTTCTACATTGTTTTTACGCTAGGGTTTCAAAACAGGTCTTTTTGTGTGTGTGTGCGCGCATGCAGACTCTTGTGTGCTCACTGCTGCAGACAGACAGCACCACTTCCTCCTGATGCAGCCCTGGGTTAGATCAGGTCATCGCTGCTCTTCTATCTGGCTCCAACCCCTGATCAGTTGCACTCAGCCCAAGGTTAGAGCCCATAGCAAGGTTGCGACTGGCGTCACAACATTTTAGTCATTTATTTTCTGGACTCCAGTCTCCCATTGTGTGACACACAACGCAGTTTGGGCTGCGGTACATTTGGTGTGGTTAGCATTCTTCTGGCTGGTAGTTTGTCTTGTGGTCTGTCCAATATTTACAGACTTCTTGCTGATGTTCCTCTAGCTTTATTAGAAAGTATTCCAAACTTGGAATACTACAAAACAAAATAGTTTTGTAGTATTCATAGTAACCTTTATTTAGTTGTGTACAGGGTTATTCCCCCGTAGGCCTAGCAAAGCGTATAGTTATTTTATAGGCACCCAGGTGGAGCAATGTCATATTTACCCGAGTACCATTTTGTGTCATATTTATCATTGTCATCTGGGCGGCCATTTTGTGCCGCGATGCAGTGAAATTGTGTGTGTGTGTGTGTGTGTATGTGGTTGGGGGGGGGGGGGGGGTGGGGGGGCGACGAAGAGGAAATGAGAAGGAAATGGAGTGTTTTTTTTTCTTGCGATTTCATAATATAGGGCATGCAGAGTCTTATGTGTGTGCATGTGTCTGTCTGTTTGTCTCTGTTCCTCTCATATGATCAGTATATCAATCCATACTGATCTTTTGTAAAGTGAATGGGAATAGTAATTGAGTGATGGAGTGTGTGTGTGTGTGTTTTGGCTCAGTGGCAGCCCTAAGCAGACTCTGGGGGGGATAGCTAAGGGTGACCACCTACTGAGGCTAAGTGACTGCCCCAAGGCCTATATTCCACTTGGGATATGGGAATTGGGAGTTTGGGAGTGTGGATCATGTTGAAATTATGAAATTGTCCATTCAGCTGGGTTTTTTTTTTTGTGGGGGGGTGGGGGGGTGGGGGGGGGGGTTGTAATGTTGGTCACTCCCAACGTTGGTGAGCGAGGCCTAACCTGCCAGTCTGCCAAATGACAACGTAGTGTAGGTTTATATTCTGCATATTCCCTCATTCAAGTGGCCCTGACAAAAACAAACAAACAGTGGCAATGCTAAACAGACACAGGTATTTTGTTTTTCCTCTGGTTAAAATGGTGTCAGCAGTCTTGGTGCCAGTTATCTCCTCTGAGATATCCTGGAGCAGTGAGCTGCCTGTCATTCTCCGTCTCTGACTGGTCGCTGTGATGTGCACCGGGCACGGCAAGATGGCCACTGTTGCCCCAGCAACGGCACAGAGAGAGAGCACTGAGAGAGTGGAGTGCATGTTTTTGATGGATGTTCAGGTTATGAGTTCACACAGAGCGAATATGCGAGGCAAGGAAGAGTAGAGAGAGAGAGAGAGCATTTTATACCTCCAATCTTGCCTTCCCCTCTTTCCTTCTCTCTCTTCTTCCCTCCCTCTCTCTCACTATCTCTCTGTCCATCTCGCCATCCCCAAGACAATCGTAGGCCGTAGGCCTAATTTGCTTGTCAGTTATTAATCTGTTTATAAACAACACTACCACATCATGACTAGTGATGTTGTGAGACTCCTGGTGTGTGTGTGTTATGGTCCTGTCCTGTCCGTCTTGTTGCAGAGCTGGATTAGAGAGGTTATATAATACACACTCTGAGCCTCACCCAGCATAGGCTAAGAGGATTACGGCAAGTCTACTAAAGACACAGGGTGACACACGCACGCACAAACACACACCTCACAATCTACTGGTACACACGACTCGAGTCGTCGGGTCACACAAACGCACAGAGCCACTGGCATACACACACATGTGGTACACTTACAAGTAAGACCTCTTTCTGATTGGTCTTACATAACAGGATTGAAATGTCAGTCCACTGTCATCTATTCTGACCAGCCAATCTACATCTCTCTCTCTCTCTCTCTCTCTCAGTCTCTGTCTCTGTTTTATTTATTTGTGTCCTTCCTCTTTTTCTGTCTCTTCTCATTTTTTCTTCGGCCCCTCTCCAAACACGTCCTACCGCCTACCCCTTGTCCAACCACAGACGTGTGCGTGTGTGTGTTTAGGGCCCGAAGGTGATCAGACGGTCTGCTTGGTTGAACACACACACACACGCGCAAGTCTGGAGGGGCTCAAAGAGGTCTCGCAGGCGCCGTGGCTGCTGTCACCATAGCGACTGGACCTCTGCACTCATTTAATTGGAGCCATCGCTTCCTTCATCCCCCTCTCCTGGGGGACAGGTCAGGGTCTGGAAAGGGTGGGTGTGTGTATGTGTGTTTGTGCTGGAGAATAACAGGGCAAGTGTTAGGTCTCCAAGAGAGCCTGTTGGTCAGGGAGAGGGAGGGGCAGGGGGATGTTGAGGTGGTTAGGAGAGTGAGTGTGGACACAAAAGAGGGCACGTTGTCGTGTCGGGTAAGTTAGGAGAGCCCAGACGAGCCTACAGCAGGTGGTGGTGGGGGGGGGGGGGGCATGTCTAGGAACCGTTCAGGCGTTTTATGGATGCGTAAAAAAAAAGGCCCTCAAGGAAGGTAGAGCAGGGACGACCCCCCAATCCTCACCACACACACACACACACACACTCATGTACATCTGCTATCCATTTCCTGCAGTAATTGACCTGTCTCCCCACCCATCTTCTTCATCCCCTCAATTAACCCATCTTTACACACACACAATCGATGGCCATCCTTTGACCTGTCACTTGACAAGAGGGGGAGAAGGAAGTGGAGAGAAAGTGGGTGACTCAAAGAAGGCGTGAGGAGAAAGAAAGGAGAGCAGTGGGGATAGCGGGAGCACCCGCTTCAGGGGGGGTAGGAGGAGAACGAGGAAGTGGTGGTCAGACCTGGAAGCTGATTGGTTGAATGTGCCCTAATTGTTTGGTGATGGTGTTTGTGAATGAGCTTAACCGTATCCCGTCCTGTCAGTCAGCTGGTCGAGTCTGTGGTGCTACTTACGTAAAGAGTTCTGATAGGAACTGATAGGTGTGTGTGTGTGTACGTTCTTTCTCTGGGACCTGTGTGTCGATCTCTGTTTGTGGGGTCAACATTCTTTGGAACTTGGCATAGAGCACACACACTATTTGCTCCACGGTGGTCAATAGGCACACGCCCCACACACACACACACACACACACACACACACACTTGAATATAAGACAAAGATGAGAGAGGGAGAAACTGACAAAAAGAAGCAAGAGAACAGTGCAGGCTGGAACAAGGAATAGGTAGGAGGTTATCTCAGGTGAAGGAGAGAGAGACAGAGAGAGAGACAGAGAGAGAGACAGAGAGAGAGACAGAGAGAGAGACAGAGAGAGAGACAGAGAGAGAGACAGAGAGAGAGACAGAGAGAGAGACAGAGAGAGAGACAGAGAGAGAGACAGAGAGAGAGACAGAGAGAGAGACAGAGAGAGAGACAGAGAGAGAGACAGAGAGAGAGACAGAGAGAGAGACAGAGAGAAAGACAGAGAGAGAGACAGAGTGAACATTCTCCTCAGGTCAGACTCATCTTTGCTGTTTGGAGAGGTTCAAAGTTAAAGTCTCTTTTCTTTTTTTAAACGTTTTTTTTTTATTTTATAAAAGAAACTGAGTTCTATCTAAATGTCTACCTCTTTCCTGTAAGTCCTCCAGCCTGTGTGGCGTATTCTGAAAGCGGCAGCTCCCATGATGCTTTGGGCATCCTTGTCCCAGCAGCACTCAGTCCGGAACACACGCATCTCAGCTTGTCATCTTTCCGTACTTTCTATTTCAAACCAACAGTATGTCTTCCAAACATCTCTGTCTACTTCTTATGGACTGATCCTGTCCAAGCGACTCAACATAGGTCGGCTGACTAAATATTCTGCCGTAAAAAAGACTACAAGTACATGCGTTTGTGTACAGGAAGCGGGGTCAGTTCAGGAAGTGTGACTGACGGGCTGGTCGCGTGATGAGTCAGCACTATCTATCGGAGGTGAAGAGCCGCGGAGAGATGCGGCGCTGCGAGGCTTCACAGAAACCCCGGTGCCTTTACCCCGTCCTGCTGTGGGCCTTCGTAGAGGCAGTAACAGCCTCAAAACCAGGCCTCAGGCCTCGCCCCCGAACCTCATCCGAGAGTGGACGCTACGTCGTTTTGATTCTTTGCCGCGTTCTTCGTCGCAGTGGACTGGTTTCTCCTCTCTCCGTGGTCGGACTGGGGGTTTCCCACCGCCATTTTGGTGCATTGTGTTTGGAGATGTGGAAGTAAAACACATGATGGAAAGGCTTTGTGTGTGTGTGTGCGTGAGAGAGATCTTTCTCCAGCTGTACATTGGCCATTTAGTCACGTTGCAATTCCTTAACTCGACGTTTGGAGCACAGGAACAACAGCACAGGAATTGTTTCGCAAAAAGAAAAAAGGAAGCGGAAAACAAAGTTCTTGTCTTTTATGTGTCAGCTTTTCCCCTTAAATCTCTCTCCGCCTCTCTTCTTCTTGTCCCTGTTTTGTCTCTCTGTTTTCCGAGAGCAGTCCAGTGTGTTGTTTTCAGCCGTGGTACTTGAAAGGCTGCAGGAGTCAGGTTTCTCAGTGGGAGGGAAGAGAGAAAGGGATGCAGGGAGGGAGAGAAGGGGGGAGGTGGGGTGGTTGGTAGGATGAGAGAGGGGGAGGGAGAGAAGGGGAGAGCATGGGAGAGGGGGAGAGATTAGTGAACTTAAGTAGTAGGTAACTATGGGCACTTGCTGTACTCTCGAGTTAGCTCTGTCACTCCCGGGAATGCACCATCTTTCCTCTCCTCTCCTCACTCTCTCCTTTCCCTCTCTCACTATCTTCGCTTTTTCTCTCCTCTCCCTGTCTCCTCTACTCTCCTCCCTTTTCCCTCCCTTCCCTCCTATCACTCTCTCCTCTGTCCTCTCCATTCTCTCCTCTCCTCTCACTCTCTCTCCTCTTGCTCTCCCTCCCCTCTCTTCCGTGTTCTCACTCTGCATGGTTTTCTGGCCTCCTGGCTGTCTCTTGGCCCCTCCCTCCCTCCCTCCCTCCCTCCGTTGCTCTCTCTATCCCCCGTGTTCTCGCTCTCTGGCAGCGCCTCATCCAACCACAGGAATGTATCTCGAGGAACGCCTGGCGAGGCAAACTGGATCAAACGAGTTCAGGGCAGCACTGGGGCCTCTCTCTCTCTCTCTCTCTCTCTCTCTCTCTCTGTCTACTTATCTCCACTCTCTCAGTCACTTATCCTCCCTCTCTCTCTCTCTCTCTCTCTCTCTCTCTCTCTCTCTCTCTCTCTCTCTCTCTCTCTCTCTCTCTCTCTCTCTCTCCCTCTCTCTCTCTCTCTCTCTCTCTCTGTCTTCTTATCTCCCCCTCAATCTCTTTCCCTCTCACTCTCTCTCCCGTTGAGTCTCTCCCCTCACTCTTCCTTTGTTTGTCTCTTTCTTCCCTTCTATTTATGCCCACCTCTCTCTCTCTCTCTCTCTCTCTCTCTCTCTCGCTCTCTCTCTCTCTCTCTCTCTCTCGCTCGCTTGCTCGTACACCAGACAAAGAGAACATTTGAATGACCGAGTCAGTAGGATGGAGGCGGACCTAAAGGGAAGTGTGTGTGTGTGTGTGTGCGTGCGCGCGTGCGTGAGTTTTGGTGGAGCGTTCGAAAGTGTTCTATGGGGGTGTTGAATTTTGACCCACACGGATGGGGCAGGGGCAGCCATACGACACTCAAAGGACACACATCACACACACCCACGCACTCACACACTTAAAAGGACAGCTAATCACTTCCTGTCCAACGTAAACGTATTCGTTCACTCACTCCTGATCTTGAAGTATCTATGGTCAGTGGATATACGGAGGTGAACTCACACACACTCATACCTACCCACACACACACACACACACACTCACACCCCCACACACTCACCCCCACACACACACATTTCAAACACACCTCTTTTTTCCACAGACAAAGACACGTGTCCCCGTGTTCCCTAAGGGGAACCTGGTTCTGCACCACACACACACACACACACACCAAACCCCCACACTTAGCACCCTACCCTGAAGCGTAGTAACCACGTAACTAGACAAGAGGGGGTGGGGGCTAGTAGGTCTCACTATGGTAACGGGGGTATTATAAGCCAATTAGAAGTCTTGTCTGAATGAGTGACAGTCTTTCTCTGTGGGGAGGGTGTGTGTATCTGTGTGCCTGTGTGCCCGAGTATGTCGTGTGAGATTGTGGATGGCGTGGGTGTCTTGAGAGACGAGAGCAAGTGTTTGTGTGTGAGGGAGAGGGAGTCTTTTTGTTTCGAGGACTGCGTGACTCAGTGAGTCTAGTCTCTGCCTCCTCTCTGTCGGTCTCTCACTCTCTGCCTGCAAATGTGCGCTGTCTCTTTAAGGAGTCAGGAAGCTGGATGGCCTCCTCATAGTCTCATTGGCTGCTCGAGTGAGCTGGGGGGAGAGGCATCGCCCTAGCGACCGAGGCCAGGATAAAAGCGAGAGGCAGCTCTTGAGAAGAGGCATTCTGAATGTTGTTTTACAGTTGGTACACACACACACACACAATGTTTTTTAGACTGATTGACGGTATGGATGAGTGACGGGGGGCGCGGGGGGGGGGGGTTGCTTACAGTGGAACGGAAAGAGAGAATGAGCGAATGAAGAAAAAGAAGGAATGGGGAGGTTGAGAAGGTGAAGTAGAGCAGTGAGAGAGAGAGAGAGAGAGAGAGAGAGAGAGAGAGGTGGGAGGAGAGAGGGAGGTTGTTTGGAGAGAGTGAGTGTGAGTGAGTGGGAGAGGGGGAGGGAGAAAGAGAGAACGAGAGAGGGAAGAATGAACGGAGGGAGGGAGGGAGGAGAGGTGCATGTCACACAGAACAATACAAGGCGTTCATGACATGTCTCCAGGGGAATATGCACAACGTGTTCCCCTAATAAGGACTAAAATAATTAATAACAAAGTCTGGCACAGCTCTAGCTGAGGGCACACACACACACACCACAAACACACGCTCCAATGTTGCCTGACACATAGACACAGGAACACATACAAACATGCCCTGAAAAACACACAGACACATGTGGACAATCTCAGCATACATGCCCCTTCTCTCTCTCTCTCTCTCTCTCTCTCTCTCTCTCTCTCTCTCTCTCTCTCTCTCTCTCTCTCTCTCTCTCTCTCTCTCTCTCTCTCTCTCTCTCTCTCTCTCTCTCTCTCTCTCTCTCTCTCTCTCTCTCTCTCTCTCTCTCTCTCTCTCTCTCTCTCTCTCTCTCTCTCTCTCTCTCTCTCTCTCTCTCTCTCTCTCTCTCTCTCTCTCTCTCTCTCTCTCTCTCTCTCTCTCTCTCTCTCTCTCTCTCTCTCTCCTCTCTCTCTCTCTCTCTCTCTCCTCTCTCTCTCTCTCTCTCTCTCTGCCTCTCTCTCTCTCTCTCTCTGCCTCTCTCTCTCTCTCTCTCTGCCTCTCTCTCTCTCTCTGACTCACTCTCTAACTCACTCTCTCACTCACACACTTGTACACAAGAATCTGATGCAGGTGAGTCATAGTAGTAGCTTGACACATGCAAACACTATACGGGTGTAAGTGTAGACGGGGCTTAGTGACTAACTGAAAGGAAACAGCGTCCCCTTTGAAGTACTGACACGTGCGCACGCACGCACACACACACACACACACACACACACACACACACACACACACACACACACACACACACACACACACACAGCTTCAGTCATCTACTAACAAGGTCCCTGCCTTATACATAGCAGTGGTAATGAGTATTTAGGAGGAATCGAGGGAGGGAGGAGGAGGGAAAGAGGAGAGTCTTGTTATAATGCTGTGTCTCATGAATAAGTGATGGAGTTAAGTCTGGGAGGGACAGTGTAGCCCAAGAGGCGTGTGTGTGTCTGTTTTCACATTCCCAGTTTCTTTAGACTCCACAGTCCCTGCTCAGGAACAAAGCCTGCCACTGGTGTGTGTGTGTGTAAATGCTTGTGCAGGCCACATGTGTGTATTGTGTTCTATAGCATGTGACGTGTGAATGTTTATGGCCTGGGGGTGGGGGGGGGGGGGTCTGGGGGTGGCTGAGGAGCAGGGTGAGGGCAAAAGATGGTCGCTAGTTGAGAGCAGGCTGCCGGCAATATCTCTCTCTGCATGTCTCTTTCAATACATCTCCCTTTATCTCCCTGCACCCTCTCTGACTCCACCTCCTCTGTTTCTTCCTGTCGTCCACCAGAACTGTCCCCAGTCCCACAGCTGTCCCCAGTCCCACAGCTGTCCCCAGTCCCACAGCTGTCCCCAGTCCCACATCTGTCCCCAGTCCCACATCTGTCCCCAGTCCCACAGCTGTCCCCAGTCCCACAGCTGTCCCCAGTCCCACAGCTGTCCCCAGTCCCACAGCTGTCCCCAGTCCCACAGCTGTCCCCAGTCCCACATCTGTCCCCAGTCCCACAGCTGTCCCCAGTCCCACAGCTGTCCCCAGTCCCACAGCTGTCCCCAGTCCCACAGCTGTCCCCAGTCCCACAGCTGTCCCCAGTCCCACAGCTGTCCCCAGTCCCACAGCTGTCCCCAGTCCCACAGCTGTCCCCAGTCCCACAGCTGTCCTCAGTCCTATGTTCAATTGAACAGTGTGACTCCTGTCCTGTCACAGTATACCAACCAGTGAGCCGCTAGCCAAATAACTTCCCTATTTGTTTTCTTGGTCTTGGGGGGAGGGGGGAGGGAGGGGGGGGGGGGGGGGGGTTAGCTCCAAATGCTAAGCTAACGTGCCAGCTCCACAACAAATATTGTTGCATTTTTTTGATTGGCCACTGGGGTTTTTGTGTCGACTGTATTGATGTGAATTACGTGCACACTGTATTCTGTGTGAGTGGTGTGTGAGAGTGTGTGTGTGTGTGTGTGTCTGGCAGTAGTTGCAGCATTAGCAGATGTGTTTGGCTGGAAGTCATTTATATGGTAATGATGTCATTTACCCCTGAAATGCATCCTTCTCAGTACAGCCAAATAGGACTTATCCATATTGGCATGGCTGTGTGTGTGGATGGGTGTGTGTGTGTGTATGTGTATGTGTGTTGCTTGAGCAGAGAACCGATGACTGCTTTAGGCTATAGGAGGATGAAATGGCTGGATGTTTTTGTGTGTTTGTGTGTGGGAGGTGGAGGGGGGAGAGGAGGGGGTACACAGGGTAATCTTTCCAAATCAGAGCCAAGTCCCCGGCATAACCTTACAGCTGCACACACACACACACACACGCGCACGCACACACACTGTTAGTGGACAGGCGTCATGCGGTAATGAGGTTGGTTTTAAATCAGCTGCAGCAACAACAAAAAAACTGAGAGAGAGAAGGCAGGAAGAGTTCAATTGAGAGAGAGAATTGACCTGACGAGAAAAAGTGAAGAAGATATTTGTTTCCTGTGTCTCTCACTCTTCCTCCCTCCCTCTCTCTTTCCCTCTTTTTTCTCTCTCGCCTCTACCCCGTCCATCCCCTCTCTCTTTCCCTCTCAGCTTCATGTCCATGGTAGACAGTGTCCAACAGTCCCAGCACACAGACACAATACGATAACCCATGCACACTCTGCTCATTAGGTTGTTTGTGTGTACGTCTGGTCTCCATGACTGACATGGAGAGTTGGTGTCTGGGTCTGAGTGTGTGTGTGTGTGTGTCTGTGTGTGTGTGTGTGTCTGCCAGTCTTCTGCTCGTGTCTAAAGACCTGGAATAACCACACAGAGACGGTCGCTATGCCCAATAACTATGATTAACTCAGATTACGGGTCTGTGTCTTAGAATAACACACGCAGACACACACACACACACACACTTTGACACACATACACACACACACACACTCAGACACACTGTCACACACACCAGAGATCAATACTGGCACACTGAGGTAATAACAGGGTCTGTCTGTACTGTATACGAGAAGGAAGGAGAGATTGGAAGGAGAGAGTGGAAGGGAGAGAGGGTCTACATATAGTGAGGTATGGCTCACCACACTTGCGCGTGCGCGCACACACACACACACAAACCAAGGACCTGCCAGACTGACCTCTTATTAAATGAAGATCACCACAGCGTGTGATAGGAGGAGGGGTAGAGGGAGCGACAGAAGAAAGGAGAGAGAGGTCTTGATAGATTAGTCTCTCTCTCCTGATCGCTCTTTTTTAGATTGCTGCCCAGAGGCATAGCAGTAAACAAACACTGTCTCAGACATGAGCACACACACTCACACGGGCTTACACACACTCTCACACGAGATGAGATGATGGGGGGGGGGGGGGGGTTGGGTGTAGGGAAGTCCCTCAAGCTGGTGTCGAAGTGCTCTCTCTGTCAGATACTGAGGTTGGAGGGTCCTTTTGTGTGTGTGTGTGTGTGTGTGTGTAGCCATTCATTTGTGTGTGTGTGGTTCTTCTGCTGTAGTAATGCTGACACGTTCACATATTTACAGTAATTACAGACTCTCGCTCGACCATGAGTGATCTCCATACATTAGCTGTCTAGGATAGGGTGAACACCTAGCACTGCCGTAGAGAGAAGAAATGCCCTCTCAGCACCAGCCAACCTGGGCATCTTAATTGGTGTGTGTTTGTGCACGCGAAATAGGAGAGTGCACAAAATACGCACACGAGTTGGACTTTGCTCTTTCGAGGTTTCTGCATGATGTGTGTTTAGGCTTTGTAAACACACATGCGCACACTCAAACGCCAGTAGCAGCAGCCATAGCACTGCATGACCCAGATCGACAGAACATTAGAGACAGAGGGAGCCACGCAGAGGCCATCTGTTTAGAGAGAAAGATGGAAAAAGGAGGAGGAAAGAGACACGGCGGCACTCGCTTTTAGTTTGGAAGCAAACTGAATTCTAGGAAAAGAGAACCAGAAGCGGCACACTGAGAGTGTTGAAGAGTGCTCCAGTTTTGTTTATGAAGCTGGATGAAGCCAGTCTGGGGTTTGACTCCTCCCACAGGCTTCTGGGATTGGCTGGCGGATGCATGTGCATGGGCAGGCCACTCCTCTTGTACCATGTGCTGTGTTTATCCTAATCACTGGACCGGAACATCACTGAGCAC